>NC_072444.2:63338888-63644583 GCF_028878055.3 Symphalangus syndactylus
GGGGGGTGACACTGTTTTTGGTAATGCTGTTCTCTGACCTAGAATAACCTTTGCTCTTTCTCCTGCATATCCAGGTTCTACCTGATTTTCACCTCTCACTGCTTCCACATAATTCCTGCCAACATTTAGTTTCTTGGCTTTCCTAATGTCTATATCTGCATTTTGGGCCATGAATTTATATAAGCAGTGCAGGTTGAAGAAAAATAACTCCCCTAGAATCAGACTTTTAAAGCTTATAGGACTTTGAAAGGGTGGGATAAAATTGACATTTAGCGTCTACTCTATGCCTAGCACTATTTCTTTGGTTTTGTAAATATTCTTTCCAAAAATATTTAATGAGCATCTACCATGTGCCAGACATTGGGGCTACATGAGAGTGGCCCTTCTCAACCATGTTTCTGGGTGAGAATCAAACCCTAATGCTCTTAGGCATCTAAGCTACGTAATGAGTTATCTCATCTCCTGTGCACCTAGAATAGTACTAGCTATGTACCGTTCTTGAGAGAACTAAGGAAGTAGTTACTCCAGTCAGTTTTTGTAGGGCTTAATTTCTGCAGAGCCCTAGTTGAGAAAAGCTCCTGTACAGAGAAGAGAAATATGCAGTCTCTGCTTTTTTGTAATTTTATTCTGATGTGGCACTGACAGGCAGTTTATATATATTAACTTATTTAAACCCCATAATAATTCTTTAAGAAGGCTTTTTTATTCCAATTTTACAAATGAGGAATTTGAGAAACATATCACTTAACTTCTGCAAAATCAGACAATTGAGAAAGTTTTGCAGCCAGGCAACATAGTTCTCATCTATTACTCTTTTGCCTCTCACACCTTTCACTTCCTTGTTGATTTACTTTAGAGAAGACTCACTTCCTTGTTGATTAGAGAAAATTATTCACCTTTCTGAATATCTTATTTATTTATTTTTTATAAATTTACACTTCACAGCAGAGTTTCCTTCTCTTTTCATGTCGTTTAGTGAAGAAAGTAAAGGAGATGTAACTCTTGTAAAGCACTTCATCAAAAGTCTTATGTCAAACCTTATATATGACTAAATATTGAAGGCATTTACATTTAGTGGTCATGCTCACTGTTTTGTTTCCTTACTTGGATTTGTTCACTTAACGAAAGTTTATTAACAACCCATCTGTGCCAGGCACTGTGCTAGTCTCTGGTGACATGTGGTAATGGAAAGAGATTACTTGTATTCATGGAGGCAGAAGTCTGTTTGGGGAATAAAATAAAGAAAAAAAATTATAGGCCAGGTGCCATGGCTCATACCTATAATCCCAGCACTTTGGGAGGTCGAGGTGGGCTTATCACTTAAGGTCAGGAGTTCGAGACCAGCCCGGCCAACATGGTAAAACTGCGTTTCTTCTTAAAAAAAAAAAAAAAAAAATAGCTGGGTGTGGTGGCACACCCAGCTACTTGGGAGGGTAAGGCAGGAGAATCTCTCAAACCCCAGAGACAGAGCTTGCAGTGAGCTGCACTCCAACCTGAGCAACAGAGTGAGACTCTGTCTCAAAAAAAAAAAATAAAAATTATAAAAAGTAATTAGTTGCCATTACTGCTACAAAGGAAGATCATTGTGAAGAATGAAGGCACACCAATCCATCAGGGAATGCTTCTCTGAAGAAATGACTTTTAGGCAGAAACCTAAAGGATGAACTGTAGTGATCCAAGTGATATTGGCAATTTCAACTTTCTGGACCTGAAAGGTCCAGTAAGAACTGAACCTTAGCACGTGAGGTTGGTTAATGGGGAATAGACTGGAGCAGGTCACAATGGCCAGAATCCATGCTGAGCATTTTGTACTTAATCCTAAGAGCAATAGGAAGCCACCAGAGAATGTTAAACAGCTGAATAAGTTACCCAAATTTTTGCTTTAAAAAAATCAGTTGGCTGCTCTGCAGAGAACAGGTTGGAAAGAGGCAAGTGTAAATACAGGGAGACTAGTTAAGTCATTGCTTCTCAAACTTGTCTGTGTTGAAGGACCAATTTTGTTTTAATTTTCTGTTCATACTGGTATTTAGTAACACACAATAAGCTGTTTGTTGTGGCAGTGTCAAACTGCTGTAAACGTTCCTAAATGCTTTCTCTAGGTTTCTATATTTATTTCATTTCAGACCAATAGCAAAAGTTTGTGGACCAGTGTCAGTGCACAGATCACAATTTGAATAGCATTTAGATTAGCTGTTACAATAATGTCGTCAAGAGTTGATGGAACCCTGGTTCAGGATGGCAGTGATAGAGTTAAACTAGCCTGATTTGACAAATATTTGGGAGGAAAAATTGATAGGATTTAGAGATGGATGAGATTTGGGGGTCCTGGGGAGAGGAAAAGGCTGACTTCCAGGGCCAGTATTTCTTGTGCCTAAGGTGAGAGTACTGGGGGAGGAGCAGTTTTTTATTTTGTAGTTTCAGGGAAGGGGGAGGTGTTGGTCATTTTTCAATTTGAGACTTATTAAACTTGAGACTGAGACATATAAGTAGAGATGCCTAGTAGCAATTGGATATATAGGTCTGGAGCTCAGCAAAGAGGTTTGGACTGGAAATAAATTTGGAAATAGCGTACAGTTTATAATTGATGTCTGGGGGTGAGGGATGAGATTGCTTAAGGAGAGAGTATAGAGAAGATAAGGGGGCTTATGAGTAAGCCCCGTGAATCTTTCACATTTGAACTTTGGTGAAAAGAAATGGAACAAAAGAGGCTGAGACGGAAGAAGCTAGAGGTTGGAAGAAAATTTTGTTGGTATCACTGAAGCCAAGGCAATAGACTGGAAAAGAAGGGAGTGGCCAGTTGAATATTTTGAATGCAACTGGGAAATTAAATGGCAAAGTAAAGAGCATACGCTGAATTCAGCAACATGAAGAAAATTTTATATTTCTGGTTGTCAATACACCCATAAACTGTTTGATGATGAATTTTGTATTAATCTGCCGAAGCTACAATCCTAAATTAAAATAAAATGTTAAATCTGTGACATGAACCGTATCTGTCTTCCTGAGTTGAGACGTGTTTTTATTATCATCTGGCTGTTCTATAAGTATCTAAAACTTTCCACAGCTTAAACTTTTCACAGCTTATTCATTCATAGTATGTATTTTTTAAATACTATTTATCAGACACTGAATACTAGACTTCTAGGTATGGGATTAGAATTCAGAGACTAGGGACCGTAGACGATTAAACAAATATTTGTTTTTCTTGTGTGATTAGTGCTGTCATGGCAGTTTATTCAGGTTGCCTTGGAAGCACAGAGCAGGGGCATCAGGGGAGGCTTTCTAAGGAAAATGACCCTTGAGCAGAGTGTTTCTGAAAGTCAAGTTACATAGGTGGAGAGGGCGAGTTAAACATAGGTGGCAGAGGAGTTTAAAGAAATGATACTTTAAGTAATTTGAAAGCCTGCAAAGGCAGAAATTGGGGCTACAGTACACGGGTAGTAGATTGGGGAGGTTGGCCATGCCATTGAAAGGTTTCTCGCTTGAACTGGTATCCTTTTTGGATTTTTTTGATTAATATCCTTACCACCCATATAGTCACTAAATGTGGAGGTATCTTTTTAATATCTTTAAGAATTAAATATTTCTTTGTTTTAGTATTTATTGCCCAAGGTAGTGTTTTATTTTTGCTGATTAGCTTTACATTATATGATTAAATCTATACTTACAGGTTCATTCAATAACTGATAGGATACTTAAATATTTTAGTTACATTCCAGTGACTTATTATGGGAGAAATTTTATACATGTAACTTTTTCTCTCAATTTTAGGGAGTTTAAAAGGAAAGCCTTGCTAAGGATTGGTGAAGATGTACTACTAAACTTGGGTATATGGTCAGTGATGGTGTTTCTGGGCTCAGTAGAATGACAGCCATCCTCTGATAGCTTAAATGTTATTTTAGGTGGTTGTATTACATCAAAGAGTCTACAAATCCCTGGACTTTTCTCTTGGACCATGGGTAGAATACAATTTATCTATAGACATAGATAAACTTTTTGAAGAATACTGTAGTTGGCAAAACCTTAATTGGCAAGGGCAGGGTCTCATAGAAAATAATAGGATAGAAAGGAAACTTCTGTTAAAATTAATTTTATTCTTTATTTTATTTATCTATTTATTTTTTGAGACAGAGCCTTGCCCTGCACCCAGGCCGGAGTGCAGTGACATGATCTCAGTTCATTGCACCCTCTGTCTCCCGGGTTCAAACAATTTTCCTGCCTCAGCCTCCTGAGTAGCTGGGACTACAGGCACAGCCACCATGCCTGGCTAACTTGTGTATTTTTAGTAGAGACGGGATTTCACCATGTTGGCCAGGCTGGTCTCGAATTCCTGACCTCAAGTAATCCTCCCACCTCGCCCTCCCAAAGTGCTGGGATTATAGACGTGAGCCACTGGGTCTGGCCAAAGTGAATTTTAAAAACACAGTAAATGAAAAGTTCTAGAAGACATCTACTTTATTTTATTTTTTGGCAGAGACGGGTCTCGCTGTCTTTCCCAGGCTTGTCTCAAACTCCTGGCCTCAAGGGAGTTAAGAAAATTATAACTTTGAAAATGTCTTTTTACTAGTTCATACTGGCTTTAAAATCTTTTGCGCTTGCTTTCTCCTTGGTTTTAAGTTTTGTATGTCTTATATAACAACTGTGTGCTTTTCATGTATTTATTATGGCTCTTACAGGTGCCCTTTTAGAGGCCTTTTATCTTTATGTTGAACATAACTATAGCTCCTGTTTGGTATTCTTTATACCTACTTACATGTTCTAAAAGAGGTCAGGATAATTATTAGCATTATATTCTGAATTGTGCAATACATGAGATTAAATTTTACATAGGTAAAAGCTAGCAGATTAAAATCTTTTTTTTATTCTCAAGTATGAAATTTTTGCACCTCTAACCATGGTTGGGACAGGGTAGATAGGAGATACATATATATATATATATATATATACCTGAAGTGAAAGTATGATGAAGACACTCGTCTCTGCAGTATGAATACATTTAGAAAATAGTCCCCTTCCCCCTACACACACACTTCTTTGGAGTTGGTGTATTTGCTTTCATCCTTTGTTAGATAAATAAATAAAAATATTTAGGGTTAACAATTAAAAACAAAGAGGTGTTTTTATTTTCTGCAGAACTGAAGGTTAATAGCATATCTATAAAGTAGTATGCTTTTGAAATATTTTATAGGTATGAGCTGAGATTAAATTCAAAAAGCAAAAATAACAAAATACAGTGTTGTATTTATTGACAAAGAAAATACCATTGTTTCTTGTTTGAGTATGTTTTCTGAAGCAAATTTAACAATTTTTTTCATGTGTAAAATACATTTGTATCTCCCCTCCTCGAACCCTCCAGTTAGGTGATTTTTTTTTTAAATAGATTTTATATTTTTGAAGCTGTTTTAGGTTCACTGAAGAAGTTGAGCAGAATCTACAAAGCTTTTCCATACATCCCTTGCACCCATACAGACGTAGCCTCCTCCATTATCACCATTCCCCACCACAGTGACCCATTTTTTAAACTGATGAATCTGCATTGACCCATCATTATCATCCAGAGTGCATGGTTTACATTAGATTCATGGTTGGTATTGTATAGTATATTCTATGGGTTTGGGCAATTTTTATGACATCTATCTACCATTATGATGTCTTTCACAGCCGTAAAAATCCTCTGACCTAGGCCTATTCATTCTTCCTTCCTGCAACTCCTGGCAACCATTGATCTTTTTACTGTTTTGCCATTTCCAAAGCGTGTAGCCTTTTCAGATTAGTTTCTTTCACTTAGTATTATGCATTTTAAGTTTCCTCTGTGTCTTTTCATGGCTCAATAGCTCATTTCTTTTTAATACTGAATAATATTTCGTTATCTGGATGTACCACAGTTTATCCATTGACCTACTAAAGGACATCTTTGTTATTTACAAGTTTTGCAGATTATGAATAAAGCTGCTACGAACAACCTTGTGCAGGTTTTTGTGTTGACGTAAGTTTTCAGCTCTTGGTAAATACCAAGGACCATGATTGATGGGTAGCATGGTAAGAGTATGTTTCGTTTTGTAGGAAACCACCCAACTGTCTTTCAAAGTGGCCATACCATTTTGCATTCGCATCAGCAATGAGTGAGAGTTCCTGTTGTTCCACATCCTTGTCAGTATTTGGTATTATGCTGCTGTTGGTTGAAGTAGTCTGTAGATGTCCATTATGTTTAGTTGATTGATAGTGTTGAGTTCAAATTTGTCCTTACTGATTTTCTACCTGCCAGATCGGCCCATTTCTGTTAGAGGGGTGTTGAAGTGTCCAACTACAGTAGTGGATTCATCTATTTCTGTTCGCAAATCAGATTTTGCCTTACATATTTTGATGCTCTGTTAAGTACATACAAATTAAGAATTATGGAGAATTTACCTCTTTATCACTTTATAATGCCCCTCTTTATTCCTGATAACTTTCTTCACATTTAAGTATAATTGAGCGATCTTTAAGGTAAAGATTGCAATAGTCTCAAGATGTTTTTTCAGCTGTCATTTGGATATATTTTTTAATGTTTTAGTAGGAAATTCCTCTGTAGTTTTTATAAGACAAAAAAGTGAAATAAAATAACAGTGAATATAAATTTGTTCTGAGATTGCCAAGGCAAATACAGATACAGGAAGCTACCATATATCTAAATGAATTTAATTTCATTTAATTAAATTTTTTTGGTGACAACACTTTGGATCAGTTTAAACCTTTACTAACCGTTTAGGAATTAAGTTTTGGTGGAAAAGCTCAAGTGGGGCATGGGCACACACTAAGCAGATTTGGTCATTTCTGATTGCATTTAAAGTGCAACCTTTATCCTGCATGTAGAATTTAAAAATAAAAATAAATAAATAAAGTACCTCTTTTAAAACATGAAAATACTTTTTCCTATAAGCATTTTATCAATGGTGTTTGAGAACTGGCTTGAATTGTGGAGTATCTTGGTTTATGTGTTAATATTATTGATCATTTTATTTTCTCAGGTGTCTGATTTATTTTTACTGTTGTCTCTCTGCTTCTCCCTACCCCAAGTCTTTTATCAACAAAAATTTCATCTTTAAGTTATATAATGAAACCAGTATTTTTTCTTATGGGAGTATACCAGGTGTATTCACAAATGGGCCTGAGAAACTGACAACTTTCTACAGTGTAAAGATAACCTTTACATCAAATTTCCTCATAGATTGTTTTGTTAAAAGAGAAGAAGTACCCTTTGTAAAGCACTTGTGCCAGACACTGTGTTGAGTAGTTAAGACATTTCATCTCATTTACTTCTTATCACTAATCCATGAGGTATAAATAATATCATAATTTTTTGAATCACAATTGCTGTCAATTACCAGATGGATTATTATTTTATGTACCCCAGAGAGAGAGCACTGTGGATTATAATTGTAAGATGCTATCAATTTCAGAAATGTTAAAATATGACAAAAATAGCTGTCTTAGAATTAGTGAAAGGTGGAATTAGTGCTACCTTGTTTTGTGGTTATCACTCAGGGTTCTGAAGACAACTTACCTCCCAAAATGAAGTGAAGTCAGGACAAACGTCGGTCTGCTTCACTCCAGAGCTCTCCAGGCATCAGAGCATAGAGACTAGGAGCATACAGCCACCCTGCCATTTAATAGCTGTATGACTTTAGGGAAGTTACTTAGTTTTCTCTTCTGTGAAATGGAAATGGAAATGATAATGGTAAAACCATATAGTTGTTATGAGAACTGAAAGAGTTGTATGTATATTTATAATGTGCTTTCCCTGAGGTTAAATGCTTTGCATATATATTGGTTAATTAAAACAGTATTGTTGTTTCTGATCTAAGTAGATGCTTGCTTAAAAGGGAGAGGAAAAGAGCCTTATCAAATGGTTCATTGATATTTTGTGCACATAATAAATATTAAAGTATTTTATTGATTTGTCTTTTAAAATTATTGTAAGATTGCAGTCTTGACAATTTTGACATCTAAATTACATTTTTATTTTCATAAAAATAATACTGTATAAAGTTTTAGCTGAAATCTGCTTTCCTTTCATCTCTGTTATGACATATTTAGTCAGAATATTGATGTGCTATGATGGATATCTTGAAAATAACCTGTGATATAGTTGGGATTCCTGTCAACCTCATGAGAAACTGATTCAGAAATTTTTTTAAAGGGTTTCAGTATTATTGACGCGTGTTTTAATTTCAGTTAAAATATACTGCTTTTTCATTGTACAGTGTATAGAGGAAAGATAATACCGAAACAGTTTTGTAATAGTTTTATATGCACGTGATTTTGTTGGTTCACCTTGAAATTTAAAATCTTGTCATCTTTCTGAACCACAGTTCTATAAAAATAAAATATAATCTTTTCTTATACCCTGATAACAAAAATGGGTTAAGACCTTCCTTTGAACTTCTTGCTTTTTCCTTCATTCCCACTTTTGCTTTGTTTTCATTGTTTTTTGTTTTTCTGTTTATTTTGGACTCACGTTATTCATTTACTTCACAAATAGTTATTGACTGACTGTTAAATGCCAGGGTCCTGTGTTTAGTGATGAGTTTGAAATAGCCCTTGACCTGGAAGAACTCAGTATTTGGGATTTATTGAGTGTCTAGTCATTGAGTACTTAGGCATGGTGCCAAAGACTTTATATATACATCTTTTGATTTAATCTTCGTAACTACACTGCTAAGGTAGGTCAGTGCTTCTTGAATGTTTCTATTAAATAGATGGCAGAGAAGAGGAAACTCTTGGGGAATCAAAGGGAGGTGACAATCTGAGTGTGGTAATGCTGGTGGTGAAGGGAGAGAGCTTTGATGTTAAAATTCTTTTCAATTTAGTGTTTTCTCTTACAAATGATTTGAGGCCATGGTGGCTCATGCCTGTAATCCCAACTCTTTGGGAGGCCAAGGCAGGAGGATTGCCTAAGGCCAGGAGTTCTAGACTAGCCTGGACAACATAGCAAGACATCGTCTCTATAAAAAATTTAAAAATTAGGCCAGACATAGTGGCTCACACCTGTAATCCCAGCACTTTGGGAGGCCGAGGCCAGTGGATCACCTGAGGTAAGGAATTTAAGACTAGCCTGGCCAACATGGCGAAACCCTGTCTCTACGAAAAATACAAAAATCAGCCGGGTGTGGTGGCACACACCTGTAATCCTAGCTACTCGAGAGGCTGAGGCAGGAGCGCTTGAACCTGGGAGGTGGAGGTTGCAGTGAGTCGAGATTGCACCACTGCACTCCAGCATAGGCGACAGAGTGAGACTCCATCTTAAAAAATGATAAAAATTAAAATAAAATTAAAAAATTAGCCACATGTTGGTGTTGTGGTGCACGCCTGTAGTCTCAGCTACTCAGGAAGCTGAGGCAGGAAGATCACTTGAGCTCAGGAGTTTGAGGAGGCAGTGAGCTGTGGTCTTGTCACTGCACTCCAGCCTAGGAAATAGAGCTAGACCTTACCTCAAAATAAATAAATAAATAAATAAATTTGGCTTTTGCATTCTGTTAACATACCTTTCTTTGTTTTGATATAAATAAATTTTTAATGTAAAAAAAATTAATTAGCATGAGGGAAGATTGAAAAAAGTATCCTGTCCCAATTTTAGGGTAGAGGGAATATGGTACTGGGAGCGGAATTTTATTATACACTTCAAGGCATCAAGGGTGCTTATTTATTTGTTAAACTTTTTTTGCTTTTTTATTTTAGGTAAACTTTTGAAGTGTAACATGCAAAGACATGCACATATCATCATACAGCATGTATGGTCTTTTATCCTGGCTTCTTACCCTAAACATACATATATGGTTATGTGATCTGTAAACCCCAAATATCTGAGACAGGTCTCATTTAATTTAGGAAGTTTATTTTGCCAAGATTGAGGACCTGCGGTGGGGTAACAGCCTCAGGAGGTCCTAACGACATGTACCCAAGGTTGTCAGAGCATGGTTCGGTTTTATACATTTTAAGGAGACATGAGACATCAATCAACATATGTAAAATGAATATTGGTTTGGCCCAGAAAGGCAGGACAGCTCGAAGTTGGGAGAGGGCTTCCAGATCATAGGTAGATAAGAGACAAATAGTTGCAATCCTTTGAGTTTCTGATTTGCCTCTCCAAAGGAGGCAATCAGATATGCGTTTATCTCAGTGAGCAGAGGGGTGACTTTGAACAGAATGGGAAGCAGGTTTGCCCTGAGCAGTTCCCAGCTTGACTTTTCTCTTTAGCTTAGTGATTTTGGGGCCCCAAGGGTTTTTTCCTTTCACAGATTCAACCATGTTGTCTGTAGCAATAGTTTATTCTCACTGCTTCATAATTTCCACTGTATGACCCTGTATATCATGATTTGTCTGTTTTACTGTTAATGGACATCTAGGTTGTTTCCAGTTTGGGGCCGTCATGAATAGAGTCCCTATAAAATATCCTTGTATTCCTGTCTGTACATGTCTTTTGGTCCCATGTGTGCATTTCCGTGGGGAATGTACCTTGTAATGTAATCATTGGGTCATATGTGTGACTTGTTCAGTTTTAGTATAACCCAGTGATTTCCAAAGTAGTTGTACCAATGTATAACCTCATCACTAGTAGATGAGAATTTCTAGTTGTCCCATATACTCTGGAACATTGGCTTGATATTCTGTCTCATATATTTAGCCATTCTGGTGGGTGTAACATGGTATTAAGTTGTGGGTAGGCTATTTTCTCAAAATAAACATGATTTCTTTCCCCACTCCTACCCTTGGTCCCCTCCTTTGTGCACACCAGGAGAAAGTGGAACAGAGACCTGTATATTTTCATAAAACCTATCAGATGATTCTGGTCACCTTGCCAGTTGGTAAGATGCAGAATATACAACAAATTTAAGTATAATTTAAGGAAAATGAGACGGTCATGAAAATTATAGCTCCATAGTGTAGTTTATTGACTTTCTGACAAATAGTGCACTTCTAACTTGCTAAACATGGATGAGTTTTAAGATTTTGCAAGCTGGTGAAAAGTTTTGTAGGCTTTTTTATTTTACTGAGTGAGTTTGCAACACTGGCCCAAAGCTCTAATTACACAATGCTGGAATGCGCTTGTTCTTACTTGACCATCTACCCAGATTGCAGGTTGTGTTCATTATTCTGTGGGGTTTTGTTACAGTTTAAAGAAGGGAAACGCTATATAAGCAGGTCTTTCTCAATTTTCAGAACTTGAAAAAAGTTGACAAAATAGATTTTACCATTTACTCACAGCATGCTGTGTATTGTTTTATATCTAATTTCTTGTTATTTGTGGACTTTTTCTTTTAAATTTCACAGAAGTTTTGCTAAAATGTATTTTTTGTCATTTTGTAGTGAAAATCCAAGAGTGCAAAAGACATTTTTCCCTTGTATCCTTTTCAGTGTCAGGATTGTAGTTAATCTTTTCTCATTCCTTAATCATTGTAGATTATGTTAGAATCATATGTAGGGAAGTGTCATTCCTGTACCTTTTGGGGATAATATTTGTTGATTTCTTCTTTTAAGATATGCACATCGACTCTTAACTCCAGATAAACTCATAGTTTTCCCTTTCTACATTTTATATGCCTAACTTTTTACAGCTATTATTTTTATAACTGGCTTCATTTCTTATTGCTGCAAAGTACTGTTTTAAGGTAGAGCAGCCATTTGATAAATACTTGTGCTCTACATATTCAAAAGTATTTCCTGATTATTGCTAGTCACAGGACTCTTGGAATTATTAGCTCATCATCAGAAGAGCTAAGATGTCATTCATTATTTGTAAGATTTTTATTTTGGAATAAACCTGTTAGACAGCAACTAGCTAAAAAACAAAAAGCAGAAGTACATGTTTAATGAAAGCATAATTTACAAAGCTGCTATTCTGCTTTTTAAGATTTTTTACAGCATTGTTCATCAGCTCAAATAAGCAGACAGTGAGTGGTTAGATTGATATGGAGTGGAGGGTTTACAGGATGGTTGCGGTAAAAGAACAAAGGAGTGAAATGTTAAGCATGCTTGCTAGAGCATGTTTGAAGTGGTGATGCATTGTGGGTTTGAGGTTTGACAAGGAAGGAAGTGAAGCCATAATGGGAATAATGACTTAAAAAAAATGGGAAGGGGCTAAGGAAGTATTGGTAATAAGAGATATTGAGGGATTAAATTGGTGACAGAACAGGAATAAGGTCTGTTGTAAAAGATATACTGAGGTTTATTTTCAGAGTTGGTCAAGCTATTCTAGGTAATAAGTTTGTTTGGAAAAGATTGCTATAATGTTATGTGGGTGAGATCATTCAGGAATGTCAAGGAATTTGATGCTGGTAGGTTCAAAGTCCACAGGGTGCACTCATCCAAGGTGATGATAGAAATAGTGAAGAAAACTATGGAGGGAGACAAGTACTGATGAAGTCCTCAATAAGAGAACCTAACTATTAATAGAAGAGGTGAGCCCATGATAGCCAGGGAAAAGAGGGGAAGAGGATATAGCATTTGACTCACACAGTTGCCAAACAGTTTTGGAAGAAGGCTGGAAAAGTGGTCTGGAAACAACATCAGGGAGTTGAAAGAACTCTAATTGCTCCATATTCCTTTTTTCTAGATCCTTCACAGGTGTAAGAAAAGAATATTATTTGAGCAGTTCTGGTTTATCTGCTTTAATTAGGTATTTACCTCTTTGACCTTATCTTCATAATCTTTGTTTCACCAGTGCCTGACCTATTTAGGTACTTAATAAATGTTTGTTCCATAAATGCTAGACAAATGTGAAATTGTGCCAGTGTCCTGGAATTGTAGAACAAAGAGCATTGCTTAGACATTTAAAAAAACTGATTTGAAAACTAGTAAAAGAACTGTTACTTTAACACAATTATATTTTCAAAGTATGGAATTAAGTACCATAACTATAATGAGACATGTTTATGTTTACAGGCATAATACGGGAAATAAATTACATAATTTTTTACATAAATAGGTGGATGACAGTTTCTTGATGGATTGTGGAGGGTGGTTGGGATGTTAGAGAGAATATTCTTGGTTTTTAGAGGTTGGCAGGAGGATATTATGGAATCGATGCATATCTTTTAGAACTTTCGACAATTATTACACCTCTGATCTCTGACTGCTGCTTACTTTGTTGTTTCCTTTCATTGGAGCATTAGGCTTTTGAGGATTGAATTGTAGCAGATTAATTTTGGGGCAAGATGGGTAAAGAAATCTTCAGTAATTTAAAGTAAAAAATTTCTGGCCGGGTGCGGTGACTCACGCCTGTAATCCCAGCACTTTGGGAGACTGAGGCAGGAGGATCGCGAGGTCAGGAGATCGAGACCATCCTGGCTAACATGGTGAAACCCCGTCTCTACTAAAAATAGAAAAGATTAGCCGGGCGTGGTGGCGGGTGCCTGTAGTCCCAGGTACTTGGGAGGCTGAGGCAGGAGAATGGTGTGAACCCAGGAGGCGAGCTTGCAGTGAGCCAAGATCATGCCACTGCACTCCAGCCTAGGTGACAGAGCGAGACTCCGTCTCAAAAAAAAAAAAAAAAAAAATCTGATCTAGGCCCAGGCACAGTGGCTCATGCCTGTAATCCCAGCAGTTTGGGAGGCCGAGGCGGGCGGATCACCTGAGGTCGGGAGTTCGAGACCAGCCTGGCCAACATGGTGCAAAAATACAAAATACTAAAAATACAAAAATTAGCTGGGCGTGGTGGCGCATGCCTGTAATCCCAGCTACTTGCGGGGCTGAGGCAGGACAATCACTTGAACCCGGGAGGCAGAGGTGGCAGTGAGCCGAGATTGTGCCATTCCACTCCAGCCTGGGCAACAAGAGTGAAACTCTGTCTCAAAAAAAAAAAAAAAAAAGAAAGAAATTCTGACTTGGTAAATGAAGAAGGAAGAGAAATAAGGCAAATGACTCTATTATGATTTTGTAAAAAAAAAAAAAAAAAAAAAAAAATAGAAAAGAAAGAAAACTTTGGAAGTGGGGGAAGCTTTAATGAAATGTTTAGCCAAATTGTTCTGAAACAGAAGAGGTTGGGGAAGAATGAGAGAAGGAAGAGGGAGAGAACATAGCTTTTATTATAGATGAATTTGTTGTAAAACTAAGGTAAATTTGAAAAATGCTTAGGGTTAATATTAGTAGATCCAGAATTGGCAATAACTGTGCAGGAACTACCCTAAGTACTTTATAGACCTTATCTCTTGTAATACTCCTATAATATGACTTTTCTGAATGAAGAATTATTCTCTTTCTGAAAATGAGAAAATTAAGGGCCAGAAAAGGAAAGTAACTTGTTCAAGAGTATAAAACCTAAGTTTCTTTAATTTACAAAGTTTTATACACAGACTTTACAGATACATTTCAGTGAGTTTCGAAGGAGGTATTCACCAGTGTAACAACAGCCAAATCAAGATATAGATCGTTTACATTACTCCAGAAAGTTCGCTCAAAGGTTACACAATTCCTGAGGGACATGTTAGACATCAGTCTGTCTTTTTCCAACTGCACCTCCACATTGCTTATATTAAAAGGCAGATTGGAGCTACTAGAGATAAGCAGTGTGAGAAGAGCAGAATTAATAGCTGGTGTATACCTGATGGAGAGCCAAGCAATAAAAGTTTAAACAGCAAGAATAAAACCTTTAAAACTATATTTGGACAAATTTAACTCTGCTGTCTTTCATAGTTCCCAAGATTATTTCTATTTTGTAAACAAGCTCTATCTTTGAGTTTTATATTGATACTCATATGAATAATTTATTGAGTGCTTTCTATCTACCAGACACTGTACTAGGTGTCTTCTGTACATTCCCATTCAATATACCAGTCATTTGAGGTAATTACCATTTATTATTCCCGTATTATAGACATGAAAACTGAGACCCCGAGACCTTACACTGCTTTGGGATTGAACCCAAGTCTGATATCAGAAACTAAACTTTTAACTGTGATGGTGTTCTCTGGATCATTCTGTAATACTAAAGTATTTTTGGTGCTTTATTTTAGAAGGCATTAAATTATGTACCGTTTTGTAAACATCTAATTCTTTACTAGTGGTTGACTTCTTATCCAGTCAGCATATCTTTGCTTACTCTCTGTCACATTCTATACTAGGCAGTGGTTGCATAAAGATGGAAATGTGGTAATCTCAAGGAGCTTAGCGTATTTGATGAATTGGAAAAAAATCATAGTGTTTTCACTTAAAAATTCTGGATTCAATTTCTGATTTGTTGGGCTTAAAAAAAAAAAAAACAAAAAACTCTGTGACCTTAAGTAGCATTGCTTTTCTGTGTTTCAGTTTCCCTATATGTAGAATAGAAGTAAATACTTAACAGGTCTAGAGGATCAAATGAAATAATGTATGTGAAGAATAAAGTTTAGGTGGGAGGATCACTTGAGCCCAGGAGTTCAGGACTGGCCTGGGCAACATAGTGTGACCCCGTCTCAAAACAAACATAAAATTATGCGGGTATGGCATGCGCCTGTAGTGCCAGCTACACGGGAGGCTGAGGCGAGAGGATTGCTTGCCTGGGAGGTCAAGGCTGAAGTGAGCCATGATCGCGCCACTGCACTCCAGCCTGAGTGACGGAGAGAGACTGTCAGAAAAATAAAATAAAAAATAAATTTTTTAAAAAGTAAAGTTTTAATGTGTAAAGCAAACTCCTACAGATTATTGTACTATTAACTACAATACTTTTGATTAATTCTGTGTGGGTGGCATTTTTTGTGAAAGTCCCAGGTAGCTTGGGAGTAATTTTTACCCAGGAAAATGGTATAGGGACAAAGGGTGGTTAGTCAAAGTTTTACGGAAGAGGTGACATTTAAGATTAAAATGCAATGTTGGTGCTTAAACAGATAAGGTTAAATTATCTATCACTTAGTAGTTGAAATAACCTATTCCTCTATGAGCTGAATAAAAGAAGTGTATTACTATAGTTTATAAACTAGAGCTTGAATTAAATTGACTAAAAATTTTGTTATATCAAAGATGTATATTTTTGTATTCCATAATCTTTTATAAAAGACTGATTATGCATAGGTAATTTCTGATTCCTTCTGTCTTTTAAGAGCTTTAAGCCATTGCTGAAATTTGCAAAACTTTGTAGGCCAGTGCTCAAGTAACTTTGTTTTTAGAGACTATGGTGAACTTGAAGGTACTGCTTTGGCATTAAGATCCTGTTCCTTTTATCGTGTTTGTGTTGCTTAAAAATACATACATACCTGCGTACATACATGTACACAGACATACATTTGGGTCACAACATTTGGTTTCAGCTATTTGTAATTTTTAACAAAAAAGGCATGGTCAGGTTCTGCTATTTTGTTTATTCACTTAAGCACATGGGAAGTTGTAGAAGATTTTATCTGGAGGACCTCTGAGAGCTAGTTCAAATTATGAGGTTAGAGGCTGTCTTTGTGTTGTTCTTCCTTGTTTCTACATGGCCTACATTAGTGTAGGTTCCCCCAAAATACTCAAATGGGTCAATGAATAAGAGAGGAGAGTGAACAAATGAATGAATGATTTTAAGAGGCTGTGCAACTTTCCGTTGTGAGTAGTCACCTGACTGCTAGTCTGACCCATTGTAGTTTACTACCCTGTTTATATATTACTATAATTTGAAATCTTACCTCTTATAACTGTAGTTATAAACTGTGATGCTAACTGAATAAAGTTGACTTTTAAAAATCCTAATACTGTATAAGACTATTAACATAGGTACACTGGGCTTTGTCTTTTCTTATATGCCTTGTTTATACAATATTATTAATACATAATAGAAAAAATTGGACTTGTCGCAACTAGTATGCCACATAAATGTAGTTGTTTGCAAATGATGATTTTAAAAAATGGTTTCCAGAGATCCAGAATATCTTGAATATGTTAATCTATAGGAAAAGTAATCAGGTTCTGCAATGACCTGTAGTTTGTATTGTAAAAGAAGGTAATTGCAGTGTGAGGAAATTATTTGGTGTTGTTGAGTAAATCCTACACTACAGTTTATGAATCTGTATTAACTTATGGTAGAACTGGACAGAATTTAGCAATTCTTGCCTCCAGTTCTGTCTATAGCCAGAAGCTCAGTGATGAGCCAAAGAGTACACAGCCTGAAACGTGAAATGGGTAGAAGTAGAATCCAGGTATCTCAGCACATGGCCCCCAGAGCTTTTTTTTTTTTTTTTCCATTTTTACTATTGCCATGGAAAATGACATTATGCCCATATCTAGAAATGTTGTTAGATGATTTCTTGCTTTTAATCTTTTCATTGAAAATACATTAAAGCAACAGAAATGAAGTGATTTTGTGGGGTTATATTGTGGTACACAGGGGTTCACTCTTAGTTTAATTTTTAGTTTTTTTTTTTTTTTTTTTTTTTTTTTTTTTTTTTGTGGGAGAACCCTGGCAGTAAGTGACAAGGCAGCAGTAAACAGAGGCTCTAAATCTCCTCTTTTATAACAGCATGTGTTAATAGCTTTTAGGAATTATCCAGTAGAAAAAGAGTTGTTCCAAAAATATCTGGAAGTCTTTACCCTTGTAAACTTTTCATGTATCTATAAAATGTAATTAAAACTACTTCCTTGCTTTCAGTGTTGGAGGATGTTGTAGATTTCAAAAGAGATTCCCTAACGTTGGAATAAGATGCCCCAAAAAGGAAGTTGAAAGTAGTCCAGTTCCTCAGGATAGTACCCAAGTAAAATGGAAGACTTATTCAGAGATGGAGGACAAATGAACAGCTGGGGGAATGATGATGAGTTTTTTTTGTGTTAGTGGTATGGATAGCTTCCTGGTTCAGCCTTCAGAGTAGAACAGAGGTTCTTAGTGTGAGATCCCAGGACCACCTGAGACTTTGTTAGAAATTCAAATTTGGGAACCTGACCCGGACCCACTGAACCCTTAACACCCGGATTGAAGCCCAGCATTTTAACAAGCCCTCCAAGGTGATTCTACTGCACACTTAACTTTGAGACTTACTGCCCTAGAAAAACATAAAGCCTTAAGGTCTACCATTGTAATCACTTAGAGGGGGGGACTGTTGCTTTAGGACCACATGAAATTACCAATATTATGCTTTTGACATACAAAAATGTCAGTGTCATGTAATTCAACCTGATACAATTGACTGAAAAACCCTGTCAGACTTTGAAGGGAGGTTGCCTTTTGCTTGGGGCAGAGAGCTCACACTACAGAATAGCTATTTCACTTATGCCTCCAGGACCCAGGTAAGTGGACTATGAGGTAAATGAAGGTATTTTTGTTCACCCCCACCCTTTTTTTCAAAACTGGGGTCCTGCGTAAATATATTACCAATGCCAGTTACTTCAGTGTACCCATCCCTCCCTCTCTTTCCCCCAGCTCTGTTGGCTTCCCCTTTAAATAGAAATATATATAACTAAGAAGAAGGAATATTTTTTCCTGTCCTTAGCCAATTATTTTTTCTTGAGGGTTCAGCTGTTGCCATTACTGCATCTTTAACCACCCCCTCTTCTTGCCCCTGCACATTCTTTTCAATAGCAGTGGTGTCCAGCTCTGCCACTTAGTCTAATCAGTCTGCTGAAAGACACAGCTGTTTCTATTTCAGAGAGGAGCCTCTCCATTTAGTACACATTTTAGTCAACTTTAAGTAAACTGGTTTTGAGTAATTAAAACTACAAGATGGACTTTCTGTTTTCATGTGTAGGTCAAAATTAGCTATTCCATTAATTCTCAAAATATGTAAATAGCCCCCTTCCTTTTTCATTTTATTTTTAAACCAACACTGAGTGTTGTGCTAGGCTTTGCCTTACAGAAATGAATAAAATAGAGATGATATTATACTTAGGTAATACCACAGCCATGCACATAAACTCTATAGTAAAAGACAATAAATGAAGTAGGCTAATGGGGGTGTGTATTAGTCCGTTTTCACACTGCCAATAAAGACATACCTGAGACCGTGCAGTTTACAAAAGAAAGGTTTAATTGGACTTACAGTTCCACGTGGCTGGGGAAGCCTCACAATCGTGGCAGAAGGCACGTCTCACATGACAGCAGACGAGAAGAGAGCTTGTGCAGGGAGATTCCCGTTTTTAAAACCATCAGATCTCATGAGACTTACTGTCACAAGAACATCACGAAAAACACCCGCTCCCATGATTTAGTCATTTCCCACCAGGTCCCTCCCACAACACATGGGAATTGTGGGAGCTACAAGATGAGATTTGTGTGGGGACACAGTGCTAAACCATATCATTCTGCCCCTGGCCCATCTCAAATCTCATATCTTCACATTTCAAAACCAATCATGCCTTTCCAACTGGTTTTGAGTAGTTAACCCCCAAAGTCTCAACTCAAAAGTCCACAGTCCAAAGTCTCATCTGAGACAAGTCCCTTCCACCTATGAGCCTGTAAAATCAAAAGCAAGTTAGTTACCTCCTAGATACAGTGGGAGTACAGGCATTGGGTGAATATAGCTGTTCCAAATGGGAGAAATTGGCCAAAACAAAGGGGCTCCAGGCCCCCATGCAAATTCAAAATCCAGCAGGGCAGTCAAATCTTAAAGCTTCAAAATGATCTCCTTTGACTCTATGTCTTGAATCCAGGCCACGCTGATGCAACATCCTATGGTTTCAAGCATTTCTGCCCCTGTGGTTTTGCAGGGTACAGCCTCCCTCCTGACTGCTTTCACAGGCTGGTGTTGAGTGTCTGCGGGTTTTCCAGGCACACGGTACGAACTGTCAGTGGATCTACCATTCTGGGGTCTGGAGGATGGTGGCCCTCTTCTCACAGCTCCACTAAGAGGTGACCCGGTAGGATTCTGTGGGGGAGGGTTCTGACCCCACATTTTCCTTCTTCACTGCCCTAGCAGAGGTTCTCCATGAGAGCCCCACCCCTGCAGCAAACTTTTGCCTGGGCATTCAGGTGTTTCTCTACATCTTCTGAAATCTAAGCAGAGGTTCCCAAACTTCAATTCTTGACTTCTGTGCACCTGCAGGCTCAACATCACATGGAAGCTGCCAAGGCTTGGGGCTTCCACCCTCTGAGGCCACAGCCTGAGCTGTACCTTGACCCCCTTTACTCACAGCTGGAGCAGCTGGGACCCAGGGCACCAAGTCCCTAGACTGCATAGGGCAGAGGGACCCTGGGCCTAGCCCATGAAATCATTTTTTCCTTCTAAACCTTCAGGCCTAAGATGGGAGGGGCTGCTGAAAAGGCTCTGACATGCCCTAGAGACATTTCCCCAATGTCTTGGAATTAACATTCGACTCCTCATTACTTATGCAAATTTCTGCAGCTGGCTTGAACTTCTCAGAAAATGGGATTTTCTTTCCTGTCACATTGTCAGGCTGCAAATTTTCCAAACATTTATGCTCTGTTTCCCTTATAAAACTGAATGCCTTTAACAGCACCCAGGTCAGCTCTTGAATGGTTTGCTGCTTAGAAATTTTTTCCACCAGGTACCCTAAGTCATCTCTCTCAACTTCAAAGTTCCACAAATCTCTAGGGAGGGGCAGAATGCCACCAGTATCTTTGCTAAAACGTAACAAGACACACCTTTGCTGTAGTTCTTAACACATTTCTCATCTCCATCTGAGACCACCTCAGCCTGGATTTCATTGTCCATATCATTATTAGCATTCATGTATGCTAAAGCCATTCAACATGTCTGTAGGGAATTCCAAACTTTCCCACATTTTCCTGTCTCCTTCTGAGCCCTCCAGACTGTTCCAGTCTCTGCCTGTTACCCAGTTCCAAAGCCGCATCCACATTTTCGGGTATCTTTTCAGCAGCACCCCACTCTACTGGTACCAATTTACTATATTAATCCGTTTTCACACTGCTGATAAAGACATACCTGAGACCGGGCAATTTGCAAAAGAAAGGTTTAATTGGACTTACAGTTCCACGTGGCTGGGGAAGCCTCACAATCACGGCAGAAGGCAAAAGGCATGTCTCGCGTGGTGGCAGACAAGAGAACAGAGCTTGTGCAGGGAAATTCCCATTTTTAAAACCATCAGATCTCATGAGACTCACTCACTATCATGAGAACAGCATGGGAAAGACCTGCCCCCATGACTTGTCTCCCACCGGGTTCCTCCCACAACACGTAGGAACTATGGGAGCTACAAGATGAGATTTGGGTGGGAACACAGAGCCAAACTGTATCAGGGTGGTAGAAGTGTTTCACATGAGCTGACTGGCAGTCAGTAACTGATTTCAGTTTTCCAGATAATTGACATACTGTGTTATATACTGCTTTTTTTCCTACTTAATAGTCATTTTTAAAAAATAGAAGTTGTGGCTGGGCATAGTGGCTCACACCTGTAATCCCAGCACTTTGTGAGCCAGGATGATTGCTCAGGGCCAGGACTTTGAAACCAGCCTGGGTAACAGCAAGACCTGCATCAGTATAAAAAGCAGAAAAAAAACAACACCACAAAAAAAACAATTAGCAAAGTATGGTGGCACATGGCTGTAGTCCCGGCTACTCAGGAGGCTGAGGCAGGAGGATCTGTTGAGCCTGGGAGGTTGAGGCTGCAGTGAGCCTTGATTGTGCCACTGCACTCCAGCCTGAGTTAGAATGAGAACCTGTCTCAAAAAAAAAAAAAAAAGTTGTATCAATTTTTGCATTACATTAGAGAGTAGAGACAATAGGATATCATCCATTCTCACCTTCACTCCCAGTTTTATTGTGCTTGCTTTTACTTGTGTTAGTGGTTTCTATAATGTTCTATATGTTCTTTATTAGCTCTAGATAGTATTACCCATGTTTCTGAATCATAGTCTTGTTCCTTTCCTTACTCCTTCAATCTCCCAATTTTAATTAGTTGTTAATTTTGCATCATCAAGGTATTTGCATTTTGTTCTGACTATAACTTTTTTTACTTTTTAAATCAATTCTAATGATTTTTTAACCTAGAAATAGATGATTATATGAATACTTACTTTAGAACAAAGTGGAATGGCCCCACAGAGTATGAAATGTAATCCTATGTACATGAAAATTTCATCAATTGAAAATTTTCCAAGTGGAAAATTCTAGTGGACTCTTATCTGATTGTTGTTGTTGTTTCCTACTCTTCCTCTGAGGTTATTCAGCTCTGTTGTGTCTTCACTTCCATGTTTTCTTCTTCATTTGGTTAGAGCTGTGGTCTTTAAAGTGAGACATTCATGTAAAAGGAGGCACACAAAATAATTTAGGGGAGTATCAGGATTCATTAGAAATTAAATTATGTGGTAATTTTTATCTGTAATTTTTAATTTTTTGGTATGTTTTACAATACATATATTAATATAGTGATGTATATTTTTATAAAACTATGCTGAGAGTATATTCTGATTTTTTTTACTCATAAGGGTGTGCCTTACAAAAAAATTGAGAGTTTAATTGGGTTCAGAATACATTTTAAATATAGGATGTCAAACTTTTCAAGTATGTTTTGTCTGAAAATGTCCTTTATTTGGTCCTCATTCTTGAATAAATTTGAGTATGGAACTTTTTATTTTTATTTTTATTTTTTTTTTTGAGACAGAGTCTCACTCTGTCACCCAGGCTGGAGTGCAGTGGCGCAATCTTGGCTCACTGCAACCTGCACCTCCTGGGTTCAAACAATTCTTCTATCTCAGCCTCCCAAGTAGCTGGGACTACAGCACCTGCCACCACACCCGGCTAATTTTTGTGTTTTTAGTAGAGACAGGGTTTCGCCATGTTGGCCAGGCTGATCTCAAACACCTGACCTCAAGTGACCCACCTGCCTCGACTTCCCAAAGTGCAGGGATTATAGGCAGCAGCCATGGCACCCAACCTGAGTGTGGAATTCTAAGTTAAGCTTTTTTTTTCTTAACAGCATTTACCCCTTGCCTTAATACAGTATTCAGATTTTAGTCTGACTTGTTCCTTTGTAGATAACATAGAAGTTTTAGGATTTTCTTTTTTTAATGGAATTTTGAAGTTTTATCCAGATGTGTCTAGGTATAGATCTTTTCTCAGTAATCATTCTTGGCAGTTGATGAGGCCTGTCTATGAACTTGTGTCTGCCTTCAGATTATGGAAATAATCTTGTGTTTTTCTCTTTATATATCTCTGTTGTTCCTAGTCTTACCTTCTTTAAGAGCACCTGTCAGATCAATACTGGACCTCCTCGATATGACCCACAGTTCCCTGATTTCTCATATTTCCTGTATTTGTGTTTTTAATCTGTCTCCTCAGAAGTCGTCTTTATCTTTTATTTTCTACTTATGCATCAGTTATGACTATATTATTATTTATCTTGCACATTAAACTTATTTTGTCATTTATTTTTAATCAAGAAGTCTTTGTTTCTGACCACTTTTTCAAAGCCGCTTGTTCTTGTTTTATTCAATTGTACTTTATGAGAAATTTTTTTAAAGTATACCATTCAATCCCCTGAATTGTCTCCATTTCTATGAGAGTTCTTTGTTAATTTTTTTCTTCTCATTTTGGATCTTCTCTTTTACCTCTTAGTTTTCCCCAAATGTCTGTTATCCTTGGCTTTCCGTTCATGTGTTAGGATGAGGGACTGTGTTGCTAAAAGATGGTATCTGGCTGTCATGGTTTTCAGGGCATTTGTGTAGATCTGTTTCCCCAGCATCCTCTTCCTTGAATGGGAAGGTTATGAACACTTTCACTGTAAGTGGGCAAGGTGTCTCAACATGACTTCCCTGAAGTTGCATGTGTAAGTTGGGAACTGTCACACATGTCAAAGTAAGGAGGGCTTTTTTTGTGTGGGAGAGTGCTCTGATACTATTTAATTTCTGTTAGAAGTTATCTTTTCTCCTTATTTTTCTTCGCATCTCATTCCTAATGTCTGCTGTGATATTGAGAGTTAGTCCAACCTGTATCCTGTTTGTCTCTCAGGAATTGGCGTTCTCACGAGAAACATACCCAGACAGGTGGCCGTCTTCCTTTAGAGGGCAATCGTTGGGCTTTGGCGTGATGGTAAAAGCTACAGCTGCCACCCTTGGGGAAGGGTAGAGCCTCAGCTGTCTCATCTAGCCTAAATACTGTTTCTAAAATAATTACTCTAAGGCTTGCCACTTGGCCTCTTCCTGCTCTTTGTGTATGTGATGAAAGGTTAATTTTTCTTTGGGCCTTCTTGAAAGAAACATGGATACTTACAGTACTCTGGATTGTGATTTATCTACCTTTATGTCTCTGCTAATTTATTGCCATTCCTCTGACTTGAATTTTTAAAAATGTCTGATTTACCAGTGTCACACCCGTTCTTATTTTCTAACGTTGTTATTGGTTTTATTATTTTGTAAAAATTTGTTGTCATCTCATTGAGTATCGTATTGGGAAATAAAAGAGATTGATAAATGTGTTCATTTCACTGCCTTGAACCATATACATTTTTCTCGAAGTTCCATCTTGGGTGCAATATATGACTCAGGTATCTAGAAATCAGAAAATTAATAGAAAAACTGTATACTTTGTCACATATGAATTGACAAGACAGTATGACTCCCTTTTGTTCTAGGTTATTAAAACCAAACATTATCTGTTACTTACATGCTGGAAAGGACATGTCTTAAAGAATTTAGTGTAAGCTTGGACTCAAATCCAGTCAAGTGCTGCCAAATTTCAGTGCTAGAACTTTGGGTAGGTTACTTTGCATTTTTGCGACCTAGTTTACTTACCTATAATATTGACAGAGGCAGTTATTATCTTCCTCTTAGAGTTAATTTGAGAATCAATTAGATAAATACTTAAGCCTGGCATGTTGAAAACCTTTAGAAAAATTCTGTTCTCATTGTTTTTAAATTGCCTCTCTTCGGGAAAATGTTATTTATACATTTTAGATAGCCCCTTCCTTATAGGACGGATAAGTTTCTGCAAAGTTGGCTGTGAAGCAGTTTATTATAAAACAAATTTCAAAATAGTTCTCTGTAGTATTTGGGGAGAAAAACTATGGGTTGAAAGCTCTTGGTGAATAAGTTTGTTAGTGGCTTGCTGGAATGAGTAGAAAGTATACTTGCAGAGAGAAGTTAGCTACTAGAAATGGTTGTCCCTCTTAGGAAGCACCTGCTGGAATAGTAGAGCTCTTTGCATAACTGGGCTCATAGGAAGCCAATAAGTAATACTCATCTCGTATCATTTTTCTGTGTGTACTTCTATAAAGCTATAATGAATATGATGTATTCTTTATGGCCCTTTTGAATATGTTTTTGACCACCCCATTTCCATATTGTACTTCATTGTTACCTTGGCCATAAATGAACTGTTTGTGTAGGTATGTGTATGTGTGTATGCATGTGCGTGTGTGTGTGTGTGTGCTTCTAGACTCTCTTTTTTCATTAGTCAACTTCTCTGTTTTTCCACTAGTACCACTCTGTCCTAATTACAGTTGCTATATTTTAGGTTTATGTTTTCTACTTCTAAGTCTTTCAACTTTGTTGTTCATGATTGCTTTGGTATTCTTGACCCATTTGCATTTCCATGTAAGTTTTAGAATCAACTTGTCAGTTTCCACAAGAAGCAGCATTGGGATTTTTATTGTTATTACATTGAGTTTATATGTTAGTCTGAAAATACATACTTTTTT
This sequence comes from Symphalangus syndactylus, assembly GCF_028878055.3. Lineage (NCBI taxonomy): Eukaryota > Metazoa > Chordata > Mammalia > Primates > Hylobatidae > Symphalangus > Symphalangus syndactylus. The sequence goes on from NC_072444.2 coordinate 63,364,416, forward strand.
TAAACTTTTAAGTTCAGGGGTACATGTGCATGTTTGTTATACAGGTAAACTCCTGTCATGAGGGTTTGTTGTACGGATTATTTTGTTACCCAGGTATTAGTTAGCCTAGTACCCATTAGTTCTTTTTCCTAATCCTCTCCCTCCTCCCACCCTTTACCCTCTAATAGGCCCCTGTGTATGTTGTTTCCTGCTATGTGTCCATGTGTTTCCATCTTTTAGCTGCCACTTATAAGTGAGAACCTGTGATATTTGGTTTTCTGTTCGTGTGTTGGTTTGCTAAGGATAATGGCCTCCAGCTCCATCCATGTTCCTGCAAAGGATATGATCTCGTTCTTTTATGTGGCTGTGGTGTATGACATTTTTTTAATCCAGTCTACAATTGATGGCATTTAGGTTGATTCTATGTCTGTCTTTATTGTGAATAGTGCTGCAGTGAACATATGTGTGCATGTGTCTTTATGATAGAATGATTTATATTCTTTTGGCTATATCCCAGTAATGGGATTGCTGAGTCGAATGGTAGTTACGTTTTTAGGTCTTTGAGGAATCACTGCACTGTTTTCCACAATGGTTGAAGTCAGTCTGAATATATTAAAATTGATGTCTTTACAATAATGAATTTTCTAATTCATGAATATTTTATATCCCTTCATTAACTTAGCTTACCTGTACTTTCTCTTAATATCATTTTGTAGTTTTCAGTGTAAAGATGGCCTCCTTCATTAGATTTATTTCTAGGAAGTAGACTTTTAAATTATACTTTGGTTTCTTTTAAAATTTTTGTTTTCCGATTGTTGCTAGCATAAAAATATAATGGATTTTTATATGCTGACTTTGTATACAGCATCCTTGACAGACTTCCTTGTTATTCCTGTTAGTTTGTGTGACTCAAGCATGTTATCTGTGAATGGTGACCATTTTCTTTATGCCTTTCCAATTCTTACGCTTTTCATTTATTTATTTTTGCCTTAAGGTACTGGATAGGACCTCTAGTACATGTTGAATGGAAGTGGTAATAGTGGTCTTCTTGTCTCATTGCCGTTTCTCAGGGAAACCTTACTGTAGGGTGTATGTGTGTGTGTGTGTGTGTGTGTGTGTGTTTTAAGACACTTTTAAAATTAAGGATTTATTCCTAGTTTGCAGCGTTTTCATCCTGAATGGGTATTGAATTTTACCAAATGCTTTTTCTGCAACTATCAAAGTGATCTTTTCCCTTCTTTTTCTGTTAATGAGATAAATTACATTAATAAATTCTGATTTTGATCTAGTCTAACAGTTGGAGTATTTTGGCTTATGTATAAATGTAATTATAAATAATATAATTATATACTTATTTACAATCTTTTCCTTTTTCTCTCCTTTTTAAAATCTATTTTATTTTTAGTTATGCTGTCTTGTAGTGATTACTGTAGAGATTAGAGTATACTTCATGGAGTTACTTGAGCTGCTACCAATCATTATTTTTACCCCACTTCCCCGAGAATGCTAAAACCTTAGAATACCTTTTTCCCCATGAAGAACACTTTTTACTGCATTTATCCCTCATGATTTTTACATTACTGTTGGCATGCATTTTAATTCTACTTATATTTAAGCCCCAAGACATTGCAATTTTTCGCTGGCCAGTTTTGGAGAATTCTTACTTACCTCTTCAAATATTGCTTCTCTCTTTTTCGTCTGTGACTCCACTAAATAGATGTTAGACTCTTCTTGCACTGTGTCTCACGTTTGCCTTAGGCTCTTTATAATACCTGTATTTTTTTCTCTGGTTTAGTGAAAATATCTTCATGGATCTTTTAAAAAGTTTTCTAGTCTTACCTTTTGCTGTTTAGTCTATTCAACTTATATTAAGTAGTAATTTCAGTTATTTTCCAGTTCTAGAATTTCCATTTGATTCTTTTAAAATTAAATTATTGGTAAAACTCTGTTGCCTGTTGGGTTTTTTTTCCTCGTAGCTTTTATTCATAAGCATCTGTTTTTTGGCAGCCTGATAGTTTTTGATTGAATAACTGTCATTGTAAAAATTGTGAAGGCTCCGGATGATAATCTCTTTTAGGCAGGATTTATTTTTTCTTTTCTTAGACATGTTAGTGTGGGAGCTGATAACTTTTATCCAGTCAGGGACTAAAGTGAATCAAGACTGTTTTAAGGCTATTTGTACATTTGATTTGTCTTCATACAGTCTAGTTTTACTTTACAGGCGTTTCAATTTAGAGTCTTAAATTCTTGGGACACTCTCTCCGGCAAATCTGAACTCTAATCCTTGTCTCGTTTGCAATATAAGATGTCTGGGCCGGGCGCGGTGGCTCACGCTTGTAATCCCAGCACTTTGGGAGGCCGAGGCGAGCGGATCACAAGGTCAGGAGATCGAGACCACGGTGAAACCCCGTCTCTACTAAAAAATACAAAAAATTAGCCGGGCGCGGTGGCGGGCGCCTGTAGTCCCAGCTACTCGGAGGCTGAGGCAGGAGAATGGCGTGAACCCGGGAGGCGGAGCTTGCAGTGAGCCGAGATTGCGCCACTGCACTCCAGCCCGGGCGACAGAGCGAGACTCTGTCTCAAAAAAAAAAAAAAAAAAAAAAAAAAGATGTCTGAAAACTTTGCTTCTTGGCTTCCTGCTGCATGCAAAGTCAGCATTTGGCAGAAGTCTTAAAGACCACCTCACCAGGATCTTAGCCCCTTGGGTACCCTGTTTTATCTCCAGCGCCGTAAGGCCAACAGAATCTTTGCTGATAGTTTCACCCCATGGCAGTGGCTCTGTCTGGGTAAAGTATGGATTCTCGCTCTTGCATTATGGTTAGAATCTGCAAATATTCTTGGGGAGAAAAGTGGCTGTAGTCTGTCAGCCCAATTTATTTATTAATTTTTGTTCGCTTTTTTTTTTTAGATAGAATCTCGCTCTGTCGCTCAGGCTGGAGTGCAGTGGCACGATCTTGGCTCACTGCAAGCTCCGCCTCCCGGGATCACACCATTCTGCCTCAGCCTCCCGAGTAGCTGGGACTACAGGCACCTACCACCACACCCAGCTAATTTTTTTTTTTTTTGTATTTTTAGTAGAGATGGGGTTTCACCATGTTAGCCAGTATTGTCTCGATCTCCTGACCTTGTGATCCGCCTGCCTCGGCCTCCCAAAGTGTTGGGATTACAGGCATGAGCCACAGCGCTGGGCCTTTTTTCATTTTTCACTTCTGTAATGACTTGAAATGACCACCTTTAGGTTGTTCTCCCTTCTCTAGAATCTTGTGACCTTTTGTCCTGATTGCTTGAGCAGCTCTAGATACCTTTAAACCTACTTATTTTTATTCAAGTTTTTCTATTTCTCAGCAGAATTTAGTTTACCTGCCAGTTATTCCATTATCTCCAGAAGCAGAACATCCCATAATAGCCTCTAAGTACTTTTTATATACGTTAATTGTTTTGATCATTACCAGGCTTATCTCCCCTGCCCATCTTTATCGTCAGCTGTCACCAGTAAAGTTTTACTTACTGTTTCCACTCCAGTACTCACTTTGTGCTAAGAGTGTGTATATGTATAAAATTTCCTATTATCCACTCAGCAACCATAGGGCAATGAGGTGCTATAATAATTTAATAGACAAAGGAGAGGCCCACTATCTGTAAGATCACAGAATTCATGGCAAAGCACTGATTCACATTGGTCTCAGTATATAACTCTTGCTATTAAAATCTATGCTATTGTTTGTGGTCTTTCTATAATCTTGTTTGCTTCCTATAGAATACAGCTCAGGGAATATCTTCAGGACATTCTTTCTGTCCTGAAGTGCTTCATTATCACTCTGTACAGTTCTCTCTCATATTATCATATTCAAAAGATCTCAGTGTCTGTATCCTCTACTGTTACAGTTTTTGCCAAGAGTAGGGAATGTGTTTTACTTATCTTTGTACCCCAGGGTTTATTAGAGTGCGTGATATATCTAAGCATATAATAAATGTTTATTGTATTTCCCTAAAGTCATTGTATACTTAATTTGAATAGATTTAAGAAATTTATATGTGTATTACTATTTTATCACCTTTACAAACACTTATTAGAATCTAATTATTCTCCCTGGTACAGTCCTAGCAAAACTGTTGAACATTATATGTTAAGTTACGTATTATATTAACTGTTTTTCATCATATATATAAAGTTGTTTTGACCTCAGGCAGTATTTTGTTGTAACATCCTGAAGCAGTTCAGAGGACTTTTAGCATAAATATGGTAGTATTTCAAAATTGTAAAGTAATTTACCGTTTGTTAATTGTAGAATGAATAAACAAAAATACTATATGTATAATTAAATCACAATTGATTAAGCTACCTCCTAGAAGATGAATGAGCTGATTGCAGATGACAATGAAAGACGTAGCTCATAAACATCAGTCTCATTTTATAACTGGATAAAATTTTGATAATACTCTTTAGACAGCATGTTTTTTTAACCCTACTTTGCTGGGTAATTTATATATTTTATTGGTCTAGAAGCTTGATAGCTAACACACTTGATATACTGCACAATTGAAGACATTTGTTAAAGAAACTTAATAGTTTTTCCTTTGGGTGATTAAAAATAACAATTAGTACTTTATTCTCTAATAGTGGCTAATATAGACTCAATAGTTGTAGAAGATGTTTTATAGAGTTGACCCTCTGTATCCACCGATTCTGCATCTGAGGATTCAACCAACTGTGGATCAAAAACATTTGGGAAAAAAAATTAACAATACAACAATTTAAAAAATCAAATAAAACAACACAGTATAACAACTATTTACATAGCATTTACATTGTATTAGGTGTTAAGTAATCTAGAGATGATCTAAAGATACCAGAGGATATGTGTATATCAAATGCAGATATTATGCCATTTTGTAGAAGGGACTGGAACATCTGTGAATTTTGGTATCCGTGGGAGTCCTGGAATCAGTCTCCCATGGAAACAAAAGGACAACTTTGATTACTTTTTAATCACAAAAGAATTGTGTATATATGTGCATATGGACATGTAGGTGCAGGTACTTTTTAAAAATGAGGTAAAATTCATATAACATAAAATTTATCATTTTTACTTTTTTAAAAAGTACAGCTCAGTAGTGGCTTAGTACATTGACAATGTTGTGCAACTAGCACCTCTGTCTAGTTCCAGAACACTTTTATCAGTCCCAGAGGAAACTCCATAAGCAATTACTTACCATTTCCCCCTCCCCACAGGCCCTGGCAACTACTAATCTGCTTTTTGTGTGTATGGATCTGCCCAATATTTAATATAAGTGAAATGATACAATGTGGCCTTTTGTGCCTATCTTCTTTCACTTAGCATAATGTTTTCGAGATTCATTCATGTTGTAGCATGCCTCAATACTTTATTTCTTTTTATGACTACCTATTATTTCATTGTGTGACCAGGCTTAATGGCTCACACCTGTAATCTCAGCACTTTGGGAGGCTGAGGTGGAAGGATCCCTTGAGCCCAGGAGTTCAGGACCACAAATGAGCAACAGTGAGACCTTGTCTCTGTAAGAAATAAAATTACCCAGGTGTGGGCAGTGAGCTGTGATTGCATCACTGTATTTCAGCCTGAGTGGCAGAGCAAGACCCTGTTTAAAAAAAGGAAGATTCATTGTGTACATGTACCACATTTTAAAAATTCATTTATTCCTTGGTGAACATTTGGATTGTCCATCAATGGATGGATTATTAGCTAGTAACCTTTTGGCTATTGTGAATACTGCAGCAAAGAACATTTATGTCTCAGTCATTTGAACACCTGTTTCCAGTTCTTTTGGATATATACCTAGGAGTAGAATTGCTGGATCATATGGTAATTCTATGTTTAATTTTTTGAGGAATCCTTAACTATTTTCCACAGTGGTTAAAACATTATACATCTCTACAAGCAATGTCCAAGGATTCCAGTTTCTCTACATCCTTGTCAGTGCAGGTGACTCTCCATCTCCACTCCTTTTTTTTTTTTTTTTTTTTTTTGCCATTCTAGTGGCTTTTCTTTTTCTTTTTTTTTTTTTTTTGGTCTTTTTCAGTATTTTTACTGTGACCTATGTGTTTGTGGATTTCTTTGCATTTAACCTATTTGGAGTTGATTGAGCTCCTTAAATGTGTATATTATTGCTTTTCAATAAATTTGGGAAGTTTTCAGCCATTTTTTTTTTTTTAGTTATTTTTTTCTGCTTCTTTTGTCTTTCTTCTCCTTCTGATACTCCCGTTATATACACATCGGTGTGCTTAAAATAATGTCCTGCAGTTTTCTGAAGATGTTCATTTTTCTTCATATTTTTCTATCTGGATTGTATAATCTCTACTGATTTGTCTGTAAGTTCACTAATTCTTCTATTAGTTCATATCTACTGTTGACCTCCTCTAGTGAATTTTCATTTCAGTTATATTGTTCAGCTCCAGAGTTTTTATTTGGTTCTTTTAAAAAAAAAAAACCTTTACCTTTTTGTTGATACTCTTTATTTTTGTGTATGTGACATTGTCATCATACCTTCCTCTAATTATGGTTTCCTTTAGTTCTTTACACACACTTATTAATGGCTGTTTGGAATGCTTTGTCTGTTAAATCCAACATATAAGTTTAATCACAGTTTCTGTTACCTGTTTTTTCCCCAGCGTATGGGTCATACTTTCTGTTTTTTCATGCCTTGTAATTTTCTATTCAAAGCTGGATATTTTATGTAGTATATTGAGAAATTCTTGGAACTGGTTTCTTCCTTCCAGTGCATGCTGTTGCTTCTTGCTTATTTTGTTTATGGACTGTTTTAGTGGAGTCTATTTAGTGCCCCCACCACCACCACCACCACACACACACACAGACACACACACACACAGTGTTAAGCCTGTGATGTTGCACCTCTGGGGAAGCAGCCTTGGGTATTCCCAGTTACCGTGGGTGATGGTGGTTTGGCAGGGCTCTCTTTTTGCCTGACTACACTCATCTGTTAAGGTCCATTAATCTAGTGCTAATTGCACTGTTTTCAACAATGCCTTGGGGCATTATGTTGTTCTACAGACTCATCAACTTTGGTTTCCTTTGAAGAAATAGTTCCCTAAGTCAGTGCTTGAAATTTCTTCTGAACCCAGGTGGGCTTCTCTCAGCTGTCTCTTTTCCTGTTTTTTTTTTTGGGCAAATCAACTGTCCTGTAGTTTAGCCTTTGTATCCATTGATTCCTTCAGTCTCTTCTCGTTTGCCTCTCACAGCCTCTACTGTTTTTCAGATCATGTTTTCAGACCATGCCCAAAGTAGAGCCTCCACCTTTCCAGCAGTGACTGATTTGAAGAAGGGAGCCAGCCCCTTACCTCTTGGCTACATTCACCTGGAACATCAGCACTAAGTAGCTAGAGGTGTAGCAGGATGAGCCAAACAAACAAACAAAACCCCTCAGACACCGAGTTGAGGAAGGAAAGGACTTTATTCGGCCGGGAGCGTCAGCCGACTTACATCTCAAACAACCGAACTCCCCGAGTGAGCAATGCCTGTCCCTTTTAAGGGCTTACAACTCTTAAGGGGGTCCATGTGAGAGGGTCATGATCAATTGAGCAAGCAGGGGGTGCATGACTGGGGGCTGCATGGCACCGGTAATCAGAACGGAACAGAACAGGATGGGGATTTTCACGATGCTTTTCCGTGCAGTGTCTGGAATCTATAGATAACACAGGCAGTTAAGTCATGGATTGATTTTTAACTACCAGGCTCAGGGCATGGCACCGGTCTGTCTGCCTATGGATTTCATTTCTGCCTTTTAGTTTTTACTTCTTTTTTCTTTGGAGGCAGAAATTGGACACAAGACAATATGAAGGGTGGTCTTTTCCCTTAGAGGCAGGATGAGAAATGTTGACATGCTTCCTGTCACAGGAAGAACTTGACTGGACCTGTTGGAAGAGGGAACACAGTGTTTGTGGCTACACCAGTCTAGGAGTTTCTGACTCCTTGAGTTAGGACAGAGCAGGTCTTGGTTCAAAGATCACAGACTCTCACTTTTCTCACAGTCTCTACTAAATTTTCTTGAATAAATGTTTCTTCATTTGTTCTGTGCTTCCAGCAGTGTTTTTATATTTTTCACCAAATTTTCTGGGGAGTGTATCCATGGAACTCCTCAAGTTGTCATGCTGAAAGTTTCTTTCATTAGTGGTTCAGTCTCTGCTGGTTATGGGGGTCTGTTCACATTTTCTGTTTCTTCTTGACTCAGTTTCGGTAGTTCCACATTTGTGAATTTTAAAATTTTTTCTTCTGTTACTGATTTAAAGTTTCATTCAACTGCAATCAGAGAAGATACTTTGTATAATTTAATTTTTTTTTAATTTGTTGAGACTTGTTTTGTGGCCTAGGTAGCATCCTTGAGAACATTCCATATGCACTTGAGAAGAATGTGTGTTCCACTGTTGATGGGTGAAATGGCTATTAGGTCTAGTTATTTTATACTGCTGTTCAAGTCTTCTATCTCTTTATTGATCTTCCTCATTCTATGCATTATTGAATGTTGGGTATTGCTGTCTCCAACTATTATTGTAGAATTGTCTGTTCTCTCTTCAATTCTGTTAGTTTTTGCTTGACATAGTTTGGGGCTCTATTAATTGGTGTATATATGTTTGTACTTGTCATACCTTCTTGATGAATTGACCCTTTTATCAATATATAATATCCTTTGTCTCTCGTAACAATTTTTTTTTTTTTTTTTTTTGAGATGGAGTCTCGCTCTGTTGCCTAGGTTGGAGTGCAGTGGCGCAGTCTCAGCTCACTGCAAGCTCCGCCTCCCAGGTTCACACCATTCTCCTGCCTCAGCCTCTCCGAGTAGCTGGGACTACAGGCGCCTGCCACCACGCCTGGCTAATTTTTTGTATTTTTTAGTAGAGACTGGGTTTCACTGTGGTCTCGATCTCCTGACCTTGTGATCCACCCACCTCAGCCTCCCAAAGTGCTGGGATCACAAGCGTGAGCCACCGCGCCCGGCCTCTCGTAACAATTTTTGACTTAAAGTCTGTTTTGTCTTATGGTAGCATAGCCACCCAGCTCTCTTCTGCATGAAATATCTTTTTTCATCCTTTCACTTTCAATCTATTTTTGATTTCCATAAACACAAGAACCCTTAACAATATTCTTCCAGTCTTTTCAGATTGCCTATCTGTTGGATCACTTCTTCAGTGCTTAGCCAGGCCATTTACAACTGTGCCTTAGTCTTCACTTCCTGTTGGCTCAGCACTGTCAGCCAGCTTAGGACCTTCTTACCTGTTTTCAAGCATGTGTTTGCCCCTGGGCTTACCCATGGCTTTCTAGATTTCCTGGTATATATGAGAGCTTTTCAAAGCTTTTATTCCCTAGCTTCTTCTTTCCCATGCTTTTTTGCCTGGTCGTTGCTTGTGCCAGCTCTGATTCCTTCTCTAGGTGGCTATAACTAATACATTTGCCTCTTAATGCTTTTGATAAATGCCAGATCCCAGAATGCTGTCCCCTACCTCGGGGAAGCTCCAAGGCAGGTGAAACTGGCCCTTCAGTCAGTCCTTCAGGGAATTGCCAGACTGGTCAAAGTACATGACAGTGTGTTTTAGAATAAAGTCCCTCTTGCTGTCTTTGGTACCAGCACCCTATACCAGGAATGAGGGCAAATGACTTTATATCAGCATCCTATATCAGGAATGAGGGCTGATGACTTGGGCGGACCACCAAACTTGGGGAGGGAGCCATAGTAAGCAGGTGTGTTGAAATGCCACAGCCCTTTCTCACTGAAATTCAGTAGCTTCTTCATTAAGCATTCCCTTAGCTATTAAGTTTTTTTGTTGTTGTTGTTGTTATTTTGTTTTTTTTTTTTGAGATGGAGTCTCGCTCTGTCACCCAGGCTGGAGTGCAGTGGCGCAATCTCAGCTCACTGCAAACTCCGCCTCCCGGGTTCAGGCCATTCTCCTGCCTCAGCCTCCCGAGTAGCTGGGACTATAGGCGCCTGCCATCACACCTGGCTAATTTTTTTTTTTTTTGTATTTTTTAGTAGAAACGGGGTTTCACCATGTTAGCCAGGATGGTCGCGATCTCCTGACCTCATGGTCCGCCCGCCTCGGCCTCCCAAAGTGCTGGGATTACAGGCGTGAGCCACCGCGGCCGGCCAGCTGTTAAGTTTTTGATTCAGTTCCAGAGTTTCAAACAAGCTGATTCTGACCATTTCACCAGCTATTCATTTCTTTTGTGGACGGATGGAGTTTTGGAGCTCTCTACTATTTTGTGACATCTGTATGTATATACATTTTTACGTGTCTATGAATTTCTACCTATATAGTTTAGGGATTCATAGATATTTTTAAAGAATGTCAAGAAATTTATTGATATGATAATCAGCAATTCAGGATACAGATTACTTCTGGTAAAGAGAGGAAACATGATGGTGGTAGGGACGCACCAGGATGGTGGGTACATGATTGTTTGACATGCGATTCTTTTTATGTTTTCTGAATATTTGAAATTTTTATATAAAGTTAGTTGTGTGTGTCTATATGACATATATAAAACATTGTGACATTCAAGCATTTTGTTGAAGTAGAAAGTATTGTATATGTTTATTTGAATAACAAATCTTGCTTTCCCTTTAATAAGTAAAAGTAGGAAATGTCACACTTGAAATGCTTAAGACTAGTTTATATGATGGAATAGGGAAGAATCTTTTACTTATTTGTTGATGTATATAGATTGATTGTCTTGTGTTTTTCTCTAGATCTTAGTTTCCTTGTACCTTCTCTGCAGGCTTTTTCTGTAAGAATGAGGGTAGGAGGGCCTGAATGTTAGTAGGTAGTTGATAGTCTACTGTTTTTATTTTCATTTTTCTTCTTACAAAGAGGAGGAAAAAAAATAGAATCCTGGAAATAGCACTGAAGTGGACTTTGGGAGAGCTTTGCCTTTGTTCTTTGTTCTAATATTCATTTAACAGTGTAAATTTGGACAGTTCTTATTTTCTGTGCCAGTCCTCATTTGTAAAATAAGAATTGGAACAGATAGGTAAGGCCTGTTAAGCTTTGTAAAATCTGGAAGGGCAGCATGATTCTATGGAAAGAGCATTGACTTTGGAGCCAGGCAAATTTGTGTTCAACTATTTTCTAATTACTTTAAAGTAAACTTTCTAAACTGTCTATTTTCTCATCATTAAGATGGGGTATTACCACCCATCTCACAGAGCTACTGAAGAATGAACAACATATATAATATCTTGTAAAGTGCTCACACATACAGTCTGTTCACTCAGATTCTCCATACCCTTGTCTTGTAACTACATCCTTTGAGGAGTAGCTGGAGAGAAAACAAACAAACAAAAAAATCCTTGTAACCTTTTATGTAGCTTGCTTTTTTTATTTTATTTTATTTTATTTTTTATTTTTTATTTTATTTTTTATTTTATTTTATTTATTTTATTTTATTTTATTTTTTACTTTATTTTTTATTTTTTATTTTATTTTTTATTTTATTTTATTTTATTTTTTATTTTATTTTATTTATTTTATTTTATTTTATTTTATTTATTTTATTTTATGTTATTTTATTTTTGAGATGGAGTCTCACTCTGTTGCCCAGGCTGGAGTGCAGTGGTGTGATCTTGGCTCACTGCAACCTCCACCTCCCAGGTTCAAATGATTCTCCTGCCTCAGCCTCCGGAGTAGCTGGGATTATAGGTGCCCGCCCCCATGCCCGGCTCATTTTGTATTTTTAGTAGAGACAGAGTTTCACCATGTCAGACTGGTCTTGAACTCCTGGGCTCAAGTGGTCTGCTTGCCTCAGCCTCCCAAAGTGCTGGGATTACAGGCGTGAGCCACCATGCCTGACCGTAGTTTGCTTTTATATATGAATTGCATTTGAAGTGTATATGAAGTATATTTTTATATAGGAGGTATGTTGTGAGTTATACTTCCCGAAGATAATAACTCTTCTAGAGATATTGAAGAACTTTCCCTTTACCCTCCAGGGTTTCTAAAAGTTTTTTATTTATGTTTTTTGTTAGTATTAAATTATAATAGTATCTTTTTATAAAAGTTTAAAGATTCAGGTTACTGTTTTCTTTGATTTCTTTCTTTTTACCTTCTACCCCAGGATCTATTACTTAAACAGTAACATAGACACAAGATATTACATATTTTCTGTAGTCCATATGAGTTTGAAAATAACCATGTTTTCCACTACTTTTAAAAATAATTACTTGTCGGCCGGGCACGGTGGCTCACGCTTGTAATCCCAGCACTTTGGGAGGCCGAAGCAGGCGGATCACGAGGTCAGGAGATCGAGACCACGGTGAAACCCCGTCTCTACTAAAAATACAAAAAATTAGCCAGGCGTGGTGGCGGGCGCCTGTAGTCCCAGCTACTTGGAGAGGCTGAGGCAGGAGAATGGCGTGAACCCGGGAGGCAGAGCTTACAGTGAGCCGAGATCGCGCCACTGCACTCCAGCCTGGGCGACAGAGCGAGACAACGTCTCAAAAAAAAAAAATAATAATAATTACTTGTATTTCTGTATTAATTAAAACAACACATTTATGAAATATGAATAAATAAAAATAAGAAAAAATCTCATCATCCAGAGATAACCTTTTAATATTTAGATGTATTTGACATTATCACTGAAATGCCAAAGTACAACTCAGTGCCTCCACCTGCCAGTCTGTTTTTCTTTATGCACCAGTACCTCTATATACTATTTATATTTATAAAAGCAATGTCCTGTTAGGCATACTGTTTGATTTTTTTAGATATATAACATATGCTGAACACTTTTCCCTGTCATTAAGAAAATTTAATACACTCTTAATGGTTGCACATTTTCCATGTATTAATATTACAGAAATATACTGTGCTCAAAATTATCTTTTTCACAGTTGTAATCATTTTCCTAGGATGTATTTATAGGATGAATCTGACAAAATTTCTTTTGATACTAATTATAAAATTGATCTATAGCAAAGCCTTATCCCCAGTATAGTGATGTCTGCTTCTCTGCAATTTTGCTGGCTGTAGGGCTTGACGGTTTAAAATAATCTTGGACAGTGCAGTAGGTAGAAAATGTTGAGGGTTCCTTTTCTATTTCATTGATTACAAGTGAAGGTAAACTTTTTTTTTTTTTTTTTGGTAATCATTCTTCTGTGAAATGCTTACTCATCTCATCATTTTTTTGTGTGTGTCAATGTTTTTGAAATCAATGCAAGTTGCCAGAAACCATATAAATGCTTTCATGGACATCAAATAACACCGTCTGCATTTTTATACTTTTAGAAATTGGTAGCTTATATTTTAGCATCATTCCCTTCTTGCCAGAAATCTCACCATGAAATAATAAGGGAGATTATTATACTATTTATATTCCCACAAGAAAAGTGTGAGAGTGCCTCTCCTTACATTCTCACTCATCTTTTGGATTGTTCCTAGTTTGATAGGTAAAAAGTGGCTTTTTAATTTAGTTTTAATTTTAATTTTTCTAATTATAAGTTTCTTTCCTGTGAGTTATTTGCTAATTGTTTTCTTATTTGTAAAAATTCTTTATATATTAAGGAAATTAGTTTTATGTGCTATATGCATTTCAGATATTTTTCTTGGTTTATTGTTTTTGAAATTGGTCATAATGGTTTATTTTATCAGGTTTTTTTTACAGTCACTGGCAAAAGTATTGACCAGGACACATCTCTCTCGTATATTACTAGAGATTTTTCTAACAGATAAGTCTAATAATCATTACTCTTTCAGTACATTTATTTAATTAACTATGAATTTGCCTAAAATAAATATTCAACTTTTGTTTCTGCTCCTGTTTCTACTCACAAGTCTGTAGAAAAGAATTGTGGTCTCTCTTGGAGAATGTTCCACATGCACTTGAAAATAATGTGTGTTCTGCTGTTGATGGATGAAATGGCTATTAGGTCTAGCTAGTTGTTTTATACTACTGTTCAAGTCTTCTGTTTCTTTTTTGATCTTCCTGGTTCTGTGCATTATTGAATGTTGGGTATTGCTGTCTCCAACTATTACTATAGAATTGTCTATTTTGCCTTCAACTTTGTTAGTTTTTGCTTGATATAGTTTGGGACTCTTATTATGTGGTGTATATATGTTTGTACTTGTCATACCTTCTTGATGAATTGACCCTTTTATCAATATATAATATCCTTTGTCTCTCATAAAAATTTTTGTCTTAAAGTCTGTTTTGTCTATGGTAGCATAGGGTTCTCCAGACTTCAGTACATATATTGTCATGTAATCTTGAAACCCTCTTGCACCTCCAGAGTGCACTACTTACGTAGCTTATTCTGATTGTGCCTCTTTCTTTTAGTAAGTTACAAAGCAGCAGCATCTGGTCACTAATATCCTGGTTAGGTTATGAAGAGGTAATTATGCATTACCATTGGATATAGTACAAGAACAGCTAACTGGGAGGAAATTTTATAACAGTACGTCTCGGTAAGAAGCACTCTGTTAGGGATGAAGTCTTATCAGAGAACCTGTTGTCTGAGATAGACGTAGACTTTTGTAGAAAGTCTGTATTTCTTCTTACAGACCATTCGTTGCCTGTTACATTCCATTCTATGTTTTACTTGACAAAAACTTCTGGAGTCTGACAGATGGGTAACTAGTATTTATAGTTCTAACTTTGCAAACCTTTTGGTTTTCATGACTATGTCAATAAAAGGTAAAGGAAGGTGAACCAGATATTAACTGATGTCATTATGTTTCCATGATATTTTGTGATTTTATGTATATGCTCTTACTCTTAAACTATATGTTATTTTTAAATTTGTGATTTTTTGGAGAACATGGCTTTATAAAATAATCTTGTCTATAAATACTAAGTTTGTTTAGATTTCAAATGTTACATGTTACAAAAACTTATTTCTTAAAATCATTAAATTTATTTAAAATTCTCACATGTTCCTTCCTAATCTAGTTTGGGATAGTAATTGTTTCATGTCTGTTTAAGTATGTTTTCCCTCTTGATTCTGTCATTTAAACTTTTTAATCAGTACATCAAACTTCTTTCCTTTGTAGGTAAAGTACTCAACTGTGTGGGGTACTACATAAATCCTAAAAGACTACAGTAAAGTGGCAATGTCTCGGGAACCCACCCCACCTCTACCTGGAGATATGTCTACTGGTCCCATAGCAGAAAGCTGGTGTTACACACAGGTACATGCTCTTAAAAATCCCTCACTTTATGTCACTTATAAATTTTACAGTATGTTGAGAATATTATTGTGAAACACTTTGCCATAGTTATTAGAAGTGTTAGAAGACTGGATCATAGGATGTTGAACATATAGCAAGTTAAAAGTATTAGTGTCATCATTATAAAAGTGGTTTTCTGAATTTCTTAGGTTAAAGTAGTAAAATTTTCCTACATGTGGACCATTAATAACTTCAGTTTTTGTCGAGAGGAAATGGGTGAAGTGTTAAAAAGTTCAACATTTTCATCTGGCCCAAGTGACAAAATGAAATGGTAAGATTTTTGTTTGCTTTGGATTTTTTTTGTTTTGTTTTTGATGTGATTATCAGCTGCTCATGATTTTGTTGTTATTATTGTTCCTGAATGAGTATTAATGTAATTTCATATTAGATTGGTAATATGTTCCTAATAGTGTGGGGAATTATAAAGAACTGTGAGATGTTGACAGGAGTGTTGTTTGTGACATTAACACGTGATTTCAGTGTTCTCTCTCTCTAATGCTTTTCAAGTATTATATTCCTCCATGTGAGCTTATTGTTTTATTTTAGGTGCCTGAGGGTAAACCCAAAGGGATTAGATGATGAAAGTAAAGACTACTTGTCCTTATATTTGCTTTTAGTCAGCTGCCCCAAAAGTGAAGTTCGAGCAAAATTCAAATTTTCCCTTCTGAATGCTAAAAGGGAAGAAACAAAAGCAATGGGTAAGTGATTTGTAAACTGAGCGAAGACATTTCTGTATATATAACTACATATTGTGACTTCTTCTGCACCTTTACCTAGAAAAGTCTGGGACTTTTTTCTGCTAAAATCTGCTTAACCTGAAACTTTTAATTTGACCATTATTTAAATCCAGCATAGAGCTATAATTGTTTTACTGAGTCTTAGACTTCGTAAAACATGTAAAAATGATTAATAATATTACTTCTTCATGTCCTAAAATGACATCCAGTTGTCACTTAGAAAAATAGTTGCTGTTAGGGCAAGGTGCCTGGTTCAGTGCTTGGCATATATAATAGGTGCTCAGGAAGCATTTTTCTCTTTCCTTTTTTGCCAGGTAATAAAATCTGAAGAACAATGAGAAAGAGATAGAGTGCCCTGATATTTTGTCACTAGAATTTTTTGAGCAGTAGATTGAACACTGATTGAAAGGAGCCGTTTTTCTTAGTTTCAGGGCCTATTAATTTCAGTCCAAAATTCACATATATAGCCAGCTGAAATGCAGTAGCCTTGAGCTTCATAATAGAAGAGTGACGTAGGAAATGTACATTGTGTGTGACAGGAGAATCATATTTTCTAGAAATGAATCACAGAATCAAGTAACTTGATTATAGAAAATTCACATTCACATACATTTTTAAATAATGTATTGCTAAAATAATATATATTTTCACGTTGTCTCACCTTAAGATAGTGGAGTATTTCAGGCAGGTTGATTACTGATTTTCCACTTCCATTTTATTCTTTGTATAATAGATGATGAATACTTTCTGTAGAGGATCTTGTTTACTGCCTAGTATATAGTTGTTATAGACTACCTTAGGCATTTGAAATATTTACTTCAGGTATTTATTAAAACTATTACAAATTACACAAAAAGCATCTTTTGGACTTTTATGAAAAATTCTTTTTAGGGGAAAGGAAGTTATGTCTAGAGACTTAGGAATGATAAAAGACTTTATCTTTTTCACAGATTCATGGAATTTTCTATAGTTGAATAAAACTTAAATCAGTGGGATGGGTATGCCAGGAAAGCTTAAACATGCCTTGATATTTAGAACATCCATTTTTGAAGGGAGAAGCAGGAAATAAGATGTATGTTTCTTACCAGATTTTGATATTAGATGATGAGTAGTGTGCCTATACCAACATACTTTGATCCTATTTCATTGTCTTTTAGGGTCTAGATTGTTAAAAAGATCTCTTCCTTCTCCATGAGATTTGATCTGACTTTTCTATTTGAGATCCAGAGGTCTGAAATTAAGCTCATTGACAATGGCCCAAATTGAGTAGGCATATGGAGTTACTGTTTCTACCTGACTTAAAACTCTTATGACATTCGATTTATAAACACAAATATCTGTAATTTTTATGATGGATGTATTGACAAGTCCTGTTTTCACACATTTTATTTAACTGTGTTACCATGTTTAAAAAGTCTCTTGGATATTTATTTTATTTAAACTCTGTTCTGTTTTCCACCAGAAAGCCAAAGAGCATATCGATTTGTGCAAGGGAAGGACTGGGGTTTTAAAAAATTCATTAGAAGGGACTTTTTGCTTGACGAAGCTAATGGTCTTTTACCAGATGACAAGCTTACGTTATTTTGTGAGGTGGGTACATCTTTTATTCTAAGGAACCCCATGGTTTATTTAGTGATATGGCAAAAGTATAAACTGGATTAATAACACTTTAAAAATTAAGTAATTGGTATAGTTCATCAAGTTTCATTTGTAAATTCTTGACTAGAAAAAGCTATAGAAAATTATTGACTACAAATCAATGTAATGACCCACGGTCTGGAAACATTTTATCATATTTCTAGCTATAATTTGTGTGTACACTTATACTACAACATACTACATCCTTCTTCCTCTTGAAAAGATTGTGAATGTGAATATGTGAACTTTCCTAAATATTTTCTTCATTCTGAGTAACTGACATAGATTGTCAATTAAAAAAAAAATTTCAGATTGATTGTATTAAACATTATTACTCAGAGTTTATCAGTTTGAACCCGAAGTACCTGGAAAACATTGAAAAGCTTTTCTGATTGTTCAGGCAGTTGGATTAATCTAATTAAACAGCATTCTAAGAAATAGTTCTCAAATTTTTAAGATATGCCTGTGTCTATTGACAAGCTTACAAGGTGTAATTATGTGCAGAGAATGGGATATTTTGAAAGTTACTAGCATTGCCTCTGCCGATAACGTACACTTACGATTTGTCCTAATTTGATGTTTGGATTTGCTTTTGTCATGTTATCATTAGGTAGTTTTATCTAATATTTTTAACCAGTACAGTTTATAGAGAATATACATCAGTAACAATTTTATCAAAATGTTTAAGGCAGTTGATAATTTTCATAAGAAAGATAGTTGAAAAGATTTTTTATCATGTACTCAACATTAGATATATTTCAACAGATTATCATGGACAGATGAGTGTCTTAGGAATATAATAACTTCTTTAACTGTGAGTTAGCTGTAATCTTTTTATAGTAAGTGTATAAGGTTTCTTGGCAAGATTAAAAACTAATTGTATGACATTATGTCAAAAGAATAACTGAAATATGCCCCCAGAGACTATATAATTGCATCTTATTTTTTACTAAGACAAGTTAAATGAACTGTATGATGAATTTATTATGAACACAATTATTTGGTTGACAAAACACATAGCACAAGTCTTATCATTAAGTAATTGGGAAGAAAACAGTATTTGTTGCTAATCAGCAGATATTCTAAGTAGTATTCTAAATAAATATAGGTTATACTATATAAAATTTTTACCATCCTTACTGTAGAGTCTTCCAGAATTTTAGCAGTTATCATAAATTTCAACATGTAAATTGTTTAAATGTTAATTTAGAACAGAAAGGGTCTTAAAGGCTATTTAATCCAATTTTAACAAAAACAAAAAATGACTCGCTAAAATAGTTTTAGAAATGAACCTTTTTAGAAAATACTTTTTTTTTTTTTAGAATTGAAACAGTGTTTACAGATATTTTCCTAAGTACACTGTGCTGGAACCTAGACAACCAAGAAATTCAGAAATAAGGCTGAAATTAAGTTTAAGATTTTTTTTTGTATACTTGGTATCCATATGCTACATGCTAGTGACCCCCAAAAACAAAACCCAACATGACATATATTTTAAAGTTGGCATCGATCAGATTCATTTTTGGATCCTGAAATATACATCCTTTTGCTGATATAGATATTTATACCCTGGGCACCGTATTTAGCATAGGTGGGCAAAAGGTACTTTTAACTAACATGCTTCATGCCCTCCATTGTTTCTTCCACCCCGCTCACGGATGCCCTTCCTTCTACAGAATCTCCAGCACTGCTTGCAGAAGAGGAGGAAGCATTGCACTACCCTTCCTAAAGAACTGCCTCCTCCCCCTCCCCTGCAAGTGGTGCTGTAGACAGGTAAGGCAGTTGGGTGCTACCCTTCTTGCACAAAACATAACTTAATCTTGCAAGTTCCCTACAGTGGTTAAAGTAGCCAGAGATGGAGATTGGTAGCAGTGTGTAGGCAGCTCTGCCCTCTTTCCCAAAGTGATGCAGAAAATAGGAATTGAGAAATAAGTAGGAAAACTAGAAAACTGGTTAGTTGAACTTATCTTTTGAAATCCAACAGATTTTAAATACTCTGATAGTCTATAGACTTTTTCCTGTATATCATGCCATTTCATGATATACAGGAAAAATATATGTACAGATAAAATATATATAAATAAGTATTTCATGAGGTTTAACTAGCTCATTTTTAAGGACACGTCTTTTTTCCCATCCTGTTTATGTTTTGCTAAGATAGTGTCTTAGTCCATTTCGTGTTGCCATTAACAGAATACCTGAGACTAGGTAATTTTAAAAGAACAGAATTTTTATTGGCTCATGGTTCTGGAGTCTAAGTCCAAGATTGAGGCTACATCTCTTGAGGTCCTTTTTCTCACGTCATAACATGGTGGAAGTCATCACATGGTGAGAAAGACAGAAGAGGTGAGGGGAAGAGTGGAGGTTATTGTAGGGTAAGAGGGTGTGTGTGTGTGTGTGTGTGTGTATGTGTGCAGGCCAGACTCGCTTTAATAAACCCATTGTCTCAGTAAACACATTAATCCATTCATGAGGTTAGAGTCCTCATGACCTAATTACCTCTGAAAGGTCTCACCTGTCAACATTGTTGCATTGAGTATTAAATTTCCAACATATGATCTTTGTGGAATACATTCAAATCATAGCAGATAGCCTTTCTGTTTTAAAATAATTATATATGATAGCGGGTGGAAGTTGGGATTTATTTTCTAAAAAGCCCTTTCTTGGCAAAATGAAAAGTTGACTACCCTATTTCTGTCACCAGATTTTTTTTTTTAATGACACCAATCTATGAAAATCAGAAAGTCTAAAACTTGCTATTCCGGAAGATATTCATGTGAAATTCAACTGTTAAAAGTTTCTCACTTTGGAGCCAGTGTGGTGGGTGTTTGGCTAGTTGATTAAAATGGCAAAATTGTAGTACTATTTAGCATTGGAAATTCCTGGCTTTTAGAATTAGTTGGAAAATTCAAATTTCGAAAACTGGAACCAATAGTTACCTTAGCTCTGCATTAGAAGAGACCCACGTTTTTCAGGATAGTCACAGATTAGATCCCTCAAATGTTCCTTGTCAGTCTTAACTATATTCTCTGAGTTGAGCAAAAAGCAAATTTGAAAAAGGAATGTCAAATGACTTTGAGGTTTTGCTTTGCAACATTTAACAATTTTGAAGATTGCACATTTGCCTGTTTTTTTTGTTTTTTTTTTTTTTTTTTTTGAAAGAAGCATAACATTGACCTCAGGAAAGAATCTCAGCCTTTTTCCTGAATTTTTTATTCTAGGTTCCATTCAGTAAGAGTATTCATTACCTGCATTTGAGTATGTAATAGATAAAACCAAATTTTTAACATTTTCTTAAATATAGGTATCAAGAAAATAATCAGAATCCATTGCATATGTCCATTTTTAATTAGATCATTAATTTATGTTCTATAAGAAGTCTCTTGAATGCTCTTTGGAGTATGAAGTGTTAATTATGTGTCTTAGTTAAAATTTGTGGTTGCTGTGATAATACTATGTAGATAGGTATGTCAATAATACAAATCTTCTGAATTGTTCTTGCTCATACAAAATACAAATATAATACCAATATCTGTGTCTGATAATATTGTCTTTATTTTTTAATCCTTTTCTTTCATTACCTGATTTTTTGCCAAATTTTTACATTAAATACATTATTTTGAATTTGTTAAGAGACAGTAGAATTCAAGAAATCATTTCTGAAATTAAATACATCATCACATTTTGTAACTCTGCTGTATATATCATGCAAGCCATTGAACAGATCCAATTTTTTCTGTCTAGAAATTTCAAGAGCAGTGCTTGATATGAACAAATAAATGCTGTTTGGGTCTAAAGAGCTGATCCCTTACGAAACCTTGAATATTAACACCAACATTTTTTGTGTCTATATCATTAGGTTATAATGTGTAATAGAACAGGGCAGTTGGGCAAGGATTAGTGAAACTTTTTTTCTCTTTTATAGTTATTAAAATTTTAGACATAATTTGATTAAAAACTTGGTAAGATAGGAGAATCTTTATTGGCAGATTTATTTATTTATACAATATCTTGTGGCTCCCATACTTAGAGAAACATCTCATAAGATTGTTGTAATAAATGCTTTTCAATCATAATTGTGTTAATTTTACTAATTTTAAAAAATATCAAAAAACATTGTACAAAGAGCCGTAAAGAAAGGAATCTGGGCCAGGCGCGGTGGCTCACGCCTGTAATCCCAGCACTTTGGGAGGCTGAGGCGGGTGGATCACGAGGTCAGGAGATCGAGACCATCCTGGCTAACACGGTGAAAACCCTTCTCTACTAAAACTACAAAAGATTAGCCGGGCGTGGTGGCAGGCGCCCGTAGTCCCAGCTGCTCAGGAGGCTGAGGCAGGAGAATGGCATGAACACAGGAGGCGGAGCTTGCAGTGAGCAGAGATCGCGCCACTGCACTCCAGCCTGGGTGACAGAGCAAGACTCCCGTCTCAAAAAATAAAATAAAAAGAAAACAAAAGAATCTGGAGATTTAGGTCTAGTCTTCCCTTGGTACAAGCCAGCACAATGTGGTTTGGAATACTTTCTTTGCCTTGTCTTTATCACGGTTTGAAATCTCTTTATAAAATAAAGTGAATAGATTAGATGATTTCTATGACACATATGATTTCAAAAGGTTAATATGTAAATTGAGGGCAAAAGCGGTTAATAAAAATATCCTCACAAAAATAAAGATTTTCTAGTTTTTCTTTAGAAGTGTGTATTCATTCATTCACATGAGATATATGTTTGTATGTCTGGATGTATTGGGACTTCTGAGACATAATCTTCTCCAAACATTTTATATTGGACCATTATTAGACTTTGTGTTTGTTAGCATGTTGGTAGTTTAGCAAATTTATTTATTTCTGATTCTGTTTTCTGCATAATTTACTGTATATATGTATGTCCTTATTTATACTTTTATTTTATAAAAGCCTAATGAAATTTTGTTAAATTAATGCAGCTGTCTATTGCTGCGTAACAAATGATCCCAAAACTTAGAAGTTGAAAACAGCAATAGATAAGTAATGTAGCACTTTTTGTTTTTTTTTGTTTTTTTTTTTAAAAAGTAATTTACTTTGAAACATGTACTTACTAGTTAAGGTAGTATTTTCTTTAAATGTATTTTTTTACATGTATTAAATGTAATGTGAAATTTTTAATAGCATAGTAGAATCCATTTTTTAAAAAAGTAGTGTGCAGCCAGGTGTCGTGGCTCACTCCTGTAATCCTAACACTGGGTGGTCAAGGCAGGTGGATCACTTGAGGTCAGGAGTTCAAGACCAGCCTGGCCAACGTGGTGAAACCCCTTCTTTACTAAAAACTACAAAAATTAGCTGGGTGTGGTGGTGCACACCTGTAATCCCAGCTACTCGGGAGATCTGAGACAGGAGAATCACTTGAACCCAGGAGGCAGCGGTTGCAGTGAGCCAAGATCACGCCACTGCACTCCAGCCTGGGTGACAGAGCCAGACTTTGTCTCAAAAATAAAAAATAAATAAATAATTTTTTTAAAAAAGTGGTGTGCAAGACTTAGTCAATAGTGTTTTAGGATATTATTCAGTATGTAGTCATCTTTTATGGGAAATAACTTGATCCATATTATATTGGAATCTCCATAAAAATAATACTGTAATCATACCTTTTATTATTAAGTAAATAAAAGTCTGCAAATTGAACTAAATTATATTGCTCTTGCTGTTGATCTTCCATAAAAGATTTTCATGAACTTTAATAATTACAATTGCTTTTGTGGAAGTTTTTGTACCTTAAAATTTAAATCAGTTTAATATGTATTTAAATTAGTTTTACTAGAAGTGAAACATTAGGAATAACACTTTAAAAACTTCTCAGTTTGCATATCATAGACTGTAATTTTATCACTTTTTTATACTGTAAAAAGTCATTTTGACTTCTAAACAAAATACTATGTTTATGTACATATAGTAAAATTTAAATGCAGGTAGGTTTGAAGTATAAGAAAATAAAAAAAATTTTTTTCTCCACCTCACAAAGATATGTTCTTGTTTGAGTTTATATCATATTGTGGCTTTTCTATTGAGAAATATTTTTGTAATTACTTTAATAATCAAGCATTTTGACCAATTGATAAGCCATTTATTTACATAAAATAAATTGAAAAAGATCTATATTATTTCTAATTTTTTTATTTCTCTTCTTTAAATTGTGTTTTTAATTTCAGTTTCTGGATATTAGAAATTTTGATTAGGAGTACATTGAATTATCCAAATAATCTTAAACATAAAAAATTGAAGTATAGACTTAAACTAATTATTGATATTACTTTGTGAAAGTGTTTTTCCTGCTGTCCCTTTTTTATTAGGTGAGTGTGGTCCAAGATTCAGTAAACATATCAGGACATACTAATACAAATACTTTGAAGGTGCCTGAATGTCGTCTAGCAGAAGATTTAGGTAATCTCTGGGAAAACACAAGATTTACAGACTGCAGTTTTTTTGTGAGAGGACAAGAATTTAAAGCTCATAAATCTGTGCTTGCAGGTACTTTCTACTTATGGGGTAATATAGTACATTTAAAAAAATACATTTATGCATAAAATAATGATGCATAATCTTGTTACAGCTCGATCTCCCGTTTTTAACGCCATGTTTGAACATGAAATGGAAGAAAGCAAAAAGGTAAACATGGTTTAAAGGCTAATATTTAATTTATGTAAACGTAAAGTAGTTGGGTGTATGTTTTAAAAGTAATAGTGCAATGTTCTCATTGTCATACTGTGATAAGCAGGGAAAATGTTTATGAACAGGAAAAAATGTGTTCTATAATAGAACAATAGATGTAGCTCAATGTGGATGTGAAGTCAATATTCCAGAGAACAGCTATTTTTTATGGCCATCTGGTAGGTAAATTGGATAGTTGTTATCCAAAAGGATAGTTATCCAAAGGACTATTCTGGTCCATAGCTATTTGAGAAGTCTCTGTTCAAGGTATATATTCTCCCTTTATAGACTTTTATGGATTGATTTTTACAATCTGTTTTCTAGCAACAAAAGTAACATAGATGACATCAGTATTACTGTATACCAACTATAATCAGGATGTTACCTACTTGACTCCCCCAGATGTTTCTCTTTTACTTGTCATCATGAAATGTAATTATGTTAGAGATCAGAGGTTGATTCTTTGCTGTTTGCATAACTTGTGAACCGTAGGGCTCCAGCTGGACAACTCCAGAGTTTTTTCATGTGTCTCAATTTTATTCTTTCTGCAGAACTAGATGCTGCAATAAAATAACTGCTTTCTTTCTCCAATTTGGTTTGGGGAGATGCTGTGATCAGCCTTCTGATCACTTCCAAGTTGGGAGACATCAATGATGTCATATACTATTGACATCAAGGGGTCAGAAAAATTTGCTGTCATTTAGTTAGATATTTAGCTTTATCGATCTCAGAAAAGAAACTAAATACAAAAACACGCAGTAAAAAAGCACTCTTTGGGCTTGACTATTTTTCAGGTAAGCAAGGAAGTGCCAGTATATGATAATACATGCCATTTTTGCAAATGGGAGAATTCTGAGGTAGTGGGCTTTATTGTTACCTCTAGTACCTTGCCCTACTTTTGCTTCATTCTGGGAATTAAGAACTGTTTGTTATAGGATCTTAGGTGTTGTATTAAGACCTAGGGATTCAACAAAGAAAGGGTTAATAGCCAGTGTCCTTTAGAATAGTGGTCAGAAACTTAGCACAGATGTATTTTATTTGGCTTATAGTTTTCTGTTTGTTTACTTGTTTTTTTTTTTTAACTGTTTTTAATTGAAAAATCGGGGCTTCTTTTTCCACATGGTGGTGCTTGGCTTGGTCTGAATATCAGGATATGGGCTCTCCCAGCTGGTCGTGGTTCCCACCTCTCCGATAGTGTATGCTTTTCCTCTTGGACTTGTCCACTTCACTTTGCCGAAGTACTTAATGAAGTTTACCTACCTCAATTTTAAAGTAGAATTTAGGAATATCTGTATATGTGTATTTGAGTTATACACTATTTTAGTGTAGATTTAGGGCTTTTAAATTACTGTCAAAGATTCACTTTGGTTCATTTGTGTGTGCTTTTTTTTAACTTTCTTGTGATGTTTTTCGATATCAGAATCGAGTGGAAATAAATGATTTAGACCCTGAAGTTTTTAAAGAAATGATGAGATTCATTTACACAGGGAAAGCACCAAACCTTGACAAAATGGCTGACAACTTGTTGGCAGCTGCAGACAAAGTAAGTAATTAGGTCTTAAGGAACCAAAATATACCCTCAAGCTTGATTTATATAGAAAACTGTCATCAAATGAAAACTCCAAAAACTTGTATTATTTGTAGATGGCTCTTGAGAGCTTTATGAAATAGCATACAGTGGGGTAATCTGGAAATGAAATTTTTTTTTTTAAGTCACAATGTGAAAGTATCTTGAGCCAGAAAGAAGTGGCTTTTTTCATGGGAGAGTAACCTGTAAACTCAGTCGTTTTGAGTGTATATGGACTTCATTTAAAAGAACACACACACTGGCATATATAATTTTCAGATATTTTTAGTCTTGAGATGTAGTGCATGACCTTTTTTAAAAAAAGGAAAAAATATTGGATATTATGTAACTTAATTCTCTACACGTAGAGATTTTTCATTATGATAGCATAGAAAGAGCAAAAGCAATATTAACAATTTTATAATACTTTTTTGTAATGGTGATTTTGTTGAAGGTAGAGAAACTGCAGAAAACATCAGAAAAATCTCTAAGCCAATGGTTCTCAATCCTAAAAGCACATTCAGTATACAAGTTCACATATGCATGTATGTGTGTATATATGTACTTATGCATGTGTATGTGTCAATGGATGGTATGTGTGTATATATACACATCATTTGAAAAATGTTACCATTGGGGAAATTGGACCACGTGTATATGGAATCTATTTTTTCTGACAACTGCACATGAGTCTACGACTGTCTCAATAAAAACTTAAAAACACCATTTACAATAACATCATCAGTATTAAATACATAGATATATACATTTGGAAAAAGAGGGTTAAAACCTGCACATTGAAAATTACAAAGATATATTGTGTGATGCTGAGGTTTGGGGTCTGATTGACCCCATCACCCAGGTAATGATCATAGTACCCAATAATAGGTAAGTTTTCAGCCCTTGCCCCCCTCTCTCTCTACCCGCTCAAGGAGTCCTCAGTGTCTGTTGTTCCCATCTTTATGTCCATGGCATTACACAATATACCTTTGTAACAAACCTGCACATGTATCTCCCTGATTCTAAAATAAAAGTTGAAAAAAAGAAAATTACAAAATATGCTAAAAGAAACTCAGGAAGACTTAAATAAGTACATAAATCTTGTCCATGGACTGAAAGTCTCAATATTGTTAAAATGTCAGTTGTCTTTAAAATTGATAGTAGAGTCAGCGTGTTCCTCTCAAGATCCTAGCAGTCTTTTTTCTTTCTTTTTTTTTTTTTTTCAGAAGTTGACAAGCCGATTTAAAATTTTATGTGTAATAACTTTGGGGAAAAAAAGAATAAAGTAGAGGACTAACACTACTTGATATCATGACTTACTATAAAGCTTTAGAAATTAAGACAGTGTTGTATTGGTGTTAAGATGGACAAATAATGGAACAGAATAAAGAATATGAATATGAAAATAGACCATCACATTATGAATATTTAATTTTTGACAAAAGTGCAAAGACAGTTTAGTAGAAAAAGGATAATCTTTAAACAAGTGGTGCAGGAGCAGTTGAATACCTACATGTGCACCTCAAACCATATATAAAAAGTAAGGCAGGCCTTGCATGGTGGCTCACGCCTGTAATCCCAATACTTTGGGAGGCCACAGTGAACGGATCACTTGAGGTCAGGAGTTCAAGACCAGCCTGGCCAACATGGCAAAACCCTGTCACTACTAAAAATACAAAAATGAGCTGGGTGTGGCGGTGTGTGCCTGTAATCCCAGTTTCTTGGGAGGCTGAGGCAGGAGAATCGCTTGAACCCAGGAGACAGAGGTTGCAGTGAGCCAAGATCGTGCCACTGCACTCCAGCCTGGGCAAAAGAGCAAGATTGCATCTCAAAAAAAAAAAAGTAATGCAAAATGGATCATAAACCTAAAAATCTAAAACTTCTAAAAGAAAACATAGGAGAAAGTCTTTGTGATGTTACGTTAGGCAGAGATTTCTTAGCTGTGACACCAAAAAATCTGTAAAAGAAAAAAATGATAAAATAGACTTCAATAAAATTTCAACTTCTTTTCTTCAAAAGACAGTATAAAAAGATGAGCTACAAACTGGGAGAAAATATTTGCACAGTGGACATCTAATGAACAACTTTTATTCAGAATATATCTGACTTTTGTATTCAGGCTATATAAAGAATTCTCAAAACTCAGTTTTAAGAAAACAATGTCATTTCTAAAAGTAGACAAAACGTTTGCGTGAACATTTTCTGAAATAATATCTGAAATACATTAAAAGATATTCTAGTCAAGCATGGTGGCTCACACCTGTAATCCCAACACTTTAGGAGGCCTAGGCTGGAGGATCACTTGAGCCCAGGGGGTTGAAACCAGCCTATGCAACATAGTAAGTCCCCATCTCTACAAAAAAAATTGTTTTAATTAGCCTCGTGTGGTGCCATGTGCCTGTAATCCCAGCTACTCAGGAGGCTGAGATGGGAGGATTCCTTTAGCCCAGGAGGTCGAGGCTGTAATGAGCCCTAATTGTGCCACTGCACTCCAGCCTGGGCAACACAGCAAGACCCTGTCTCAAAAATGAAAGATACTCAGCATCATTAGGTCATTAGGGAAATGTAAATTCAAGCCATCATGAGATATTCCTGCATATCATTATAATGACTAAAAGTACAAAGACCATACTAAGTGTTGTCAAGGATGTGGAAGAATTGGATTCTCATGTTAAAGACATGGAAAAATTAGGGCTCTCATATGCTGCTGATGGAAATGTAAAATGGTACAACCGCTTTGGAAAAGTGTTTGACAGTTTCTCAGAAAGTTAAACATAAACTTACATTGTGATCCAGTGAGTCCAATTTTAGGTTTTTACCTGAGCAGAAAGAAAGCATGTGCCCATACAGACACTTGTATATGACTAATAGCTTCATTTGTAACAGCCAAGAACTGGTAACAACCCAAATATTCATCAGCAATTGAATGTGTAAAACATATTGTTGTATATCTATGTATGATGGAATAAAAAGGATTGAATTATTGATAGGCAATAACATTCGTGATTCTCAAAATAATTATACTGAATGAAGGAGTCAGACAAAAACAAATATGTAGTATGTGATTTCATTTATAGAAAACTCCAGAAAATGCAGACTAATCTATAGTGATAGAAAGCATATCAGAGGTATCACCTAGGGTGGAGCGAGAGGGAAAGATTACAAAGAGATAGGGGAAACTTTGAGGGATGATTGGTGTATTTACTATAGAGTTAATGATGGTTTTATGGCTGTATAAACTTACCAGAGTGTGAACCTTATGTGTACTTTATTGTGTGTCAATTATACCTTAATAAAGCTGCTCAACATGTTATATAACATACACTAATACCTGCAAGAATGTTTAGTGGTTATAAGTATGATTTATTTAACGTTATAATGAATTCATCCTTCAATACTGAGCAGTGGCAACATGCAGTATACTTGGTAGTACACATTAGTGTTTGAAGTAATAGAGAAGAGAAGTATATTTATAAGAATATTGAGTAATAAGGTAGCTTTTTAGAATAAATCTTACTTTAAAAATACACTTATGCAAATTGCAGTTTCCTAAAGAAAATTAGTCTTTCTTCTAAGTGCATTCATTTATATTTACTTCATATTAGGTTAAAACAGTAACTTAAAGAATTTTAAAATAATTGTAAATAATAATCTACTTTAACTTTATTTTCCAAATTGCAAATGTATCATGTATTCAGGAACTTAGTTGGAGTAAATGTTTAATGGTTATGTTTTCATTTTGGATAGTATGCACTGGAACGACTGAAGGTCATGTGCGAAGAAGCTTTGTGTAGTAACCTCTCAGTAGAGAATGTTGCGGATACTCTTGTCCTTGCAGATTTGCACAGTGCAGAACAGTTGAAAGCACAAGCCATAGACTTTATTAATAGGTAAGCTATGCTTGTATTTCAGTGGGCATGACACCTTCAATATTTTTTCACCGGACTTTTTTTTAAGTATGTTTAAATCTTCAATGCAGGTGCAGTGTACTTCGACAACTTGGGTGTAAAGATGGGAAAAACTGGAACAGCAAGTAAGACGACATCAGTTTCTGACTTAAAGTTGCTCTGCATAGGTGAAATTAAGTGTTTGCATAGCCTTTTGTTCATCTACAATAAGTGTGAATCCAAATGTTATATGAAGCAAACTGCCAGTTATTAAAAACAAACAAAGACTACTTAGTGGATTCCTGAGGCTATGCTCCCTTGTAGGTCAGCTTCTAATGCAACCTCGGATGGATGCTGTAATATCTTAAGTGCATAATGCCATGTAGTATATAGCAGAGTCCAGGTATTGCTAGAGATCCAGTCCATGCCCCTTCAGAAAGCATTCCAAAAAGTGTGGGAAATAATTCATTTACTCCTATGAGGAATGTTACCCTCCAGATTTGCTGAGAAAGCCTTTATGTTTGAAGGCTGACTCACTGCTTCTTAGGTTAGCCAGGTACCTTGAGTAATATGCTATATTAGGCTAGCTTCCTAATAGTCCAAAAATGGTACCGATTTGACATTCCCTTTTCCCTAGTGAAGCTATAAGGGGTTGGATAGTTGCTATATCTTTCTAAGACTGGATCTTGTGAATATGAACATACTATTCTACTTTTTTCCCTTCTCTTTTCATGACTTTTATATTCTTTGTAATTATTTGAAATCAAAATGGGGAAAGAGCCAATAGGTTGAAGTGTTTGCATCTGCTTTTGATTAGTTTTGCCTATAAACCCTTAAATTTCATTTCCTCAAATTGTCAAAAGTTGATATAAGAAAGTGGGAAATTTTTTTTTTTTTTAAGACAGAGTCTCGCACTGTCGCCCAGGCTGGAGTGCAGTGGCGTGATCTCGGCTCACTGCAAGCTCCACTTCCTGGGTTCACGCTATTCTCCTGCCTCAGCCTCCCAAGTAGCTGGAACTACAGGAGCCCGCCACCACGCCCCACTCACTTTTTTGTATTTTTAGTAGAGACGGGGTTTCACCGTGTTAGCCAGGATGGTCTCGATCTCCTGACCTCATGATCTGCCTGTCTTGGCCTCCCAAAGTGCTGGGATTACAGAAGTGAGCCACCATGCCCGGCCAAAAGTTTTTAAAGAATGAAATGAATTAGTTTGTTGACTTAATTGTTTCCCATTGCTTTAATCTGTTTTGATATATGTTGTTTAACTGAGTTCATCTTATTAGTTTGTAGATTCTGTTTTCTGAAAGTAAAAAGTAGTGACTACTTTAAAATTATTGGTTGTCTTGTATAATATGTTGATCAGTGTATGCTAATATGATATCATCATGGTGTTTGATCCTAGAGAAAAATTGTTTGAGTTTAAAGTATACTATATTAGCATCAAATGGCAATTTATGATCCTTTGTACTTAGCCATTTTCAAGCTCTAGTTTTACTCTAAGGAAATACTTTACGTTTTATAACTTTTTCAGTGTCAAAAAAAATAGCTTGTTTTGTACCCCCTTGGAGAAGCTGTATTCGTATTCATCAATAGATACTTATTAATAGATGAAAAAGGTATAATTGGTATCTATGTGATTCTAAACAACTAATTGAAATTTTGAACACAATGACATACTGGTATTAGGCTGATGCAAAAGTAATTGCAGATTTTGGCATTACTTTTAATGGCAGAAACCACAATTACTTTTGCACCAACCTAATTTGATGTTTGCCAACTTAAAAAATTGTTTTGTTGGTATCAGCTACTATTTAGTTCAGTGAGCATTACTCTAGCATCTTCTGTGTTTCAAGTACAATGCTAGGGTGCTGCATATAAAAAAAAATTCAAGGGAAAATTATTGGTTTGGGGAAAGTTATCTAATAGAGAGAGATATATAAATATATCATTTCATTATAATATGGTAAGTAATACAATAGAAGAGAATATGTACAAGCACTTGACTAACCCTGGAAATTTAGAAATGGCTTCCTGGATATAGCTGAGTCTTAAAATACAAATAGGAGTTAGCAGAAGTAAGAAGGAAGTAGCAAGCATTGCAGAGAGAAGGGACAGCATGAACCAAAGTATAGAAGCGTAAAATAGTAGTTGATCATTCATTTGACAGATACTTATCCTTTATTATCCAGTAAATTCCCAAGTCATGGTGCACAGTATAGAGAATACAGTGGTGAGCATGACATATATTTTCCCTCCCTTCATGGAGTTTATGGTCTAGCAGCAGATTAAATAGGTAATTGCAACAAAGCGTGATGATAGAGAATATGTAGCATACCCATAGGAGCATATAGCAGAGACTTAACCTAATCTAGGAATCAGAGCACAAAACTAAATACCAGAGATATTGTAGAGGTTACCTTGGTGAAGAAGAGGGAAGAGAGGAAGAAAAGTACACCCCAGAAAAAGGAAATGAGATGCGCAAAGTTTTAACAATGAGAAAGAGCAGTATAGTGTGTGTGTGTGTGTGTGTGTGTGTGTGTGTGTGTGTGTGTGTGGTGGGCAGGGAGGTAGGTAATGAGCAGAAGCTGGAGAAAGCAGGCAGAGGTCAGACCCTGAAAGGCCATGTAAAATAACATTAGAATTTTTAGGTATTCAGAGTAGTGGGTGTCCAGTGAAGGGTTTTCACCCAGAGTGAGACATGATTAGTTTTGCATTTTTAACAATCTCTGCATGCAGGGTGGAGAACGAATTGTGGGGAGGTTATGGTGGCGACAGTAGTTGAGAAACAAGATTGAATACAGGTAGACCAGCTGGAAAGTTACTGGAGTAGCTCAGGCAGGAGATGAACGGTGGAAATTAGACTTGATTGGTGACAGTGGGGCTAGAGAGAAAAGAAAGTAAATATTTTGAAGGGAGAATCTAATATTTGGATATTATTTGGATGGTAGATGGCATAAAGTAGAGAAATGAGGCAAGGAAGGGTAACTAGATTTGTTGCTTGAGCATTTATGTACTGTTATTGTTTGGTGAGAGCATAGTGTACATAGGGTACAATAAGCAGTTCAATATCAGAGTATAAAATGCCAGATCATGGAAGTGGGGGGTAGACTAAGAAGCCAAACATAATATGATGCTGTATTTCTCTTTCTAAAGAACTTGGATATGGGCAGTGGGGAGCAATGACGAGGGCCTCATATAGTCATATTTGTGTTATCAAGGTAATATTATGGAAGCTCAGTTTAAGGGGAGCAGGAGACTAGAAGACCACTTAGGAGTCTGTTGTCATAATCCAAACGTGAGATGATGGGGGCCTTAAACTGGGATTCAGGACATCTTTGAAGCCTTTCAAACCTTAAAATAAGGTTTTGATGATTGGAGAGGAGAGTCTAGGGTGACTGCCAGATTTCTAGCTTGCATCACTGGATGATGGTGGAAGCTTTAGGTGACTGGAAAGGTAGGAGGAAGAATTTGGGGTTGGGGAGAGGGATGATGAGCTCTTATCTGACAATCCTGAATTTATGGGTCTTGAGGCACAAAAAACCAAGTGGTTGCAAATGAACCTTGTGTGGAGCCCTAGAATTTAGCAAATTGGTAGATAACACCATTGAATTTCATAGTTAAAATTGTGAAGAGTGGATGAGATAGAATGAATAATGCGTGTTAAGGGAGTAGAGTAGAGTTCAATATTTGTAACTCAAGAGAAAATCTGCCTTGTAAGAGGCATGTAAAAGAAGAGAAAGGGGCTCTTGAAAGAGCTGGTACAGAAATGGTAACGATGAGAGTTGAACTATGAAGACCCGTGTCACGTACTTTAAGGGAGCAGAACTTCAGAAAAATTTAATAGTTTCAGTTGCCACAGAAAATACCAGTAAGATAAAGATGGTATTTTAATAAAAGCAAATGATTTGAATACATAGGTAAAAAGTGTTCAAATATTTTGAAATTTGCAAGTTTTTAAAAAATTGACAGTGCAACAGTGCATTTTGAAAAGTATTCTTTAGTAAATATCTTTTAATTCTATTTTTCAGCCAAGCAACCGACATAATGGAAACATCGGGGTGGAAGTCCATGATTCAGTCTCACCCTCATTTAGTAGCAGAAGCCTTTCGAGCACTAGCATCTGCACAGTGTCCACAGTTTGGCATTCCACGCAAACGGCTAAAACAGTCCTGAAATCTTCCATGAACAGTTGAAAAATGGAATTGACTTTCACTCCTCCAGGTCCAGAAGGATTCTAATACACAAACCATAAGCAAGAGTTGTTTCTGTTATTTTGTCCACAGAACAGAAGCTGAAAAAGCATATTGCTTGCATTTCAGGTGGATAATTTATGGTTTATTCTTCAGCTTTAAATTAGACTGATTAATTCACTTCAAGGCCTTAAATTATCTTCAATGACTTCTCTTGTTCATATAATACTTTAATTTTTTTTTTATTGTGCCTTGTCATTTTGACCAAGGCTATGCAGGATTGCACTAGCTCCATAATGCAGTAATATTGATAACTGAAGATACTAAGTTTCAAAAGGATCTTCCATTATTTTGCAAAAAGAAATATGAATTCTATGGGGTTTGTCCTATAATATCTCAAAGTTTAAGTTCTCTTTAAAAGCACTTGTATTGGAGATTACCAGTAATGTCTCCAGTCTAAGTTCTATAAATATGGGAGAACCCTCTTACCTTCAAGGTAAGTTATGGCAATACACTGCTTCAATTCTAATTTATTTTTCATTTCAGGGGGCACATATGCAATGAGTTGGCCCAGATTTTTAGTGACATTTGTGATGTTTGTCTTGTATGTTAACTGTCCAACAAACTGTGGGTTTATTCTAAGTTTACAATGATTGAGAACTGATTGAGGTTAAGATTTCATGAAGAAAGCACGTATTGTGTGGAAGTAATTTTTTTTTAATTTATACTGACCTACATTTATATGAAGAATTCTGTACATGTTAAAAGTAAGGATGACCAAATCCAAATTTAATGAGTGGGCCAATTAAGAAAGATATATATGCACTTTTACTGTGTAACTTTTGTATGCTGAATGGTACATATATTTTTTTGCTTTTGAGGGAATTAATAAGGTATAATTAATTGTGTCTTAACTTTTCAAAGAAATTTTTAGATGGAGGCAACTGGGATGTTTGTGATAATAGATGAGAAAGACATCCTTGATTGTAGTTAAATTGGTTTGGATTACAGATATTCATTATTGAATTGACTCCTATTTTCTCACACTTTGGAAAAGACACCTGAACAATAAGTGAATCCTGGATAGTCTACTCTCCTTCAAACAATGAACCGATACTTGCCTTTGGGAGATGCATACAAAAGGAGAGAACTCTTAGACTATGTCAGGTCACACTAGGAACCTCCCCCCTACTCCCCATTTTTCTTCATTGTGTTTCAGTTACTGTACTAACATTGTGGATGATACTGAAATTCTGCATAATGTGAACAGGATAAACTATTTATAAACTGCTTTTCATGGGCCAGTTCTTTATTATAAATGAATTTTAGCTTTAAATGCATATACACGTTCAGTGTTTGATAGTTGTGTTCTTAAGGGAGGTTTGTTCTGGTGCATTGTCCTGGAGAAGCAGAAGCAGTCAGTGTTGGGGTACCACATCTGACTTACTGTGGTGGTAACAATGTGCTTCTTAAGGGCAAGATTTATATTTGACCACAAGGGAAAAAGTGTGTCACTGGAAAAAAACGCATATACCTATGTTTGCAAACATAACTATTCAGATTAAAATTGGTATAATTTGTTTATTTAATGTTTGAATTCAGGACAAAAGAAAAAATGAAGCTTGAGGTGTTTTCAAATAGAGCTTATTTTTGCTATCTCTTTGTTAGGTGTTAACTGAAGCAATTTTAATATATCCAGATTCATTTGGATTCATATTTACATTGAAAAAACTCAACTAAGCATTTGTTATCCACAACAACCTAGAGTTTAAAAAGATCGTATTTTCACCTGTCTTCATTACTTTCTATGTAGTTTCATTCTTTGTCGTGGTAACTTAAATTTGAAATTGGAAGAATCTCTTGGGATAGAAGAAAGATTCTTACCTGGTGATGGACTTCATCCTTCATCCTGTGCAAAGGTATTATGGGAAGTAAAAATTCACTTCCTTAAATCCATCATAAGATTGAGCCTCGAGTTTGCAATATACAATTTAAAAAATACACGTACACACATACATATGTATACATTTCCAGTTTAAGATTTTGCGAGGGTCTTATAAGAAAACAAAAATTCCCTCAGGCTATAGAATTATGTTGTCATATATCAGAAAAGTACTGATGTATCCATTTATATCCAATGCACACCACCCCGGCACATGTGATTTAATTCACCGCTTGAATCTGTATTTCTAACCACAGTGACTTCAGTAAAAATACCATGTAATGAACATTTCAGCTTCTTATTTACTCGAGAGTTTATTGCAAATCTTAAGGATTTTATTATAAAGATTTTTTTCTTTAGTTTGGTAGCACATTTTGTACCAAAAATGTCAAACACTGTGCTGTAAGAATATCCATGTTTGTAGAAATGTCCACTTTTCAGATAATATAATGCCTACCATTATACTAACAGAATCATATGGTAGTTGATTTATTTTTTTATTTATTATGTATATTTTTGGTATTGTGGGTTCTTGAGGCAATGATAAAAACACTTAATGTATTCTGACATGAGTGCTCTAATAGCCTCCTCCCCCTCATTTTTAAACTGCATACATTACTTTCAAAATAGGTATAGATATTCTGTCCAGCCTTTTGAGCTATTAGCCTGTTAGCCTGTTTCCCTTTGTCACCTAATCAAGGCTTTTTCTGAGAAAGTAATGAATGGTTTAAGATGTTGCATACTATAAAAATAATCATTGGGTAACTGTTGTTTAGACCAACACTTAGAAATACTATATTTGTGCCTTTTCATTTTTTAATTTTAATGTGTGTTGATATTTGGAGCACAAATAATGAAGGTGCCATAATATGGCTTGCCAATGTTACCTCCTTGAATAGTCATGTGTCATTGTCTTGAATTGGTAATTGGAGAACCTTGCATGAAATATGTGATCGTGTGTGTGTGTGTGTGCGCGCGCATGTGTGTGTCTGTGTGTGTGTACATACCTGTATTTGCTTGGGGCTTGTGTGTGGTATGTTAAAAAGAGTGAATTTCTGGAAATAGAAATCAGTTAAATGTTGAAAGTTCAGGTTAGCAGAAATATTTCATTTAAATTGCTTTACTTTGGAGGACAATTGATTAACAGAGGAAATGATAATTTTCAAAAATGTGATCAATTTACTGCATGATGAAATGTGAAAACAGTGCCTTTTTAGGACATCAATTATAATAAAATTGTTTTAAAATATTAAAGATCTCAAAAAGTTGTCATTAACATTGTTCATTTATTTTTAAACTGGATCTAAATAAGAGCTTAGATGGCCAAAATTAGAATTAATAATATACCCATTTAAATTTTGTTCATAAGTTTAAAATCTTAATCAGAATTCTTTATAAAATGTGGGTCATAGATATGACCCAGTGTTACTAAAATAGAACACAGATTGTGAAAATCCAGCTCAACATACTTAAGTATACTTGGCCTAGAGCCAAGTATACTTGAAGAGGTGAATTATTCTGACTTGGACATGCATGCTTTTTGATGGATAAAATAAAAATATTCAATGTATTCTTACAAAAGAAGGTGGATGGGTGAGTGGGTTTGTTTTAGTGTTCTCAGATTATAAAGACAGCACTTTCCGCACACAAAGTGTATTTTACAAACCTTTTTTATACAAATTAATGAGCTCTACTTTAAGTGTTCATGGAATGATGTAAATTTTAGGTCCAGTTGAACAAATATTGAGTGCCTACCATATGTAAGACTTAACTCCTTACTAGGAATGAAATCACACAGTGTCTTCTGTTTGCAGTATGTGAACTTTATGTTTGAAAAGAAATTCTTATATTTAAATTTTTCTGTTATCAGAGTTTATCATTGTATACTGTAACGCAGTAAATTTTGCATTCAGTTTTAAAAAATGAAGATGTAACTTACGTCTCATTTTTGAAAATGAAATTCTGCAAAAATTATTTAAAAATTAGTTCCTGGGGAAATTGATTTTCAGGATTCAAATGTATAAAAACTTATATTGAACTTTTCAGCCTCGTTTTTAATTAGCTGATGTTAATGATAAGATACATAAAACTTGTATCTTGTTGCTGAAAATATTTTTTGCATTTCAACACATTGAGTTAAAATAAAGTTGTTACTACTTATTCAAGATTAATTGGCTTATCTTCTGTTTATTTGAAAAATACATACTCTTTTTTTCAGGTTGGTATGCTGCTTTGCAAAAGAGCCATGTATTTGATATGATAAATCATGCATAGTAATTGTCTTTTCTACATAGGGAAGCTCTTATTTTTTGAAACCAATTGAAGACATTCTTAACTGTGAAATATTAATGTGCATTTATTTTAATATGTATGAACCATCAATACTGGATGACTTATTCTAATGCTACGTACCATTAATGTAACACTTAGAGATCACCTTTTCCCTGTCATTCCTATCCTGTCTTAATTTCAGTTATCCCAGACAATTTAATCATTTGATGCTATCAAAAAGCAAATTGGGGCAGGATATTCCTGAACCAGTTTAATAACAGTAACACAATTCGTGCTTTAAAATTATGGCCAATGTGGTAGTAGAGAGGCACAGTGAAAAACCTTCCATGTACCTCAGACACACATACATGCACTGAAATTTCCCTAATAGAATAAAAGAGGGTTGAAAAATTTAGAACATCATCTGTGCAAGTATAGTAAAGTAGGATAAGTGGTTAATAATATTCTAAATGTTACTAATGGAAGAATCAATATGGTGAAAATGGCCATACTGCCCAAGGTAATTTATAGATTCAATGCCATCCCCATCAAGCTACCAATGACTTTCTTCACAGAATTGGAAAAAACTAAAGTTCATATGGAACCAAAAAAGAGCCCACATCACCAAGTCAATCCTAAGCCAAAAGAACAAAGCTGGAGGCATCACGCTACCTGACTTCAAACTATACTACAAGGCTACAGTAACCAAAACAGCATGGTACTAGTACCACAACAGAGACATAGATCAATGGAACAGAACAGAGCCCTCAGAAATAATGCCGCATATCTACAACTATCTGATCTTTGACAAACCTGACAAAAACAAGCAATGGGGAAAGGATTCCCTATTTAATAAATGGTGCTGGGAAAACTGGCTAGCCATATGTAGAAAGCTGAAACTGGATCCCTTCCTTACACCTTATACAAAAATTAATTCAAGATGGATTAAAGACTTACATGTTAGACCTAAAACCATAAAAACCCTAGAAGAAAATCTAGGCAATACGATTCAGGACATAGGCATGGGCAAGGACTTCATGTCTAAAACACCAAAAGCAATGGCAACAAAAGCCAAAATTGACAAATGGGATCTAATTAAAGAGCTTCTGCACAGCAAAAGAAACTACCATCGGAGTGAACAGGCACCCTACAGAGTGGGAGAAAATTTTTGCAACCTACTCATCTGACAAAGGGCTAATATCCAGAATCTACAATTAACTCAAACAAATTTACAAGAAAAAAACAACCCCATCAAAAAGAGGGCGAAGGACATGAACAGACACTTCTCAAAAGACATTTATGCAGCCAAGAAACACATGAAAAAATGCTCATCTTCACTGGCCATCAGAGAAATGCAAATCAAAACCACAATGAGATACTATCTCACACCAATTAGAATGGCCATCATTAAAAAGTCAGGAAACAACAGGTGCTGGAGAGGATGTGGAGAAATAGGAACACTTTTACACTGTTGGTGGGACTGTAAACTAGTTCAACTATTGTGGAAGTCAGTGTGGCGATTCCTCAGGGGTCTAGAACTAGAAATACCATTTGACCCAGCCATCCCATTACTGGGTATATACCCAAAGGACTATAAATCATGCTGCTATAAAGACACATGTACACGTATGTTTATTGCGGCACTATTCACAATAGCAAAGACTTGGAACCAACCCAAATGTCCAACAATGATAGACTGGATTAAGAAAATGTGGCACATATACACCATGGAATACTATGCAGCCATAAAAAATGATGAGTTTATGTCCTTTGTAGGGACATGGATGAAACTGGAAAACCTCATTCTCAGCAAACTATCGCAAGGACAAAAAACCAAACACCGCATGTTCTCACTCATAGGTGGGAATTGAACAATGAGAACTCATGGACACAGGAAGGGGAACATCACACTCCGGGGACTGTTGTGGGGTGGTGGAGGGGGGAGGGACAGCATTAGGAGATATACCTAATGCTAAATAACGAGTTAATGGGTGCAGGAAATCAACATGGCACATGGATACATATGTAACAAACCTGCACATTGTGCACATGTACCCTGAAACCTAAAGTATAATAATAAAATAAAATAAATAAATGTTACTAATGAACTCTATGTTACCTTTTGCTTCCTACTCTGCCGCAGCCAATCCCCTTAATACTTTGAGAACATTGGGATGTGATGTCTCCGTCTACCACCTCAGAATCATTTGTTCCTAAGAGAAGGCCAAGAGTGGCATTTGCTTTGATCACTGTTTTTAAATAGAAGACACATTGGTAGAAATCTTTCACATAATATGTTGTTGCTTTTGGGGGGGCTGTTGGGGAGTACCAGAGAGGTCAGCATGCATCTGCAGTGTACACTGGCAAACAAAAGGTTTGTCATTCCTGTTGTGCTTCCTTTCCACCTCTCCCTGGCTCTTCCCCCACCCCCTTGCTCCTTTTGTAAAGGATGCAGGTGTAGTCTTGTGCCAGTCTGTGACATAACACCTGAACAATTTCTATGGTATCCTACCCATTTGCTCAGATTCAAACCAGGCCTTAATCGATAACAAGCAAAGAGAAAAAAAGGTGGGATTTGTAAATAACAATTACAGCAAAAACAAAAAAAAAGTGCACTGAGAACTCTGCTATTCTGCTCTAAAATAGATATATTGCCATAAGGAGAGGTTTTTAGAATATGTGTTTTATAAAGTCCTAAAAAATTGTGATGGTCATTATAACAGGCAAAGATGAAAAATGAGAATGGCATGCAGTTGAAAAAAGGTACTAAAGTTAGATGCATTAAATTTGATCAACACCAGAAATGATAAAGCAGACATTTGAATCAGTAGAAGACAAGGTTGAGAAATGTTCCCAGATTATAAGGACAAGAATAGAGAGATGAAGAAAAAGACAATTCAGTTTAATTTATATTAGCAGTTAATTAAATGGAGTGCCTGGCACTGTGTGGAGCTGTTTGCAGTGATAAAGCAGAAATACTCTCTGTGTTCATAAAGTTTATTTTCTTGAAGAAAATGCAGTCATATAATAGCATGTGATAATTGTGATAGGAATACAAGAGGAGCCCCTAGACTAGTGTGAGGGTGGAAGTCCCAGATGGCTTTTCTGAGGAAGCGACGTCTAAATTGAGATTCAGTGGGAATTAAGCAGCTTAGTGAGGGTGTCATCCAGCCCATTATTTGAAGTCTTAGAGGCTGACCAAGGTTCATATAGAACATTTATAGAAATGAAAATGAACATGGCTATATCCTACTGTGTAAGGGGAAGAAAGGACTTACAAACCAGTAAGGCAGGGTTACAGTTTATTATAGGCCTTATTAAAGGAACCTGACAACCTGGGAGGACTGAAGTGTTTCAAATGGGGGTATGTCATGCTGATCAACAATCTATCAATCTTTACATAGTTTGGAGGGGGCTTTTTCCATTAACGGGAGATTTGAGAGGAAACACTGAAACAACTTGAAAATAAATTGCATAGGTAGAAGGGAGAAAGAGGAGTTAATAGTGGCTTCCAGGTTCCAGGTTTTGCATTTGGCTGACTGGGTGGAGGGTAGTACTGTTCCCTGATAGAGTAATCACAAGCATGGGAATATTTTTGGAAAAAAAAATTTCATTTGGAGGCTGTTGAACTTAGGGTTCCTATGGTGCATTCTGCTTGGATATGTGAATCATAAAAGTGATCTCAGTTATAAAGGAAGTAATCATCAATACACAAATGATAATCTGCTTATGTAGGCTGAAGAGAAGGCAGCTCAGGGCAGAAACAGATAAAATGTTACTGTTATGCAAAAGAGGATGCATAATAAGATTAAATCAGGAAAGTTTCCCTCCAGGAAGTTGGAGAGGAGAATGTTTCAAGAAAAGAAATGGCTAACAGTGTCACATACTGCTCAGTGGCCAAATAGGAAGTTAAAATGTAAAAGATTTTTCAAAGAAGAAATGAAAGAAATCTTTGAGGAAAGAAGTAGAATCTGAGCGAGCAAATGGATGCTCCAAGTATAGGAGAAAGTAGGCCTATATTTGGAAGTTATATACAATTGTCTTCCTAGGAGACTCAAATTTAGAATTTCATGCCAGCTTGGTAAAATGGCCAGGAAAATCTAGAGATAATCCACAAGATATATGTACTGATGGAAACCATCGATGGGAAATAAAATCCCAATCACAGTGGCAGAAAATAGAAAAAGTCTAGGAATTTTCTTGTCTTGAGATTTGCGGACTCTACAAGGAAGAAAATATCCCACAAAATTCTACTGGAAGATAGGGAAAAAAATGAATGCTACATAAAGTAGAAAAAA
Source organism: Symphalangus syndactylus (assembly GCF_028878055.3). Taxonomy (NCBI): domain Eukaryota; kingdom Metazoa; phylum Chordata; class Mammalia; order Primates; family Hylobatidae; genus Symphalangus; species Symphalangus syndactylus. The sequence continues at coordinate 63,406,813 of NC_072444.2, forward strand.
TAAGCCATGCTATTATGTACCAATATTTAATAAAAATATACTTGAGGGAAATATAAAACAAGAATATAATGATAATATTTGTCTTCAGATTATGTACTGGGGATCATTTGTTCCAATGTACTTCATTTTCCAAGCTTTTCATAAAACAATGTATTACATTATTAATAAGAAAAAAGGTTAAATATTTTTAAAATGTACACTCTGGGCAAGTGAGTATATCAAAGCTATCCAGAATGGTAAAGATGGTAAAATCAAGAACAGTAAATTAGTGAAATCATTGACTACACCCAGCTAGGGAAAGGTAATATTATAGGTCATGTGGTTGATTTGGCAGTTTATATTTAATTCTTATGCAGACCATCATTACTGATGAGATGTTTATAATCATTTGGAAGCAATGTGGCATGCAATTACTAGGATAATGTAAATTCCTCTTATTTTAAAAAGACATTTCTTTGCCCATGCTTATGTCCTGAATGGTATTGCCTAGGTTTTCTTCTAGGGTTTTTATGGTTTTAGGTCTAACATTTAAGTCTTTAATCCATCTTGAATTAATTTTTGTATAAGGTGTAAGGAAGGGATCCAGTTTCACCTTTCTACATATGGCTAGCCAGTTTTCCCAGCACCATTTATTTAATAGGGAATCGTTTCCCCATTTCTTGTTTTTGTCAGGTTTGTCAAAGATCAGATGGTTGCAGATGTGTGGTATTATTTCTGAGGGCTCTGTTCTGTTCCATTGATCTATATCTCTGTTAGGTACCAGTGTCATGCTGTTTTGGTTACTGTTGCCTTGTAGTGTAGTTTGAAGTCAGGTAGCATGATGCCTCCAGCTTTGTTCTTTTGGCTTAGTTTGTCTTGGCCATGCAGGCTCTTTTTTGGTTCCATATGAACTTTAAAGAAGTTTTTTCCAATTCTGTGAAGAAAGTCATTGGTAGCTTGATGGGGATGGCATTGAATCTATAAATTACCTTGGGCAGTATGTCCATTTTCACGATATTGAGTCTTCATATCCATGAGCATGGAATGTTATTCCATTTGTTTTTGTCCTCTTTTATTTCATTGAGCAGTGGTTTGTAGTTCTCCTTGAAGAGGTCCTTCACATCCCTTGTAAGTTGGATTCCTGGGTATTTTATTCTCTTTGAAGCAATTGTGAATGGGAGTTCACTCATGATTTGGCTCTCTGTTTGTCTGTTATTGGTGTATAAGAATGCTTGTGATTTTTGCACATTGATTGTGTATCCTGAGACTTCATTGAAGTTGCTTATCAGCTTAAGGAGATTTGGGGCTGAGACGATAGAGTTTTCTAAATATACAGTCATGTCATATGCAAATGGACAATTTGACTTCCTCTTTTCCTAATTGAATGTGCTTTATTTATTTCTGCTGCCTGATTGCTCTGGCCAGAACTTCCAACACTATGTTGAATAGGAGTGGTGAGAGAGGGCATCCCTGTCTTGTGCCCGTTTTCAAAGGGAATGCTTCCCATTTTTGCCCATTCATTATGATATTGGCTGTGGGTTTGTCATAAATAGCTCTTATTATTTTGAGATATGTCCCATCGATACCTAATTTTTTGGGAGTTTTTAGCATAAAGCGCTGTTGAATTTTGTCAGAGGCCTTTTCTGCATCTATTGAGATAATCGTGGTTTTTGTCTTTGGTTCTGTTTATATGCCGGATTACGTTTATTGATTTGTGTATGTTGAACCAGCCTTGCATCCCAGGGATGAAGCCCACTTGATCATGGTGTATAAGCTTATTTATGTGCTGCTGGATTCGGTTTCACCAGTATTTTATTGAGGATTTTTGCATCGATGTTCATCAGAGATATTGGTCTAAAATTCTCTTTTTTTGTAGTGTTTGTGCCAGGCTTTGGTATCAGGATGATGCTGGCCTCATAAAATGAGTTAGGGAGGATTCCCTCTTTTTCCATTGATTGGAATAGTTTCAGAAAGAATGGTACCAGCTCCTCCTTGTACTTCTGGTAGAATTCGACTGTGAATCTGTCTGGTCCTGGACTTTTTTTGGTTGGTAGGCTATTAATTATTGCCTCAATTTCAGAGCCTGTTATTGGCCTATTCAGGGATTCAACTTCTTCCTGGTTTAGTCTTGGGAGGGTGTATGTGTTGAGGAATTTATCCATTTCTTCTAGATTTTCTAGTTTATTTGCATAGAGGTGTTTATAGTATTCTCTGATGGTAGTTTCCGGCTGGGTGTGGTGGCTCATGCCTACAATCCCAGCACTTTGGGAGGCTGAGACAGGCAGATCGCTTGACCCTGGGAGTTCAAAAACCCCATCTCTACAAAAACTGCAAAAATTTTGTATTTGGGGACATGATGGCACGGGCCTGTAGCCCCAGCTACTCAGGAAGCTGAGGGGGAGGATCGATTGAGTCCAGGAGGTTAAGGCTGCAGTGAGCCAAGATCACACTACTGCACTCCAGCCTGGGTGACAGATTGAGACCCTGTCTAAAAAAATTAAAAAGAAAAACACTTTCCGTGTGTGCGTGTGTGTGTGTGTGTGTGTGTGTGTGTGTGTGTGACAGAGAGAGAGAGGGAGGAGGAGGAGGAGGAGGAGGAGGAGGGAGAACTGGTAACATTCAAGCATAAAAGAACTCAGCACACCAAAGTCTTGATCCAATCCATTCCTCTTGGGAGTTAAGGTTTTAGGCTGAATGGACAAGTGTTTCCTTTTAGTAATAATTATACAATTGAGCCCTTATTTGGTATAAGACACAGTGATGCCAAAAGAAAAATACAAAAAAAGACATGTCCTTTACTTTACTTCACCTTGCTGACAATTAGAGAAACAGTTATTAATTAATAATGATCAATCTTGCTAGATATAAAAAACAGACTTTGTTCATTTTCTCTGTTGGTCTCCATTTTCTGTTTCATCAGTGTGTCCTCATTTAGCTTTATTACTTACCCTTTGTTTCCTAGCTTCTTAAGGTGAAGACTTAAATCTTTGATTTTTATATAGTTCTTTTCTTATGAGCATGTAAAGTTTTTAATTTTTCTCTATCTGCTACCTTAATTACATTCTATAATATTTTGTTTGTCGTATGTATGTTCATTATCACAAGTTCAAAATATTTTCTAATATGCCTTGGGATTTATTCTGTGGCTCATGGGTTTACCTTCTATATTTGGAAGGATTTTCCTAGGTATCATAGTTTTATTGATTTCTTACTTAAATCTGTGGTGGTCAGATAATATACTCTCTATAATTTCAATCAGTTGACATTTGTTGATACTTGTTTTATGGCACAATATGGTCTATGTGAAGGTTTTATATGCATTTGAAAAGAATGTGTTTTCTGCAGTTAAGTGTTGTGTGTTACAAATGACGATTAGGCAGAGCTGATTGATAGTACTATTTAAATCTATATGTTTACTCATCTTTGTTTCCTTTTTTCCAGCAATTACCGAACAATGGTGTTAAAATCTCTAACTTTATCCATGGATTGGTTTGCTTCTCCCTTTAGTTCTGTTAATTTTTTATTTGTGTATTTTGAAATTCTGTTATTAAGGGCACACATATTTAAGGTTGTTATGTCTTCTTGATTCGCTGATTTTTTTTAATTTTCACGAAAGATCTTTATCAATAGTGAGACCCTCTTTATTTTAGAGTTGCTTTAATGATTACTGTTGTCACATCAGCTTTTTATACTGTTTTAAAAGTTACCTTTACCCATTCTTTTACCTTCAGTTTACTTCTCTCTTTATATTTAAAAGTGTGTTTCATGTAAATAGCATATAGTTGGATCTTGCTTTTTATCCAGTGTGAAAATCTCTGCACTTGGAGTGTTTACTCCAATTAATGTGATTATTTTTAAGTTTGGGTTTAACTCTTCCATCTTGATATCTAGTATTTATTCCATCCATTTTTTATTCCCCTCTTTCTCCTCTCCTGCTTTATACTGAGTGAATTGCACTTTAACATGTTCTGTTTTATCTTGCATGTTCAAACTTTTGCTACAATTTCTTTGATCTGTTTTCAAGTTACCCTAAAGATTACAATAAGTACCTTTAGCACAGTCTATTTCAACTAATACGACACTTCGCATATAGCAGTCTAATTCTGTTCAACCTTTTGTGCTTTTATCTGCTTATATTTTACTTCTACACATGATATAAAACACAAGATACATTTTTTAAATTTAAAATAGGCAAGAGTTTTTAAAGTACATTTAAAACATATATTTATACATACAGAGTTTTGTTGTTGTTGTTGTTGTTTTTGAGACGGAGTCTCGCTCTGTTGCCCAGGCTGGAGTGCAGTGGCACCATCTTGGCTCACTGCAAGCTCCACCTCCCAGGTTCACGCCATTCTCCTGCCTCACCCTCCTGAGTAGCTGAGACTACAGGTGCCCGCCACCACGCCTGGCCAATTTTTTCTATTTTTAGTAGAGACGGGGTTTCACCGTATTAGCCAGGATGGTCTCAATCTCCTGACCTTATGATCTACCCACCTCAGCCTCCCAAAGTGCTGGGATTACAGGCATGAGCCACCACACCTGCCCCTTTTTTTTATTTTTATTTTTCCACAAAAAATGTCAATTACATTTACCCAAATATTTGCCCTTTCAGGGCTCTTTGTTCCTCTTTCAGATCTTTATTTCCTTCTAGCATAATTTCCATTTAGCCTGAAGAATTTCTATTAGCATTTCTTCTACTGAAGCTTTTGTGTGTCTCAAATTGCTTTTATTTCTCCTTCATCTTTTAAAATTTATTTTTTCCTTCTAAAATGATCAGAAAGAATCCATTTTTTTTTTTTTTTTTTTTTTTTATACTTTAGGGTTTTAGGGTACATGTGCACAATGTGCAGGTTTGTTACATATGTATCCATGTGCCACGTTGATTTCCCGCACCCATTAATTCGTCATTTAGCATTAGGTGTATCTCCTAATGCTGTCCCTCCCCCCTCCCCCCACCCCACAACAGTCCCCGGAGCGTGATGTTCCCCTTCCTGTGTCCATGAGTTCTCATTGTTCAATTCCCACCTATGAGTGAGAACATGCGGTGTTTGGTTTTTTGTCCTTGCGATAGTTTACTGAGAATGATGTTTTCCAGTTTCATCCATGTCCCTACAAAGGACACGAACTCATCATTTTTTATGGCTGCATAGTATTCCATGGTGTATATGTGCCACGTTTTCTTAATCCAGTCTATCGTTGTTGGACATTTGGGTTGGTTCCAAGTCTTTGCTATTGTGAATAGTGCCGCAATAAACATACGTGTGCATGTGTCTTTATAGCAGCATGATTTATAGTCCTTTGGGTATATACCCAGTAATGGGATGGCTGGGTCAAATGGTATTTCTAGTTCGAGATCCCTGAGGAATCGCCACACTGACTTCCACAATGGTTGAACTAGTTTACAGTCCCACCAACAGTGTAAAAGTGTTCCTATTTCTCCACATCCTCTCCAGCACCTGTTGTTTCCTGATTTTTTAATGATGGCCATTCTAACTGGTGTGAGATGGTATCTCACTGTGGTTTTGATTTGCATTTCTCTGATGGCCAGTGATGAGGAGCATTTCTTCATGTGTTTTTTGGCTGCATAAATGTCTTCTTTTGAGAAGTGTCTGTTCATGTCCTCTGCCCACTTTTTGATGGGGTTGTTTGTTTTTTTCTTGTAAATTTGTTTGAGTTCATTGTAGATTCTGGATATTAGCCCTTTGTCAGATGAGTAGGTGAAGAATCCATTTTTAAATGACCATTTCACTGGTTATTGAATGCTAAGTTGATAGGCGTTTCCCACCCTGCCCCCCACAAGACTTTAAAGATGTTATTTCATTGGGTCCTGGTCTCTGGGGTTTTTTTCGTGTTTTGTTTTGTTTTGTGGTGGTTTGTATTGTTCCACTGTGTGTAATAATGTGGTTTTTTCCCCTGCTTCGTTTGCTTTTAAAATTTGTTCTTTATCTTTGGTTTTCAGCAGTTTTACTGCAGGTATGATTTTCTCTGAATTGATCCTCCTTCAGATTATAGGTTGATGTCTTTCATCAATTTTCAAAAATCTACAGTCATTATTTCTTTAAATATTTTTTCTTCCTCATGCTCTCTTTCCTCTCCATCTGTGATTCCAATTATGCATATATTAAATCATTTGATATTGCCTCACATATCTCAGATGCTCTGCTTTGTTTTGGTTTTCTTTGTTTCATTCTTTAACTGGTTTTTCAACTTGGATATTGTCTATTGACCTATTTTCAAGTTCACACATTATTTCCTAAATCGAGTCCAGTTTGCTGTTAAGCTCACCTAATGAGTTTACTTCCAGAATTTCCATTTGATTCTTTCAGTGTTCCAATGCCTCTACTAAAATTTCTTATTCTTTTCATGCATATTGTTCATCTTTCCACTATGTCCTCAACATTTTTATTGTAGTTTCAAATCTTTGGTATTTCAATTTCTAGGCCATAGCTGGGTCTTCTACTGACTATTTCCTATCATAACCATTTTATGTATGTTGTCAGACTTATTGGCATAAAGTTGTTTGTTCATTATATTCCCTTTTTGTTAACCTTTTAATGTTTGTAGGACATGACATAATAGCCCTTCTTCGTTTCTAATTTTGGTACTTTTTTCCCCTTTCTTGATTGCTCTTGGTAAACGTTTATCAGCTTTAATCTTTTCACAGGTCAATTTTTTTATCTCTTGATTTTTTTCCTGTTGTTTATTACCTATTTAATTGATTTCCAACTTGTCTAATTATTTCCCTCTTTTTCATTATGCTGTTTAATTTTTCCATTTTTTTCCTAGCTTTTTAAGTTAGGAGCTTAGATCATGGATTTTACACCTTTATTCCTTCCTGACATAGCATTTAAAGCCAAAACTTTCCTCTAAGAAAATCTTATAATAGCATCTTAGAAATTATTTTTATTGTGTTTTCATTATTGTTCCATTTCAACCATTTTCTAACTTCCTCGTGATTTTTTTTGTTATCAATGAGTTATTTGGAAGTGTTTTAGCTTGATTTCCGAATAGCTGGAATTTTTCTATATATCTCATTTTTAATTTTTATCTTAATTCTCTGGTGGCCCAAGGATATACTCTAGCCATTGATATTTACTGATGCTTGTTTTAGTACTCAGCATGTAGTTTCTCTTAGTAAATGTTTCAAATGCATTGAAAAGAATGTAACTGTCGGTTGTTTTCTGTAGCAATCCACAAATGTCTATTAGGTCCAATTGATTGGTAATGCTATTCAAATCTTCTATACTTTACTAATTTTTGTGTGCTGTTTTCTATCAGTTACTGAGAGAGGGTTGTTGATCTCACCAACTATAGTTGTTGAATTGTCTATTTCTCCTTTCAGTCCTGTCCATTTTATTTCTTATATTTCAATCTCTTTTTATTAGATACACATGCATTTAGGATTTTTATGTTTTCCTAATTAATTGATCTGTTATCATTAAATAATATTCTTCTGTATCCCTGATGACACTCTTTGTCTTGAAGTCTACTTTAGCAATATTAATATACACTACCTTTTTTAGGCTTACATTCTCATGGTACACATTTTTCCACACTTTCACCTTTCACTATCAACTTGATGTTTTTATATTTACAGTGAGTCTTTTGTGGAAAACACAAATGTTGGTCTTAGCTTTTTATCCAGTCTAATAAGCTTGCCTTTTGATTGGTGTGTGTAAACTATAAATATGTTACGTAAATGTTATTGTGTAATTACTGATAAGTCTGAATTTGCATCTACTATCTTAGTATTTCTTTTTTATATGTCCCTTCTGTTTTTCATTCTTTTGTTCGTCTCCTCTCTTATGTGTTTTTAAAAAAGTTTTCAATATCCTAATTTATTTCTTCTGTTTCCTTTTTAGCTATACCTTTTTGCATTTTTAGTGGTTATTCTAGACATTACAATATGTATCCTTAATGAAAAAGATTCGTTTACTTAAAGTTAATGTTGCATCATTTCATGTAAACTATAAAAAATATACAACTGTTTAATTTCATTTATTGCTTCCCCACCCTTTGCACCACTGTTGTCATACACTTTATTTTTAAATACATTATAAGCCTTACAATATCCTGTTGTAGTTATTTTAAATAGTTAATATATTTTTTTAAAAAATAAGAGAAGAAAAATGAAAAAAAAATTCTATTTATCCACATATTTACTATTTCAATGCTCTTTACTTATTCCTGCAGATCTGAGTTTCCATGTAGTATTTTTGCATGTATTTATAGAGTGCTGGCAGGGAGTTTGTGAATAAGTTAATGTTTGATAAATAGACAACTAAAGCAAATATACAAACAAAAATATACAGTCAAGAAATAGCCATATCAACAAGTTTGGAATTTGGAAAGAGGAAGGTAAATTCCAGAGTGAAGAGTTCAGAGTTGGCAGGGTTTGTCTACAGGAAGCAGGAAGTGACAAAGCATGGGGCTGCTTTCTCAAAATAAGTTTTGTTTTACTGTTTGACTCTTTATATTATGTACATGTACTACTCTGATAACAAACAAAAATTGTTAAGCTAATGGGAATATCCAAGTGAGAGGGAGGGCATGAATATACAGGAAACAGGCTAATGGGTTGTGTATAATTTCATGCACATTGTGATGGTATTCAGTAAAGTAAGAGGCCTTAAATAGGAGAAAGGATAGTTAATCTTGTCCATTTTAACAAGAGGGAAGGAGAGTAGGATCAAAGTAGGTTATGGTAGGTTTTGTTAATGGTGGCAAATGTCCAGGTTACGATCAGTGAATCCGACCGATCTGCAGCAACCTCAATTCTTGCCTCCTCAGAAGGAAGAATTCTACTTAGGGTCAGAAGGTAGAAAAAGACACCAAGGCAAGTTTCAGAGCAGGAGTAGAAGTTTATTAAAAAGCTTTAGAGCAGGAAAAAAAAGAAAAGTACACTTGGAAGAGACCCAAGCGGGCACTGTGAGGGTCAACTATGCCATTTGACCTTTTGACTTGGGGTTTATATGTTGGCATATTTCTAGGGTCTTGAATCCCTTTTGCCATGTTTCTTCCCTTAGGGTGGGTCACCCACACGGTGACCTGCTAACACTTTGGAGGTAAGCATGTGCAGTGTGTTTACTGGAGTTGTACGCGTGCTTGCCTGAAGCATTCTTCCCATTTCCAGTGGAATGCCCCTGGAAGGTTATAATCCACCATTTTGCTTCTTAATGTGCATGCTTGTGCCCACTCACCCAGTTCCTGAATATTTTATTGGAAACTGCTGATTACCAATCTCAAGTGTTTTTATCTATTGGGAAATTGCCTCTCCCTGGCACCGGCTGGACCAATTACCATTTTAGTATGACAACTGCCGGCCCATCAGGAAACTGCCTCCTCTGGCACTGGCTGCAACCAATTGTTATTTTAGAAAGCCAGTGTGATAACTGCCGGACCATCATCTGATGGTCACCTCTGACATTTCTGGTGGTGGGGTGGGGGGTAGGGCGGTTGGTGGGGAACCATCTCCTGCCCCACTCCTGCCTGACTAGCTACCTACTGTAACAGTTTTGTATATATGGTGGTAGGAAACGGGTGTTCTGGTTCTGTTTTCTCTATGAAGAAATCAGCATGAGAGTGAAATGAAAACGCAGAATCAAAATGCTTTTTACCTGAGAACTAACAAAGATAAGATTTCTTTTTCATTTTCAAAATTTTGATTAACTTTTTTTTAGTTATTTTTGTTGTCATGTTTATCCTTGTAGCCTGATATGTTACTTCTTAGTTTATTTTATCTGTGTTTCCTTTTAGGGTTTCTCCTTTCCTTCCACTTAGTCTCAGGTTTATTTTCTGAAAAGACATTTGTAGGCTTTCAAAGGTATGTTCTTTTTCTGCTCTCTGAATAACCCAAATCAGCTTTATGACTGTCTGAGAGCTGTTAGCATCTGAGGAAAAATCATAATTGTCCATGTCATCTCTGTAATTTCTGAACCCCTTCTGAGCTTTGGATGGTATATAGTCAAGATTTCAAACAAGCTTAAAATCCAATGGGGGGTATAGAGCAAAGTCTCCTCCTGTGCATAACTTTGTCTTAATGAGCCAGATAGATATGTTTTGTGCCTGGAGGAAGGATTTGGTAAATCTGATAGTAGTGACTAGAGAGATCTGCATAGATATTGAAGGGACACTCAATCTAAGTCGGATGATTAGGACTTGGATGAGCCAATCAGCTGTATTTCCCTGCTCTCAGCACATACTGATTTAATCGGAGCTATTGGGAATCAATGTCTGCAATTGAATCCTTCACCACTTACTGTGTAATCCTGGTCAAATTACTTATCCCCTGAGTTTATTGCCTCATCTTTAAAAATGTTGATAACTTTACTATCTCATAGGAATGTTGTGAGGATTGAATGATAGAGTAGATGTGAATGCAGCTGTCTTTTTTTTTTTTTTTTTTTTTTTTTTGAGACAGAGTTTCTCTCTTGTCCCCCAGGCTGGAGTGCAATGGCGCCATCTCAGCTCACTGCAACCTCCACCTCCCAGATTCAGGAGATTCTCCTGCCTCATCCTCCCGAGTAGTTGGGATTACAGGCATGCACCACCCACACCCAGCCAATTTTTGTATTTTTGGTAGAGACAGGGTTTCACCTTGTTGGCCAGGCTTGTCTCGAACTCCAGACCTCAAGTGATCTGCCCACCTCATCCTTCCAAAATGCTAGGATTACAGGCGTGAGCTACTGCAGCCCAGCCTGTGAATGCAGCTATCACAACTGGCAAACATACAGATACATTCTGACTACTGGAGAAAACAGCTGTCAGTTGCCCTCCACCACCAACTGACACTTGGTAGTTAACATAAATAACAGCCTGGTCAACATGGCGAAAACCCAACCATCTCTACTAAAAACAAAAATTAGCCGGGCATGGTGGCACTCCCCTGTAGTCCCAGCTACTCGGGAGGCTGAGGCATGAGAATCGCTTGAACCCAGGAGGCAGGGGTTGTGGTGAGCTGAGATCACATCACTGCACTCCAGCCTGGGTGACAGAGCGAGACTCTGTCTCGAAAGAAAGAAAAGGAAAGAAAGAAAGATAGAAAAAAAGAAGAAAGAAAGAGAAGGGAAAGAAGGAAAGGAAGGGAAGGAAAGGGAAGGGAAGGGAAAGGAAGGGAGGAGAGAAAGAAGGGAAAGGAAGGCAGGCAAGAAATTGTTCTTCAGAGAGTCAAGAGTTTTCGCCTTTCGTTGAGGCCACTGGCAATCAGTTTGAGGTTCTGATGTGGGAAGTGTGAAGACAAAATGAAGATGACAGTAGCATAGGAAAGGGAAAGAGGCTGAGATTGGGAATAGGAAGAGGACAAAGCAATTCTAGGACAATAGGTGCTGAAGTCCCATCTCAAGTTCATGGCCGTGAGCACGGAGGGTAGGAGCAGACCCAATATTGCCCAACTGTGCTGATGTGCTAGCACGAAGATGTAGGTTTAGAGTGAAACTGATGAAACTTCAGCTTCAAGGCTCATCACTGCACACATGAGCTCCTTTAAAGGCTCTGGGAGGGATTCTAGTAATGCAATTGCATATTCATATATTTTCATAAGATTTACAAAATAAAATATTTTGACTGCAGTTGATTAAGACTTTGGCCTCTATTCACTCCCCAACTTTCTGTCACTCTTCCCCTAGTGTTGGGGAGGTAATGGAGTGGCCACAGGCGTTATGAGGTTCCAACTAAGGAAACTGAGTTGGAAATATATTTCTGCTGTGTTTTGTGGGATCTGTGCATGTGGCGCACACAACAGGTTCTAGGAATAATCTTGCCCACCAGGCTAACTCTCTGAAACCATGTAAAAAAGGTGAAAAGCTAGATGTTGTACATGGTATAAACATGTCCTATTGCACCCGGCATCGAAGTAAATGGGTAATTAAATAGAGAAACAATGTTTGAAATGTATGGAGCCAAATGGCCTGTGGGAAAGCCTTCCAACTCTCAGATATGTAACATTTCAAGAGGTAAATTCATTTCTCATTAATACCTAGACAAAATGGAAGTTGTGTTCTGTAAGAATATTTTCAGAAATGCACATATATAATTACCAACGCATAATCATATTTTTCTTTTTTGATGGAATTTGTGTGAAATTTATCACAATTTCTATGTATGTAGGGCACAAAACCTGTACAGTACTCCTAACAGCTGTTCAGCTTCATGACATGTGAAGTCATGTTTTATGCATCTTAACATACTGCATCTCATTACCAGTAACAAGTTGTGAAGGCAGAAGTTTTTTAAAAAAAACTATCAGTCCTATAACACAAATTTCATCAGCCATGTTTCAGACTAAATTTTGTTTCTAGTACCTTTTTGGAGATATTAGAAAATTGTCAATATGAACAAGTGTTCAAAGGTTTTATGCCAAACAAATTGTGGGAAAAGAAGAAGTATATTGTATATCAGACAATTAATAAAACATTGTGTTGTGTACATTGATTTTGTGATGTCTATGTCAGCTTTTCAAGGTTTGTAATTTATTATAATTCCTTTTCTCATTTGAAATCTTCACTTTTCTACCTAATTTTTTTATAATAATTTAGTTTTTTTATAGAGGCCCCCTAAAAATGTATAAACTTCAAGCCTCACAATACCTGTAATGGCCCCTGACAGTGAGAAAATGCAAGATAGGACAGGTTTTCTGGAAAGGGACATTAGTTCACTCCTTACACTGCTGAGAGCATCTAGTTTGTTACTAAACTGGAATGAATCATTCCACAGATGGGACTACTCTCAGAAATTGACTTCTTTGCTTTTAGTACCTAGCTATGGACTCTTTAATTCTGCATAATGGGTCAGTTGCATCCTAGAGCAGATATTGTCCAAAGCCTTTGGGTATCTTTGTGCTTAATGACTTTCTCTTTCAAATGAGCATGAGACTTCTCAAGCCTTCCTGTTTCCTTCTAGCAATATGGGGCAATCAGGACATAGGACCTTGAGACACCAAAATAAAAGTTTGTGTTGTTCTCTCTGTTATTGCTCCAAGGAAACACTTTACCTTAATTCTCTCTCTCTCTCTTTAGAGAAAAAAAAATAGGGTAAACCAAGGAAATCCCACTTATGTTTTACTAATTAGAAGTTGGGCTTACATTTTTTCTGAAACAGAACCAGGTGCACTGTGTTTCAGTGATTACAAATGCAATATTAATATTGCAGATATTCACAAGGTAATATTTCAAACGCAAACTCCTATTAAGAATGTGTTCAATTTATTCTATTACTAGCCATCAAGAATCTCTGTAAACTTCTAAGGATCTTGTCATTAATTACACATTGAAAATAGTAAGGAGTAAATAAACTAGGTTTCCACTGTGATTTTTTTTTTCTCATGGAATTCTAAAGAGCAAGCCAGCCCAATAGATTGATTTACCATAGGATTAATTCTCATTTAAGGGACAGTTGTCATACTGCATTGGGTAGTTTTCTCTGATCTTTTTTCAGAGTTTTGCACTTACCAATCTCTTACTTTCTAAGGCCAAGTCCCTTGATGTTTCCCTAGGAGAAAAATGACTTTCAATACATAGATAGTAAAGAAAAAGGTGGGCAACTTCAAATCAATTTAAAGAAGAGCTAATTATTTCAAATTTGACTTGCATCAGTTAATTTATTTACTTATTTATTTATTTATTTATTTATTTATTTTGTAGTTGAAACAAGCTGTCCTTTAATAAGACCACTTATGTTCTGTTTCTCAACTCTCAGGAAGTTGACTTCCTGAGGTGGGGAATGAAATTCCAGAAGAACAAATAGATGAAGCTGCAGCATCTTGCTGATCTGTAAATTCAGTGTTCCTCACAGCATCTCTACGCCTTCTGCCTGGATCAGGTATCTGCTCGTTTGTGTGCCCCAATTGGGCAGCATCTCATTTCTTCCCTTTCTCTCCAAAATTTTCTTTCATTTTATATTTTGTAGAAAGGCCTTTAAGTAATGGCTATCTTTATTCCTTTTGGAGCTCGTGGTATAATAAAACATTTACCTCCATATTTCATCTACATTTAAGTTTAGTGATTTCCTATCTTGGTCAATGCTTGTACCTCTTAGGGTTCTGAGTCTGTTCTATGAAAAAGTTGCTCAGAACCTCTCCCAAAATTGCCTTGGTTTAAGTGACCTTCTGCTTACAATGTTCAAACCTTTTTTTTTTTTTTTTTTTTTTTGGCTGATCCTTACTTTTTTCCCCTCGATTTCCCTGTTCTTTATTATTCTCCCTGGCCACACTTCTCCTGCATTTTGTTGTCATTCAAGAAAAGCTGGAGAGAGAAAAATTACCTGGTAATTCTTATCCTCTCTACTGGGAGGATAAGGTGGGACTCATTCCACCTTGAAAAGATGACTACTGATGACATCAAACAAGAGGACAGATTCTGCCTAGAGACCATTGGGATCCAACGCTGGGTTGCAACCAATGGTGAAATCAGAACATCACACTTATTAGGAGAGAAGACTTTGTGAGCCACTTATTTCAGACCAATAGAAGTGAATTATCATGAACTTAGAGTAAGAGGTAAGTATTTCTTAAGTTTCTCTTGTAGTGAACTGGAGTTTATCTCTCTGCTTCTGGGAGAGGTACCAATGTTATCCTGCTTGAAATGTCATTTTGAGAAAATATTCATTCATGGCGCAGAAAAGTTTGAAAACCGTTAGATGAGATCGTATATCTTTCCAGCCACCTGAAATTGAGGTTTAATCTGTATTTTTATCTGTGTTTAATGCAAAGCTGGAGAGAGAAAAATTACCTGGTAATTCTTATCCTCTCTACTGGGAGGATAAGGTGGGACTCATTCCACCTTGACAAGATGACTACTGATGACATCAAACAAGAGGACAGATTCTGCCTAGAGACCATTGGGATCCGACGCTGGGTTGCAACCAATGGTGAAATCAGAACATCACACTTATTAGGAGAGAAGACTTTGTGAGCCACTTATTTCAGACCAATAGAAGTGAATTATCATGAACTTAGAGTAAGAGGTAAGTATTTCTTAAGTTTCTCTTGTAGTGAACTGGAGTTTATCTCTCTGCTTCTGGGAGAGGTACCAATGTTATCCTGCTTGAAATGTCATTTTGAGAAAATATTCATTCATGGCGCAGAAAAGTTTGAAAACCGTTAGATGAGATCGTATATCTTTCCAGCCACCTGAAATTGAGGTTTAATCTGTATTTTTATCTGTGTTTAATGCACATTCCTCACTTCGTCCCCAGGGTTCTCCTTAATAGTTTATTTCCTGAGTCTTCCTCCACTTACTCTAACTAGGGATCTATCTTCAAAGGTCCAAATGACAACAAAATTTTGTGTATATCTTGACTCTTCGATAACACACTCAGTGTCCTTCTCTTCCTCTTATGTTACTGTCTGAACTCAAGGCTTAATTTATCAAATTACATCTGACTACTATTTAGGTCCTCCATTTTCTTAGATAGGGAAGATCACCAGTTATACCAACTACAATTATTTTTATACCACACCTTTTACAAGTAAACTTTATAATACTATAGGAACTTTAAAAATTAAAGAAAAACCAAGACAAAATGTGTCAATCATTAAATAAGAAGTTTTTGAGATTCCAGTTAGCCAAGGCAAAAAGAGAAAGCTAATGAATTAACATTATCCAATGTTAATGGATAGTATCCATTACCAAAGGAAGGTATCAATTCCTCAAATAGCATTTTCCTAAATTTTGATTTCTTAATGTAATTTATAGATTACAACATTTCAATAAACCTAGCATCTCCCATGTTCTCCAATACTCTCATATATCCTCATAAATGAGAAGATCTATAAATCTATAAAATGGTAATAATGTAGTAGTCTCATCTTATCCAAGGGGCATATGTTCCAGGACACCCAGTAGATGCTTGAAACCATAGATAGTATTGGACTCTACGTATTCTCTTCTTTTCCTATACATACATACCCATGATAAAGTTTAATTTATAACTTAGGCACAGTAAGTTTGCTGAGGATAACTAACACAGGAAAAGAAAGCCAAACACTGCATGTTCTCACTTATAAAGGGGAGCTGAACAATGAAAACACATGGACACAGGGAGGGGAACAACACACACTTGGGCCCTGTCAGGGGGTGGGAGTGGCAGGGAACAAGAGCATCAGAATAAATAGCTAATGCATGTGGGGCTTAATACCTAGGTGATGGGTTGATAGGTGTAGCAAACCACCATGGCACACGTTTACCTATGTAACAAACTGGCACATCCATGTATCCCAGAACTTAAATAAAATTTTAAAAAATTAGGCACAGTAACAGATTAACAATAATAACTAATGATAAAATAGGACAATTATAACAAAATGCCAGCACCATTACTGTTGCCATTATTAAGTTAAATAGGTTTATTTGAACATAAGAGCTGCAGTACTGGGATAGCACATCTGATAACTGAAATGGCTTTTATGTGATTAATGGGTGGGAACATCTACAGCGCAGATAAACTGGACAAAGAGAAGATTCACATCCCAGCTGGGCTGGAGTGGGATGGTGTGAGATTTCGTCAAACTACTCAGAATGGTGTGCAATTTAAAACTTATGAATTATTTATTTCTGGAATTTTCCATTTAATATTTTTGGACTGAGGTTGACCACAGGTAACTGAAATCACAGAAAGTAAAACCGCAGATAAGTGAGCTGTAGGTGGGGGACTACTGTAATAGTAACTATTAAAAATCAACATTTTTGTAGGTCAGAAATAGTTAAATATTGCCAATTTCTTGTAGGTTAACCCCATATCTCATGGAGTTAAAAAGATCAGTTATATAGAGAAAAGTTTCTCCCACCCCATCTCCATCTAAACCTAATGATCGTTTCAATGGTTTATTGTATCTTCTTCCAGAATATCTGTACATCAAAGTAAGCAAATAAAAATACTTATTCTTTATTTTTCTCCTTTTCTTGGAAAGAGTACACCATATTCACCATTATAGGCCTTGCTCTAAAAAAAATGTATCTTATATATCAGTAGCTTTCTGTCACCCTCCCTCCTCTTTATTTTTTTAATAGTGTAAGTATTCCATTGTAAGAATGTAGCATGAGATACTTTACCAACCCTGACTGATGACTTTTCAGGTTTATGATATTTTTTGTAAGATGACTACTGATAACATAAGACAAATGTTTTGCTATTATAAATAATGTTGTAGTGAATAACATTGACATTATGTCTATGTATGCAGATTGTATGATTAAGATAAATTCTCAGAAGCAGAGTTGCTGAATCAAATGGGAAATATATTTGCAATTTTTTTTTTTTGGTCTCACTCTTTTGCCCAGCCCTGAGTGCAGTGGCGCAATCTCGGCTCACGGCAATCTCTGCCTCCCGGGTTCACACCATTCTCCTGCCTCAGCCCCCCGAGTAGCTGGGACTACAGGCGCCCGCCACTGCACCCGGCTAATTTTTTGTATTTTTAGTAGAGACGGGGTTTCACCGTGTTAACCAGGATGGTCTCGATCTCCTGACCTCGTGATCC
Source organism: Symphalangus syndactylus (assembly GCF_028878055.3). Classification (NCBI taxonomy): domain Eukaryota; kingdom Metazoa; phylum Chordata; class Mammalia; order Primates; family Hylobatidae; genus Symphalangus; species Symphalangus syndactylus. The sequence continues at coordinate 63,424,262 of NC_072444.2, forward strand.
GCCCGCCTCGGCCTCCCAAAGTGCTGGGATTACAGGCGTGAGCCACCGCGCCTGACCATATATTTGCAATTTTGATAGTTACTGCCACATTGCCTCCACACAGCCAGTTTGTGCTCCTACTGAGTATTGAGTGAAAATGCCATTTCTCCAGAGCATCATCAACAAAATGTGCTGTAAAATGATTGAGTTTTTGCCAATATGATAAGGGGAAAGTACTGTTTTAGTATGGTTTTAGTTCGTATTTTTATTATTATGAATAAAGCTTAGTATTTTTTCATTTAAATATCATTTGTATATTTTTCCCCTAAGAAGTTTATTCATCTTTTTTCTCCCTTTATTTTTAAAGTATGGATCTTAGTCTTATCATTTTCTGGGAGCTCTCCATATATTAGGGAAATTAGCACTATGTTTCTAATATAAATTGTAATTATTTTCCCAGTTATTCACCTATATTTTGACTCTGCTTATATTTTTGTTTTACCAAGTGCAAGATTTTATTTTTATGGGTGTGAACATATATATTTATCTGTTTTTTCTTTAATAGAGTTTAGATTTTGAGTCATAGACCTTACTCCAAGGTTATAAAAGATTTTGCTATGTTTTCATCTGGCATCTTTATTTTTCAAAAAAGACATTCAATTATTTGACTCATATAAAATTTTTCATTTTATGGAATGTAAGATTTGGATCAACGTATTTCTTTCTTAATGTGGCTAATTTTTCCATCATCATTTATTGAAAAGCCCAGCTTGTCAGCCTTTTCAGGTGGCATTTCAGATGCCACCTTAATTTATATCTGTCTCTGAGTATTTATTTTGTGCATTGCTTACTCTGCTTAATCTTGCACCTATAACACACTGTTTTCATTATGGAGAATTTATCATCGGTTTTAACATCTGGTAGTCCTAGGCTCTTTCCAATGCTCTTTTTTTTTTTTTTTTTTTATGTATATCTACTTTTATTATACTTTAGGGTTTTAGGGTACATGTGCACAATGTGCAGGTTTGTTACATATGTATCCATGTGCCATGTTGATTTCCTGCACCCATTAACTCGTCATTTAGCATTAGGTGTATCTCCTAATGCTGTCCCTCCCCGCTCCCCCCACCCCACAACAGTCCCCGGAGCGTGATGTTCCCCTTCCTGTGTCCATGAGTTCTCATTGTTCAATTCCCACCTATGAGTGAGAAAACTATCGCAAGGCTCTTTCCAATGCTCTTCTTTTTTAGAGTTTTAGAATCACCTTTTTTAAGTTATTTAAAAAGTATCCTCTTGGTACTTTTGAGATTACATTTCTAAATTAATTTAGGGAGAAGTAACATTTTTGTGATGAGTCTTTCACGCAAGAATACCTTTTTATTTGCTTAAGTCTCTTGACCTTCTGAAATGCTTGCCTCACATAGGACTTATATAGTTCTTGTTATTTTTACCTGTAAGCATTATATCTTTTTTATTGCAATTAGAAATGAGATTTTTGTCTTCTATGACATTTCCTGGCTTGTACATTTTCTGATTTCATGGTATACATGAAATCTATTGATTTCTGTATATTAATTTTATACTCTGCTACCTTATTGAATTCTCTTACTGCTTGTAGTAGTTTTCTAGTTGATTTTTAAACTCCCCAAATATTAAAATCACATAATCAGAAAGCAGTGGTGGTTTTATCTCCTCTTTTTCATTTCATATAAGCAATATATGACTATATTATCATTGTATAAAAATGTCAAACAACATAGAAAGATTTTGAATCACAAACTAGAATCTTTCCTAATTTCTCCAATCAACTATCTTTCCCGAATGTAACCACTCTTCATCTAAAGCTCTACAGAGCTATTTGCATTTCCTTTATCTACATAAAACAATACATGTTTGTTTTATATTTTCATATTTGGAATATACTTTGTATCCTATACCTTTACATAGTTGTCTTTTAAAATATTTTTTGAAACAACCACAAACCTACAGAGAAGCTGCAAGCACAAAACAAAGAACTTATTTTACTAACCACTTGAAAGTAAGCTACTGACCCAATTCTCCATAACTCTGAATACTTTAGTGTGAATTTCCAACATACAAGGATGTTATGCAATAAAATCAAAATCAGGTAATCAGCATCAATGCATCAAGACTGTATATATTAGTTAGGTCAGGGAAACAGAACCAAAAGGATAAGTGCATGTATATAAAGGGATTTATTATAAAGTATGCGCTCCCATGACTGAAGGCTAAGTCCCACAGTCTTCTGTCTGCAAACTGGTATAGTTTGAAGACCTGAGAACCAGAGAGTTGATGATGTGGATTCTAGTCTGAGTCTGAAGGCCTGAGAACCAGGAGCATCAGGGGTAGGAGAAGATCAACGTCCCAGCTCAAGCAGTCAAGCAGAGAAAGAATTCGACCTTCCTGCACGTTTTGTTTCATTCAGGCCCTCAGAAAACTGGATGGTACCCACCCATATTGGGGAGGGCCATGTGCTTTAGTCAGTCCACCAATTCAATTGCTAATCTCTTCCAGAAACACCCTTAAATAACATTTTACAGGATATCTGGGCATCCTGTGGCCCAGTCTAGTTGACACGTAAAGTTGACCATCACACCATCTAATCTGAGACCCCATTCACATTCAACGATTGTCTCAATGTTCTTTGTGGCAAAAGGAGCCAGTTCAGTGTCACATGTTGCAATTAGTTGTGATGTCTGTTTACCTTCCTTCAGTCCTTCCTTGACTTTCATACCTTGACATTTTTGAAGATTACTGTCAATTATTTTGTAGAATGTCCCTTAATTTAGATAGGTCTGATTATTTTTCCCTCATGATTAAGTTCAGATTACACACAGGAAAACAGGGACATTGAACATTTTTAAGTACTGTTGGGTATCTATATATCTTCTTTTATAAAGTGCTTGTTCAAGAGTTTTATCTACTTTAAATGTTTTTATTTTATTGTATTATTTTATGATTATTAATTTTTATCATTAATTTACAGTAATTTGTATATTCCAGATATAAATCCTTGGCCAAATATACCATTTAAGAAAATCTTAGTCTGTGATTTGTCTCTTCATTTTCTTAATGGTAACTTTTGAGGAACAAGAAGTTTTACATTTTGATAAAATATAATTTTTCTATTTTGTATGGTTAGTAATTTTTGTGTCCTGTCTAAAACAATTTTTGTCTACCCTACATTCATGTTGACATTTTTTTCTGTTTTCCTTTAACACATCCAAATGCTAGATTATACATACAGTTTTATGACTCATTTTGAATTGATTTTTGTGAATGCCATTGGGTAAAGTTTCAAGGTTCTTTTATTCTTTTTAAATTTAGAATGGATATCCTGTTCTGTTGATCCTAGTGCCATTTTGTTGGCAATACTCTTCTTTACCCCCATGAATTGCTTGATACCCTTCTGCTGTCTTTGTTAGGGTAAAATTCATATGACATAAAATTAACCATTTAAAAGTGTACAGTCCAGTGGCAGTCAGTGCCTTCCTGAGATTGTGCAACCATCGCCTATATCTAGTCCATAAACTTTCCTTTGCCCCCAAAGGAGACCCCATGTCCATTAAGCAGTCACTCCCCCATTCTGCCTTCCCTTATACTTTTTTTTGAAAATCAATGAGCTGACCAATATGTTCGGGTCTTGATTTTGTTCTATTAACCTATATATCTAGTCATAAGCCAGCAAAGCAAGTTTTTGGTCACTGTAGCTTTATAGCAAGTCTTAAAATCATGTTGTAAAAGTTTTCCAACTTTATTATTTTTCAATATTATCTTGACTACTCAAAGTCCTTTGTATTTCTCTATAAATCTTAAAATTAGCTTGTCATTTTTCTATTAAAGTAAAACCTGGTAATATTTTGATTCAGAAGGTATTGAATTTATAAATAAATTCAAACTTTGAGAAGTATTGACTTCTTAATGATATCGAGCCTCTGAATCTATGAATATGTTATATTTACACACTTGTTTAAGGCTTCTTTAACTTTTCTCAGGGAGTTTTTAGTTTTCAGTGAATGAAGCCATTTAATCCTAGAATTTTCTTTGTGAAAATGTTCTAATTACACATGATTTTAAAAATAAATCTAATGTTATTCAAATTTTCTATTTCTTCAGTATATTTTGGTAAGTTGTGTTTTTTAAATGTATTTCTCCAGTTCATGTGTTATTCAATAGTTGGCATTATGTTGTTCTTAACATCCTCTTTTTATCTCTTCAGTGTTGGCAAGCTGTGTCATAACATTCCCTCTTTATTACTAAAATTGGTAATTTGTGTTTTATCTCTTTTCATCTTGATCCAGTTTTGCTAAAAGTTTATCAATTTTATTAATATTTTCTAAAAGTGAACTTCTTGTTTTAACTTTTTATATTGTTTGTTTTCTATTTCCTTAGCTTTCATTTATCTTTATTATCTCCTTTCTTTTACTTACTTTAGGTTTGACTTTCTCTTTTTTTTGTAGCTTCTTAAGGTGAAATCAATTGAGCCTTATTTTATGGCCTTGCATAAAATGTTTCATCCTGGTGAATGTTTCATGTACATTCTGCAGTTGTTGGGTATAGATTTCTATGTTCAATATAGAAACAAACCTACATGTCAAGTTGGTCTATTCCTTAGATACTTAATACATATATAATTTATTTCAATACCTGGTAAGAGGTGGGTATCTAATTTTTTTCAAATATATACCCCTTGTTTTAATATCCGTCACAGTTGATTTGAAATTATACCTTTTTCATATCATTACTATCCTTGACTTCTATATTACTTCTTGGGAGTCACATACACAATTACCTAGTGTAAGAACTGCCAAAAAGAACCAGTCTTACCAATAATTTACTTGAAGTGTGTTTTATTTTATTTATTTATTTATTTATTTAGATAGCTCTGTCGCCCAGGCTGGAGTGCAGTGGTGTGATCTCAGCTCACTGCAAGCTCTGCTGCCTGGAGTCAAGCGATTCTCCTACCTCAGTCTCCCAAGTAACTGGTAATTCAGGTGTGTGCCACCTTACCTGGCTAATTTTTGTATTTTTAGTAGAGATAGGGTTTCACCATGCTGGCCAGGCTGGTCTCGAACTCCTGACCTCATGACCCGCCTGCCTCAGCCTCCCAAAGTGCTGGGATTACAGGCGTGAGCCACCGCACCCAGCCCTTAGGGTATTTTATAAACAGACACAATTCATCAACACCATTAGTTCCTCTTTGCTTCTCTATATTATTCTAACCTATTATATATATATGAGCATATATATAATATATAAAGTAAACATATATGTTTAAATATTTGCATATTTTATATATTCTACCTTATATTTATTTTAACTATAAAATTACTAGATATGTTTAGGGCCATGCTAAAAGCCCCAGCAACCCAACTATATAACAAATCACTATGAAATCAATGACAATGACAGTGCACTTTTAAAGAAACTATGATTTTGCTAAATAAATGCTCAACCTATAATAAGTAATTTGAATTGGCTTGAATTGCTGACATCTTTTCTTAACTCCTAGAGATAATACTAGTGAGAGTGCTGGGGTCTTCCTCTGATTGAACTGTGAATGAGTTTATAACATGTTCCCTTAGAAGAACTTGTTCTTTTTAGCTTGGTGCATCCCTTTGAGCTTAGTTAGCAGTGAGTAGAAAGCACTATTCCCGTGAAAGAGATGGTGTGAGTAGACCATGTTGGCCATTTGGGTGTGGGCATGTGGTAATGGGCTAACAAATACTTTCTCTGGCCTCTGGGCTTTTTATCTTTTCCTCAGCCACCTTGGATAGAATTAATTATTTTCTCTTAGAGGCTTAGAACTTCTCTCTTAAGATGTTGATCACATACTGGTTTTTCCTGTTATTTGAAGACATGACCTACTCTACCTACCAAAATGTTCCTTTGGAGGCCAGAGGCCATGTCTTTATCATAATTGTAGGTGTCACTGAACTTGGCCCTCTGCTTTAGCACTTGGGAGGTATAAAGATTAAGCCCTCTGCGGGCACACTGGCTCACACCTGTAATCCCAGTGCTTTGAGAGGCTGAGGTGGGCAGATCATGAGGTCAGGAGATCAAGACCATCCTGGCCAACACAGAAACCCCATCTCTACTAAAAATACAAACATTAGCTAGGTGTGGTGGCACGTGCTTGTATTCCCAGCTGCTTGGGAAGCTGAGGCAGGAGAATCACTTGAACCTGAGAGGCAGAGGTTGCAGTGAGCCGAGATCACGCCACTGCACTCCAGCCTGGCGACAGAGAGACTTCTTCTCGGAAAAAAAAAAAAAAAAAAAAAAGAGTAAGCCCTCTAGATCACCAGAAGACAGGGTCAGAGACACAGTGCTAGGGCTGTCAAGCAGGGATGCTGCTTTCCTTCCTTGAAGAAGGGTGTGGCCTATATGATAATGCATTTGGCTCCAGAACCAGCTCAGTCTGAACCTTTTAAACAAGAATGCCAGGATTGTCAGAGTTATTGTGGACTGGACAATGGAAGTCCCAAGTTTAAAAAACAGTGGGAAGGCAAGTATTCAGGTGTTTTATGCTCAGGATTCCTAACCAGGTCAGAGAGTGTCACCAGCAGCTGTGCACCATCTGTGAGTCAAAGCTTCAGAGAGAAGCTCTCCTAGACAGGCTGTATCTGATTCTGCTCCATACTGCTGCCTGGCTTCCCTTAATGTCAGGCTCCTTGGCTGAATAAATTAGGAATTACAGGTCTATGTATGTAGTATTTTCCCACCAATCTCTAATCTGCATGCAATGCCAGAAAGAAAATTGAAAGTACTGTGGTAAAGGAGAGAGGAGAAGCTGTAAAACAATGAAGTGTGCCAAATGAGACTATAGGGAAATCCAGTTGGATGCCTAGACAGACAGAGTGTGTGTTTTCTCTACTTAACTTACGAGATGAAACAGTGGTGGTGGTTGTTGGTGGGGGTGGGGGGAAATGATTGTAAATTAGGGGGAAAAATTGAACCGAATAGCTACTTTGCATTCAGCACACAGTAAAAAATATACTCAGAGGAGCCCTCGATTTTAAGAACCAATTGATCAAGGCACACTTTGGCTGTGAGTAGAGAGCCACCTATGACCAAAGCTGTGTGCAACAGCAAAGCACAGCAAACTGTGGCTGCCAAGACTTCCGATTAACGCCATTAATAAATTTCATGTCCTTGCTTAAGTAACTCAAACCCTCTAGCACTCTGTTTCCTATTCTACCAAGGGAAAGCTTGAACCAGGCTCTCTTACTTCATTTATTTGTCTCCTAAATGTCAAACACAGTGCAAAGACATGAGCAGACTTTGATGAGCAAAACACAAGAGTCCCTGCTCTTGAGGTCACATTCCAACCTGGAGAAAGTTCAGTATCTACCTTTATACACAGCCAAATCCAATAAAACTTTATCAGATTCTTTTTATTTAAAAATCCTATGACTTAATGGAGGAAATAAGATTAATAAAAGTAGCTTGAAAATTAAAAGCACAGTACTAATGCAGGTTTTATCATCATCACCCCAAAACCTGAAAAACCCAATTTACATTGAATTTGCAATTGATTCATGGTTTTGTTCTTCATGAGGAAGAAAAAGTTGCAGACGGTATGTTGTAGCAAAGATTTATGCAGAGAAAGGTGTACCTCTGTTTATGGAAAAATAGTTTATTGTTCATTTATCCACTCATTGCTAGATTTTTTTTTTTTTTTTTTTTGAGATGGAGTCTGGCTCTGTCACCCAGGCTGGAGTGCAGTGGCACGATCTCGGCTCACTGCAAGCTCCGCCTCCCAGGTTCACGCCATTCTCCTGCTTCAGCCTCTCCGAGTAGCTGGGACTACAGGCGCCCGCCACCACGCCCGGCTAATTTTTTTTGTATTTTTAGTAGAGACGGGGTTTCACCGTGGTCTCGATCTCCTGACCTTGTGATCTGCCCGCCTCGGCCTCCCAAAGTGCTGGGATTACAAGCGTGAGCCACTGCGCCCGGCCTGCTAGATGTTTTAAACAGATTTGTATAAACTTTGGGCACCATTTGGATATAGTTAGTGCTGGTTTAGCTCTGGAGTTCCAAATATACCCCCTTAAATAAAATTATCTCCCATGGCAGAAAAAGTTATGTCTGCTCTTGGTGTGAATATAAATAAGTAGTATTAGAAGGCAATTTGGCAGATGCAACCAAAATTTCTACCAAAATGTTGAAAAAGAGTATACTTTGTAACCTAGCAATTCAAATCCTATTCAAAGGCAATGTACATGCCAAGGCATATATATAAAGCTCTTTGGTGCAGCACTTTTTTTTTTTTTTTTTTTTTTTTTTTTTTTTTTTTTTTTTTTTTTTTTTTTTTGATTCTTAGTAAATTCTGTTTTAGTTTAATTTTATTTTCTTTGAATAAATCTTATACATTTTTGTGTGTACATAAGAATTTATAAAATTAGTTATACATATTTCCACAAAAGATGTCTTATTACATTTAAAGTTAGAGATTTTATGAGGCAAGTTGTATGGTCATAATCCAATACAATTATAAACAAACAAATACTGGAAAGTAACCAAAATAGCACTACCTGGAGAATAAAAATAAATAGATAATACTCGGTCCAGTTGGAAATAAAAATGGAATTTACAATCTATTTAAAAGCAGTAAAAATAATACTTTATACAAAAACTTTAATGATCACTGCAAAAGCTAGTCTCATAAAAAATTTATAGCCTTAAATATCTTTACTATTATAGAAGAAAGACTACAACTAAACATATTCCCTATCTTAAAAATAGCAAAAATATAAAGTAAACCAAGAAGTGAGGATTACCATATCTCATCAATTCAAGGCCTGCTTTATTCTTTATTCTGACATCTCTGAAATCAGGATGTGTCCTCAATTTCTGTTGACCACGTAGCAGTGTGACCTTGTTGTTATTGCCTATGCTTGTAGGAACCTGGCTGTCTTTCCTGGTGACATGATTGAAATCCCTTGGCATGTCAGTCAAAAAACCATTTAAGCACTGTTTGGGGAGGCAGTATGAGTACTGGTTGATGTCGGCAATATTTTGAATGACACTTCCAGAAGGAGATAACTAGCATTGAAACCTACAGAGTTAAGTATCAACAGTTTAGAATAAATCTTGGATGCAACAGCAGAACACTCTTAAGAAATACTATATCACCAGCACAGAGAACAATATTATGTGCAAAATATGAACACTGAAGATTGAATCCACAATGATTTAAAAGAGCTGGACTCTCAAGGAGAAGACATTTTAGAAAAAAAAAAAAAAAAAAAAAAAAAAAAAAAAAAAAAAAAAAAAAAAAAAAAAAAAGAGTAGGTGAAGGAAGCAGTTGGCCTTTCTACTTCGTTTTCTAGCTTTCATCTCTTTTTTGAAAATACTTAATTATGAAGAGGCAGCTGTAATGATGGTTTTTTCTTTCCTGCCAAAGAGCTGTACTTAGAAAGTTGGGGAGATTCCTAGACAATCTATTTGGACTTTTTTTCCCCACTGTCCCTAAGATAGAAGTTTGTGTTCCCGTCCTTCCAGGGGCAGCTGCGGGTACCGCAGTAAAGAGCTGGCTAGGAGCCAAAGCAAATCGAAGCAAGTGTAAGCCGTGCTGTCTCGTAGTAACAGCAATTGATCCCAGCCAATGCCCAAAATATACCAATAGAGACTTTCTTTCTCTCTCTCTGCAACTGGCTTTCTTTAGCAGACACCACCAGTCGCCTACTCAATATCCAGTCTCCTTGTCTCCTTCATGTTGAAGCCCTTCACTTCCAAGCTCCTCACAGCAAAGCAGTTCTGACTGGCCACACTTGTTGCCCTGCCAGCTTCCCTTCTTTCTGCCTGTGAGGATTTGGGACAGGATAACTTGAGACGTGGTGCAGCACTTTTTAAAAGCAAAAAGTAGAAATGGCCTAAATTCCAGAACTATAGGAATAGTTAAAATGCTGGGCCACTGAAACCAATGAAATACATCTAGAGATACAAATGTAAAAATATCTCATGGCTCATTACTACATTTAAAAAAAGCAAGTCACAGAGTAATACATAATTTTTTACTTAATTTATGTAAAGGAAGCTATACACTTGTCTATATACACTAAGCTACATCCAGTAGTTACCTGGAAAAACGAAAAGAATTCTAGTGAAAGGTAAAAGAAGACCTTAGTTTTTTGCTTTTTTTTTTTTTTTGACTTCTATAGTTTGGTGTTTCTTGACTCTTTTAACATGAGAATGTTATCTTTTATTACTTGTGAATGATTTTCATTTTAATAATTAAAATATAGAGAAAAATAGAGTAATGATTCATGTTGCCTTGTTCTGTCAAATTAAATGCTGTGCAAGAATACAGTGGTTAAGAACATGAACTTTATATAGTCAGACTAACCTGTGATCCAAATCTGCTCCTAATACTTATCAGCTATGTGACTTTGTGTAAGTCATGCAACTTCTCTTGTTCTCCGTTTCTTCATCTGTACAATAAGGATAATAAACGTAAATGAGATAATTTGCATAAAGTATATAGCACAGTATTTGGTACGTAGGAATTATTTGAAAAGCAGTAGCTGCCTTTCTTCTTGTCTTTTTAAAAATTATTATTTATATCACCCTCATCATCACAAAATGACTTCAATGAAGTATGCACATGGACTTTTAAAACTCACTTTACCAGTATAGGTATGTATATGCATACTCATATGCTGTGGAGAGGTCCTATTTCATGCATATGTTTAGAATGGCCACTTTTTTCCATTAAGTTCCTATGGTACTGAGCCAGTGAGCCATGAGCTGTACTGAATAAAGTCCCAGGGAACTGACTTTTTGCAGCATTACCCTAAGGCCTGGGTGGGACAGGCTTCTGCCTTGGGCTCTGTATGTTAGAGGACCCCCATCATCAAGTCCCTGAGATGCCAAATTATATACCCTATATCCTTGAAAGAATAGTTACTTGTGAAGATTTGCGGGTTTAGTCACTGCCAACTTTGGAAACAGACACTAATTTGGAGTTTGAGGAGGATTTGGGTGGCAGGAGCACTTGATAAGAGAAAAGGCAACTTAATTAATTTATCCAGTCTTCCCTCTCTGATACCATGAGTGCTCTAGATTTTTGTCTAACAAAGTATCTTTTCATAGTAGTGTTCAGCATCCATTTTCTTATTTCTCTTCGTGTTCTAATTTGTGATTCGGGAAAGACCCATGAATTAACACTGTGCTACAGTACACATGGTAACTGAGGAACATTTTGTAATACATAATAATCCAATAAGTGTATCAATACACACACATATAAAATATATAATATATAATACATATACACATTATATATAATAATATGCATAATATATATTATATATCTATGTAATGCCAGAAATTTGATATCACCTCTTAACTTAGCAACCAAAAGGACATTGAAAGCTAGAATTCTTAAGTTTTAATTTTACATGAACAGTAATAAAACACAAATATTAAAAACAGATTTTCTTTGCTTTTTAAATGTTTTGTATTTTTAATGGACAAATAATAATTGTACATATTCTTGGGGTAGGTAGTGATGTTTCAATACATGTAATGCAGAGTGATCAGAGCAGGGTAATTAATTAGCATATTCATCATCTCAAACATTTATCATTTCTTTATGTTGGGAATGTTCTATGTTTTCCTTTTATCTATTTGGAACTATAACTTTTTAGCTATAATCATCCTACAGTACTCTAGTGTACTATAGAACGCTAGAACTTATTTCTCCTATCTGGCTATAATTTTGTATTCTTTAACAGATCTCTTTTTCAAAATAAAAGTTAATCAATGACAAGCCTCCTAAAATGGTGCTAACATGGCTGATAAAGGAAAAGGTGCACAAGCCAAGAGTTTGCTCCAAATCTGTCTTTGTACTTGGCACTCTTTTGTGTAATTCCTTTGTGCTCATTACTAGGAGGCATGGCCTTTACTGTGCCCTTATCCATGACACTATTGGGAATAGTACATAGATTATATGTAATATTCTCTGGTTTTTTAAAATATGAAATGTTTCGATTAAACCTTACAGCATCTCTTGGACACGTAAAGAAATACAAGTTGCACCAAGAGAGTTAAGCAAAAGATGCTCAAAAAGAAAATTGTAGTCATCACAGAAAATCAAAGTAATGTATAATTAGTATAAATTTTATAATTAGTATAATTTGTGCAGTTATTTGGTATAAATGGATGAGTGCTATTAATAATGCTAGAAAAAGTTTACAAAACCCTAAACAAATCTAGTCTTCTTTTACTTTTAAGAGATTTAACACACACACATATTATATGTATATAACATATCATAGTATTTTAATTATAAAATGTATTTTTATAAGTAATAGAAACTACATGTGAGTTACCCAATAAAAATGACATATCAATAAAATATAAGAAAATTAGAATTTGGAAACAAAAATGACTCTAAGGAAAAACAAATAATATGTGCAAATAATCCTGAAACTAATTTTTTGTGTTTTTAGTAGAGATGGGGTTTCACCATGTTGGCCAGGCTGGTCTCAAACTCCTGACCTTAGGTAGTCCACCCGCCTCGGCCTCCCAAAGTCCTGGGATTACAGGCGTGAGCCATCACCCCCAGCAGCAACAACATAATTAGTACATTTTCTGAAATAAAGGAAAGACAGTAAATTCTGTGAAATAAATATATGATAATTTATGAATTTTGTATGTCTTTATTTTATTACTCATCCTAACATCATCAGCCTTTCAACAGAATACCCAGACAGACCATCTGATATTTTGCCAACTTTCAGTTAAATAAAAACCACAGCTTTCCAATTCCTATAAAAATTTTGTAGTAATGAAGGTGTATTTGTCAAAATAGGAGAACAGAACATATTTGGCTTAACAATTTGTAGCATGAAATGTAACTTTGAAATAATTGGACGTATGCTTCTTGGGTCTCCATTTGTATTCTTATCCTGAGCCCTGAAAATTTTAGGGGTGGGCTGATGTGTTATACTTACACAAGTGACCCTTCTACCCACACAAGGAGCAAATAATCATAAGTGTTGCTGGTCTTACCACAGGGGAAGTAAAGCATCCTGCAGGAGTGAGGAGTGAGGCGTTGCTGGTTTTCTACAGAAGCACTGGAGCGTTTCAAGCCCTTGGGCTTGATTCATGACATTCTTTCTAAGTGACTATAGAGGAGGAAAATACCCTCTTCCCCCACATTCATCTAGACACTTCCTATTCCCTCTTCATGTGCCAGTGTTGTGGTGTGAATTGTGTTCCCTAAAAAGGTATGTTAAAGTTCTAACTCCCTGTGACAGTAAATGTGATCTTATTTGGAGATACGGACTTTGCAGACCTGATCAAGTTAAGATGAGATCATACTAGCGTGGGGTGGGTCCAAAATCCAATAACTGGTGACATCATAAGAAGACTATGAGAAACACACAGAGGCCCAGGGAAGAAGCCATGTGAATGAAGATGGAGGCAGAGACTGAATTTAGGTTCCCAGAAACCGAGGAATGCCAGAAACCACCAAAAGCTGGAAGAGGCAAAGGAGGATTCTTCCTTACAGACTTCAGAGAGAGCATGGCCCTGAAAATACATTGATTTCAGAATTTCAGCCTCCAGAACTGTGGGAGAAAAAATGTCTGTCGTTTTGAGTCGCAGCAGCCATAGGAAACCAGTACAGGTATCATTGTGTTTTAAGCCTGTGAGCCTGACTCATGAGTGTCTATCAGAAATGCCCTCTCCTCTATATTCACTTAGATGTTTCATATTTCTCCTTTGCATGCGATTCATGGCTTTCAGGAAGACTTTGTTGGCAGCCAGGGCAGGTCTGGCTTTATGCTACTGGCAGCCCAGGGCAAGTCTAGCTTTATGCTGTCAGATGGAGTGGGCTATAAGTAGAATGTGACCAGGCTGATGGTGATGATGCTGCTTCTAGCCTGGCATCATATTGGTTTTCCTCTGCAGTTGAGAAGAGTCATGTGCAGCTTGTGGCAGCAGCAAATCCTCCTAATATGTCCCTGGTGTCAAACTAACTCATTAGACTGTGGTAGCTGTGGTTGACTCCTGGTTTCTCCCAATTCCACCCTTTTGGCAGGCAGCAACCCTGGCCAGCTGGCCAGAAGGACAGCTGTCTTAACACTCATTCATCTGTAGAGAGCAGCCTTTGGGTCAGTGGATGGCTCCACCAGATGCTCAGCTTGTTTTCAGTTCTGGAGTCTGAAATCCCCAGTGCCATCTACCTGGCATCAATCTCAGGTGCAGCATTTTCAAAAGGACCCTGTTGTCAGCAGCTGCTTGTGTGGGTAACACTAGGTGAAATCATCCACTTACGTTCTCAGATTAAGAGTTGATTAGGCCAATTGTATCCAGATCATTTTCCCCTATGAACAATGGCAGCTGCATGGCACATTTTTCAAAAATTTAGTCTAAAATACATGAAAAATATACTGTTTTCCTTTTTCTTGGAAATGGGAAAATAGATTTGGACTCAGTTCCTGAATTATATTTTCTCTCTCCCTGGGTTTCAATAGCAAGCCTAATGTAACCATGTGTAAAAAGAAGTATTTTAATTTGGAGGGAAGGAGTTCGCCCTCACAACAAATCAACATTCTTTTCTCCATAAAACACTTGAGCTTGAATATGCAAATGATCCCCATGTAGGCATAATAATTAGTCATTCTTTCACAAAGAAATAATTGATGAACATTGTGGTATATAACAGACAGCATTAAGATACATCAAGATTCTTTTGGATCTCTCAGCTTGTCAAAAAGCAGATGTTGATTTTGTGGCCTTGCTGGTAAAACATTGGACTCTTTCTCTTGGTGCACAATTTAGTCACCTTCTATAATTTGCTTTGAAATGAACAAGATCTGGCATAATATATCTTCTATTTAATGAGCAATATTACAAACAAGATTAAAAGAAATGGCTATGAAGCTATTGTCTTTGCAAATTGAATTTGGCAAGAGATGACTACAGACAAGTAATGAACTTACTAGATACGTTACGGGGACAGATCATCATACTCCAGAATGGCATAGCTTTCTTTACCAACTTTAGTAAATGTATGGGAGAGCTTGTCATTCAAATACTAACAATTACAGAGATTCTAGGATGAATTCCAATAAGCTCATGTGGTTTAATTTTAGATGCAAATAGAAATAAATCATTATTCACATAATTTTTGTTGTTAACTAACCTTTTGGAGTAAAGTTGACATAGAGTTGGAAAATCTATACATTTAAAAAGTGTTACTGTTTATGGTTACTGCATTAGTCTGTTTGGACTGTTATAACAAAAATATCTTGGATGGGGTAGCTTTAACAAAAAACATTTATTTTCCACGGTTCTGGAGGCTGGGAGGTCCAATATTGAGGTGCCTGCAGATTCTGTGTATGGTGAGGGCCTGCTTTCTGGTTCACAGACAGCCATCTTCTCACTGTGTTCTCACAGGGTTGAAGGGCAAGGGGCCTCTCGAGAGTCTCTTTTTATAAACTGTGCTTATCCCATTTATGAGGACCTCACTTTAATGACCTAATCACTTTCAAAAGCCCTACCTCTCAATACCATCACATTGGGGATTAGGTTTCAACATATCAATTTTGGGGGACCATAGAGATTCAGTCCATAGCAACTACTAATGTTAATAATAGCAGTTACCATTTACTGAGTGGTTACATATGGTGGCCACTATTGGGGAACCTGCCCCTGATAGTCACGTAGGTTCTTTTCTATTTTCCCGAAGCGTCGGCTGGGTTGAGAAATAAAGGGACAGAGTACAAAAGAGAGAAATTTTAAAGCTGGGCATCCAGGGGAGACATCATATGTTGGTAGGTTCTGTGATGCCCCACAAGCCACAAAACCAGTAAGTTTTTATTAGGGATTTTCAAAAGGGGAGGGAGTGTACGAATAGGGTGTGGGTCACAGAGATCACGTACTTCACAAGGTAATAGAATATCAAAAGGCAAATGGAGGTAGGGCGAGATCACAGGACCACAGGACCAGGGTGAAATTAAAATTGCTAGTGAAGTTTTGGGCACCATTGTCATTGATAACATCTTATCAAGAGACAGGGTTTGAGAGCAACCGGTCTGACCAAAATTTAGTAGGTGGGAATTTCCTCGTCCTAATAAGCCTGGGAGCGCTACGGGAGACTGGGGCTTATTTCATCCCTACAGTCTCGACCATAGAAGATGGCCACTCCCAAGGGGACCATTTTAGAGACCCATCCTCAGGGGCGCATTCTCTTTCTCCGGGATGTTCCTTGCTGAGAAAAAGAATTCAGCGATATTTTTCCTATTTGCTTTTGAAAGAAGAGAAATATGGCTCTGTTCCACTCGGCTCACCGGCGGTCACCGGGGGTCAGAGTTTAAGGTTATCTCTCTTATTCCCTGAGCATTGCTGTTATCGTGTTCTTTTTTCAAAGTGCCCAGATTTCATATTGTTCAAACACACATGCTCTATAATTTGTGCAGTTAACGCAATCATCACAGGCTCCTGAGGCGACATACATCCTCCTCGGCTTACGAGATGACAAGATTAAGAGATTAAGGTAAAGACAGGCATAGGAAATCCTAAGGGTATTGATTAGGGAAGTGATAAGCGTCCATGAAATCTTCACAATTTATGTTTAGAGATTGCAGTAAAGACAGGCATAAGAAATTACAAAAGTATTAATTTGGGGAACTAATAAATGTCCATGAAATCTTCACAATCCACGTTCTTCTGCCATGGCTTCAGCCAGTCCCTCCGTTTGGGGTCCCTGACTTCCCGCAACAAGCCACTCTATTTAGTGTTTTCCATTTAATCCTCACTGCCATAGAAAAGAGATAAGTAACATTGTTATTCCCATTTTCAAATTAGCAATGTGAGTGTTTTAACCATAAGCTTGTCCAAGATCAAGAGTTAGAAAAAAGAAGAGTCAGAATTCCACCTGTGCCCCATGACTTGAGATTCTGCACTTTTATTTACAGGGTGAAACATCTCACAGTGGAAGAGGAGCATTCTGTGTTGAGAATTTCCATTGATGAAGCCACCTGAGTGGCCACATTCCCTTGGATCAGCAATCTAGAGCTAGGGAAGATGTAGCCCCAAGGAAGAGGCACAGCAGACACTTGGCTGTCCTCTTGGGTTTCTGCTTTCTCTGAGAAAACAGAAGTTTGAGGCCTCTAGAAGCACTGCATTCCCTCCAAAGGAAGGTTGTAGGTATATTAATTAATATGATTTTAATTCAAAACTTCCTGAGGCAGATAATTCTAAATGATTATCCCCAAAATATTTCCAACACCCTTCTTTTTACCACCCACTGACCTCCAAATACTCAATTTTCCAGTCTCCCTTGAGCTAAGTGTGGCCCTATGACTCACTTCCAGCCATGAAAAACAAGTGCAAATCTGTTAGGAGTATGTTCTGGGGCAATTTTTGCTCTCCTGATGAAGACAAAGGCTGTTGATCCACTGAACCCACCCAGATAATCACTTACTTTGTTCTTGTTCTAAGAGAAAAATAACCCCAGCTATTAAAGTTACTGTGAGTTGATTAGTTTGTTTCTACTACCAAATATGTTCCTAACTGCTACAGCTTTCAATATTTAATCATATTTAAAATTTTTCTTATTCAGCTTAATTAGGTCAACAGTCAGGTAAGATAATTAGCATAATATTATAACCATTTTAAAGGCAGGGAGGAGGGGGCAGGCATGGTGGCTCACATCTGTAAATCCCAGCAACTCCGGAGCCTAAGGTGAGAGGATTGTTAGAGGCTAGGAGTTCAAGACCAGCCTAGGCAACATAGAAAGACCCCCATCTCTACAAAAAATTTAAAAATTGTGCCTGTAGTCCTAGCTACTGGGGAGACTGAGGCGGGAGGATCACTTGAGCCTGGGAGTTGGAGGCTGCAGTGAGCTATGATCACACCACTGCCCTCCAGCTGAGTTACAGGGTGAGATCCCCATCTCCAAACAAAACAAAACAAAAAAGATAAGGAGAATACAATCTAGGGTGACATAGCTACCCAGTGTAAGAGCTGGAGCTGGTATTCAAGCCTTCCAGCTCCTGCCTGGGTGCTCTTTAAAACACTTAGTGAAGAGGCCTGAGTGGTAACCATCAGGGATGTGGATGTTGTGGGTTTTTTCCTTATCTTTTCCATTAGATCCACATAGAACTCAAATATCACTGCAGATTGATTTCAAACAGGGAAGGAAAAAAATACATTCGATATCCCCTGAAAGATGAAGGGAATCATTTACGAAATAGAGAGAGTTAGATTACCAGATGTAATGAATATTCAAGAGAATTCTTCAAACACAGAGAACAGAGAAATGCAGAAAAGTGAAAATAAACTTCTACTATGGTAGTGAATTGGCTAAGGAATTAGCACAGGGAAAGGGAAAAGGAAATCACCTAAATATTTCAGTGTGCTCATTTTAGTCAAACCTAAGCAAAGAGGGCTTAATGAATGCAGCCTGAGTGGAGAGAGAGAAATGAAAAAGAGAGAAAGAAAAAATAATGAGGAGAGAGGAAGAAAGAGGATGAGAATTTGAGATAACTCTAAACTGGAGCAACCATGTGGATTCCTTAATTGGAGGAACCAGGAATCAACATACATAACATGGATTTCCACCTTTTCTTCTTCCTGTCAAGAAATCTAAATGGAGTCTTCAAAAGGTTTCTGTTTTGAGAGGGGAACAATACACACTGGGGCCTGTCGGGGTGGTGTTGGGGAAAAGAGAGCATTAGGAAAAATAGCTAATGCATGCTGGGCTGAAGACCTACGTGATGGGTTGATAGGTGCAGCAAACCACCATGGCACACGTGTACCTATGTAAGAAACCTGCATATCCTGCACGTGTACCCCAGAACTTATAAAAATAAAAATAATTAAAAAAAAGATCTTGTTTCAAGTCCTGTCACGGGCATTTGGAGAAAGTTGAATGATGTTCTACAATGATGGCTGCAGGCAGTCACCTTTGTGATGTAGACAGAGGGTTTCTTTGGCAAAGATGTTAACTCCACATAGCCTGATATCTAGCTAGCTTTGGCCCAAGGGCATTGAAATTTACATTTAAAAAGCAAATGTTTGAGAGGCATAAGCCATTGCCACTCAAAGACATACCAAATCAGAATGTTCCACAGATGTCTAAGCCAAAAGATGGGTAGAGGACAAAGAGTTTGGGTGTGAAGGCAGTGACACAAGTTTGGAGCCTGAGGCTCTGATTAGCAGGCCTGACTGCAGTGCCACGGAAGAGAAGGTTAAAGGTATTTAGATGAGATGCACTACCTGGCTCAGAGGACAGAGGGATGATCAAAGAAAAGTTTGTCCAGCCCTATCCAAAGTGGATTTGTTTTAAAATCGTGTAATGACTCTGATCCCTGAAAGATCTCATCTACGACACAAGTTGTAGTTACCATTTTCATATCAGTGACTCACAAAACTATGTTTCTTGTCTGGTCCTTTCCTTTGAGCTATATTCCTTGGTTTCTGCTGGAGAACGAATAACTTCAGAAGCTTAGTGGTTTACGACAACGCTCACAGTTCTGCAGATCAGCTAGGCAAGGCACTGCTCAGCTGGATTAGGCCAGACCCAAGAACCTGGTTGTGTTTGGGTCAACAGCACATCTTAATTGTAAGGCATGGGCTGGGGGGGCAGTGGCTTGCTAAAGCACACTCTTCTCATGAAAGAGCACAAGAGGACAAGCCAAACATGAAAGCATGTTAAAAGTCTCTGTTGGCATCTTGGCCACTAATCTTCTACTGACCAAAGTAAGTTTCAGGGCCAAATTTAAAATCAATAGGTGGGGAAATACACCCCTCCCACTAGGAAAGTTACATGGCAAGGACTGTGAGTGTAAAATTCTATTACAAGCGAGTGAAGAATTGGAAACAAAAATCCAGCATGCCACAGAGCTCTAACCCCATTTATCTAGGTGCCTAGGAGAGACAAATGCATTTGGATGTCTCTAAGTCACTTTAAATTCAACCTGAGCAAAACTATACTTATGATCCATCTCCTCCTCACTCCATACATGCACACACAGCCCATCCCTCCTTCAGCTTCTCCTGTCTTGGTGGATGGCACCACCATCCATCCACCTACCTGGATAAGCCAAACCCTAGAGTCACCCTTGACATCCCTCTCTCCATCACCCTTTCTAAACTAATCAATTGCCAAGTCTTACTGATTTATTTTCTAAATATCCCTTGAGTCCATCCATCTTTCTCCATTTCTGATACCACTGTCCTTTGCTCAGGCTGCTGTCTACTTTTGCCTGGGTTCCTGCAGTACATCCTGTCTGGTTTCTTGACATCCATTCTCACCCACTTCTATCACAGCCTTTTCACTATAGACAGTGATCATTTTAACAATGCATATATATCTTATCATTCTCTTGCTTAAAGCTGTCCAGTTGCTACCCATTATCCTCATAATAGCTATCAAAGTCTTAAACATGGCCTATAGGACCTGCATGATCCAGCCTCTTCCTAACTGCCATCCCATTCTATAACCCACTCTCTCCTTGCCCCCGAACCCTGGTAACACCCGCTTACTTCAGTTCCTTCTTGGCTCTAAGCTCCTCTGATGCACGGCCTTTGCCTGTGCTGTCCTCTGTTCTAGGAAGTTTTAAACCACATTCTTTGCCTATTTGACTTTGATTCATTCCTCCTATCTGAGCTCAAATGTCTCTTTCTCAGAGAAGCTTTTTTCACTCATAAAGACTATAGCAGATCTTTGATTGTCCTCTCTTCACAACATACTCTTCCTTTTTGGCCCTCAACACAGGTTTTATTGTTATGTGATTGCCCAGGAAGGAAATCCATGAAGGAATCGGCTATAGAGGTGATGGACATGTGGGAAACAATTGATGGAAGCCACTGCCATCCCTGGCACTGGAAGGGATGAAGGGGAGAGGTGGTGTCATCAGAACCCGAGAGCTGGAGAAAGCCTGCTGGGTGATGGGAGGAGAAGTAGTGATGGGGAAAAACATCCCTTGGCTTTTCCCTTCCTCCTCCCCTCCCATCTCCTGCCAGGGTCTTCTGTTGACTGAACCTACCAGAAAGACAGAAGGCAAAGGGAATATAGCAGAGCAGGGGAGGAGAGGAAAACAGCTCTGAGAACAAACAAGCATAGGCTCATGACTGCAGGTTACATATTTGTTTATGTGGTTATTTGTACACTATCTGTCTCCCATACCAGACTGCGCCAGGGCTGTGTTAATGTTACTGGCCACTGATTGCTCAGTGCTTTTTACAGGGATTGATATTGGTCCTTAATATTTGTTGAATGGATGAGTGAATGAGAGATCTCTAAGAATGGAAAAATAGGTATGTATTAAAAGTCTGGTGGGCACTATCCTGAGAAGGAACATACTTTCTCCCTCTACCTCTCCCTATCCTTTTTCTTTTCCAGAGGTTTCTAGTTAGAACTTACCATCCACAGTTTTGTTGTTGGCGAAATGACAAAAGTATGAAATTGTGATGCTAGTTGTTCATATTCTCACACACACACACACACACACACACACACAGAGATTCTTTCTCTTCCCTTAGTCACAAGGGCAGGGCCCTGCGGAAGGTCTTTTGTAGTTTGCAGAACCTGTTTGTGACACCAAAGAATCTGTGGGAAACAAGATGCCAGCCTCTTGTTTTCCAAGGGGAATATTAAATAGCGGCTATCAGTCACTCCTCTGACTTTGAACAAAATTTTTTAAAAATCAAAGTGTTTATGTCCATAACCATGTCACCAAATGATCGAACCAGGTTATTTGCAAATGTGTCTGTTTATTTATGTATTCATTTTTGAGATGGAGTCTAGCTCTGTTGCCCAGGCCGGAGTGCAGTGGTGCGATCCATGCTCACTGCAACCTCTGCCTCCTGGGTTCAAGCAATTCTCCTGCATCAGCCTCTTGGGTAGCTGGGACTACAGGCACATGCCACCATGTCTAGCTAATTTTTATGCTTTTTAGTAGAGATGGAGTTTCACCATGTTGGCCAGGCTGGTCTTGAACTCCTGACCTCAAGTGATCCGCCCACCTCGGCCTCCCAAAGTGCTGGGATTATAGGCATGAGCCACCATGACCGGCCTTAATGTGTTTTCGGCCCTGTTTTCAGAATCTGTCATGAAAGTCTTTTAGACTGTTTTGGGGAAGCATTGATATTTGGGGTAAGCTATCATTTGGAAATTACAACTTTAAGGAGAGATTTTTATAAACATAGCCACGGATGGGGCGGTGATGGTGGCTAGAATCTCAGAGATAGTGAGACAAGTCTCCAGGCTTTATTGCCAACTGATTCTACCTGCTGTGTAAAACTGTGTAAGAACCTCCCAGGATCCCCGTTTTGGTGTTGGTAGGAGAGTATGTCAGACAAAGACCAGGCTCAGGGACCCATGAACACTTCCTTGCTTTTAGTGTTCTTTCCTCGATACCCTTAGTGACTAATGTGGGAAAGGCAGTGGTGTTCCTCAAACATCCCAGTTGTTTCCTCACATTTTTCAGCACCTGCACAGGTAGGCAGGGTTACAAGACTGGTTCTGGCTCAGGGACTGTGACTGGAGAAGATGTGTGTCATTTCCAGGCCAACGCATAGACAAGCCACCGTGGCACCTGAACTGGACTTGTGTTGAAATGCACAGCTTGCATGATTGAGTAACACTGGAGGGAAGGTGTTCTGTAGAGTCATTTGGACCCACAGCAGACTTTGTATGAGCAAGATACCTCTGTTATGTTAGGCTACCAAGATTTTGAGAGTATTTGTTACTATAGCATAAGCTGGCCTATTCTGACCAATAATGTGTGAATACAGTAAAAGAAGGAAGACTTCTAAAGCTTTTGTCTAGTTGCATTGTTCTGCCTTTTCTTCTGTCTATTCTCTTTCCTTTGAGAGTGTAAGGAGTACATTGGGATGTGTGATATTATTATATATATGTGTTATATATATAATATACTATATAATATGTTTTATATATATATAATATATATATATATATGTTTTCATCCTTCCTGGCTCATAACTCCCATAGCCCTTGTTATAGGCTTTTCTTAAAATGCTGGGGTGATTTGAGCCTCAGAAACAGGCCTCAGAAAATAGAAGCTTTCTCTCTGATCTTCTCCCGCCTTCGTTTCACCTCCTCCTTTATTTTCCTCCAAAGCAAGACTCTAATCTTCCCCCACCTATCCAAAAAGAAATTTTATGACTTAGCTTGTCTGATTGTAGATCATAAGACCCCCATTTCAGAAGGAACCCTGACCCATACCTGGGAGGAAATAATGCTGCATAGAGAGGCCAAGAAAAATCTGAAAGACAGGACTTGCTGGGTTCCTCACTCTGCCTATTAGTATTAAGTCATACACTTTTTATCACATCTCATTTCTACACTGTTGTCAATCACACCTCTCCAATGAAGTCTCCATAAAAGGCCCAAGAAGACAGGGAGCTTTCAGATGGCTGAACACATGGAGGTTCCTGGAGGATGGTGAGCCGCGGAGGGTGGTGAGCCTTGGAAGCTCCACACCTCTCCCCATACCTTGCCCTGTGTAACTCTTCATCTGTATCCTTTCTAATATCCTTTCTAATAAACAGTAAATATGTTTCCCTGTGTTCTGTGAGCTGTTCTCACAAATTATTCAAATCTAAGGGGCGGGACATCATGAGACCGCTGATTCATAGCCAGTCGGTCAGAAGCACAAGAATAACAACCTGGGGTTAGCAATCGGCATCAGAAGCTGGGGTGGGGTGGGGTAGTCTTAGGGACTGAGCACTCACTCTGTGGGATCTAACGCTATTTCCAGGTAGGTAGTGTCAGAATTGAGTTGAATTAGATGGCACGCAGTGGTGTCTGCTGCAGAATTGATTGCTTGCTTTTTGGTGGGGAAAACCCCCCACATATTTGGTCACAGAAGTCTTCTGTGTTGATTGATTGTTACTATGGTTGAGAGCAGAAGAAAAACAGTTTTAGTTTTTCCACTCAAAGGGTGAAAAATAAGCCTAAAAATTGGGTTAATTTGGAGTTTGGTTGTGACAGTCTTTATTTCCAATATATTGAGTCTAGGTCTAATAATAAAAGGAAGAACTTTCACTAAAAGTGGGCAGGCCAAATTCTTTCAAAGCCGTTGAACTTCTACTATAGGATATCACCTATAGAACGTTCCTGGGCAGAATCTCCAGGCATCATGTGAGGTGGGAGGGAGTGTTGGAAGAAGGCTTCTGATGCTTCAAATTACATCCCACCATTGCTCAAGAAGATATAGTTGTTGGACTAATAATATTTTGTCTCTGTTAACATCCAACACTTAAATGAGTACTTAGGAACACATTGAAGATGCAAAAATGAAATACCCTCTTGAGGCCCTAAGGAGTTCACAGGGTAATGCTTTTTTATTTTTTAAATTATTTTACTTTTTGACACAGGGTCTCACTTCTGTCACCCAGGCTGGAGTGCAATGGCATGATCTTGGCTCACTGCAGCCTAAACTTCCCAAGCTCAGGTGATCCTCCCACATCAGCCTCCCAAACAGCTGGAACTATAGGAGCAGGCCACCACGCCTGCTGAATTTTTTTTTATTATTTTTAGTAGAAGTGAGATTTTGCCATGCTGCCTAGGTTGGTTTCGAACTCCTGGGCTCATGATTGGCCCTCCTCAGCCTCCCAAAGGGCCAAGATTACAGGCATGAGCCGCCATGCCCAGCTGGTAATGCTTATAGTCATAGCAAGACGTTAAAACCAGTGTCAGTCATGAATAAATACGTCAGGGTTAGATTTCTAGGCTGTACAAGACTGAATCTATTTCATTACGCTGTTTTATTTCTCTTGTATCTCTTATCACAATCTGAACTTTTAAAAGATTAGCTAACCTTCCTATTATCTGCTCCCGCCATTAGAGTGTGGCACCACAAGAGCTAGGAGTTGCCCGTTCATCACTGTATCTCCAAAGCATAAGAGGGTGCCCGGTACAAAGTAGATGCTTGATAATATATTTGATAAATGAATTAATAAGTGAATAAATAAAATAAATCGATGACAGGATGGAAAAGTGCTAGTGTCTGCACATATGGACTCGCTCTCTGGGGAAGTCAAGGCTGGATGGAGATCAACTTGCTCACAGAGCAGGGTGAGAATTTTGGGAGTCCAGGGGCCTGACTGATGGGGAAGGTGAGAGAATTGTTCTCAAAAAAAAATTTGAGAGTGGAAAAGGAAAGGCCACCATCACAGTTTTGCCTTACAGCCAGTGCCAGAAGTTTGGCCTGGTTACATGGTTAACCCTAAAGAAATATCTAGAGCCACCTCCTTAGCACTATCTGAAAGTTCACATCTTCTGACTGAGGGCACAGAAAACCTCTGGCTCTAGAGTATTAAGCAGGGAAAATTTATTTTTTAGGGGTGACAGGAAAAGTATTCCATGATGCTCTGTAATATTTCTGGATATTTCAGACAGCATGTGGTCTTTTGAATGTTCTACATATATTTTGATGGATTACCCACCAAACGGACTATCTTATGAACAATAATAGAGACATATAAATACATATGTGCTACATCTTGGCAAAATAAAGTAATCCTGAAGTAAATTCTAAGGATGTTCTGAACTGACACCTCTTAAGCACAACCGAATGTCCTGGTGGCTTTGCCTCCCACTGGGGCTTTTTGGCTCTTGTTTGGCCCCAGTTGCTGTTGCAGCTCTGTCTGAATTCACACAGGAGCAACATGATGGTGCTCAGCCCTCGCCAAAGTGTCTTGCTGAAGAGTTGGGAGATGCTTGGACTATTCAGATAGAGGCCAACTGGAAGTACAGTGCAGTCAACACAAACCAGAGAGGCAAACTTTTGGCCAGTGAGACATGGAAAGGGAGAAGAAATACATTCTTCTGTCTCCCCTAGAGTGAGGACCAACCTGAGTCCCGGTCACCTGGATCTCCTCAGTCCCTTGAGATCCAGCACATGGCAGCCAGCGTGCTGACGATTCCTTCCTGCCTACTGGCTCCTCCTTATTTCTGCCTCCGGGGAACTGTATTCTCTAATCAATATTAGCACATACATATTGCCCCAGACTGTACCTCCTGGGAACCCAGGATAAAGCACTATCTAAACATTTTGTCTTGGAATTGTAATAAACATCGAAAGAAAAATACAACTTGAAAGTTAAATATTTATTGTGTGCACTTCTTTTCTTCATGTTTACACCAAATCATATAAAGGTCAACTACTTTCAGGACTCTGTGAAGTTTCCATTGAAATAAAGTCCAAATTTCTGCCATCAGAAGTGTTCCCATGGCTGGGCACACTGGTTCGCATATTTAATCTCAGCATTCTGGGAGGTCGAGACGGGTGGATCGCTTGAGCCCAGGAGTTCAAAACCAGCCTGGGCAACAGGAGGAAACCCCATCTCTACTAAAAATACAAAAAAATTAGCCAGGCATGGTGGCGGGCTCCTATAATCCCAGCTACTCAGGAGGCTGAGGTGGGAGGATCGCTTCAGTCTGGGAGATGGAGGTTGCAGTGAGCAGAGATCGCACCACTGCACTGCAGCCTGGGTGACAGAGTGAGAGCCCATGTCAAAAAAAAAAAAAAAAAAAAAAAGAGAAAGACAGAAAGAAAAGAAGTGTTCCCATGGATTGTAGCAAGCAGTAAAAAACCATAGGAAGAGAGTCAGCATCTTTCATCAGCAAGCCCTTAACAATTTTGATGCTCTTTTGCCTTATATCTTTTTTCTTATGCCATTGTAATAATACTACTTTTACATAAAGGGAAATTAAAAATAGGAGGTTTAACTTATGTGTTCAAAGTCAAACATTAAAAAGGCACCCGCATGGGGTCTAAAGTCCAGGCTTTCTGATCCTCAACCAAAATGTCTTACATGATACTTCCCTGCTCGATTCTCCAAACCTCGCCCTGTTGAAAAGCACATAGGGAGGGGCACATGAGTACCTGGAGGAAAAAGCAAGCATATTGGCTGAAATGGGTAGAAAAGCTCAAATAATTTTTAACTTAATAATTTTAGTTTGAATAAACCTCAAATTTCAGATACGATGGAAAGCTGCTGCCTGGAAGATAACTTCAATGTTCCATTTGAGCTGTTTTTGTTCTGGATGCTGTGTCTCATGACACGATGTTAATAGTTTGGCTTGAAACCTAGAGGTACCACACAGCAGTCCAGGTACTTTGTGATAAAGTATTGAATGCAAAATATTCTCATACTTTGAGAACCAAGAAAAAGAGCACTAACTTAGAATAATAAGAGAAGGAAGAACTAGTAAAGAAACCTCGAGTTCTTTCAGGATGAAGAGTCAGGACTCTACAACTTTATTTTGCCATTTAAAATGTTGTCCAGGGCCAGGTGCAGCGGCTCATGTGTGTAATCCCTGCACTTTGGAAGGCCGAGGCAGGTGGATTGCTTGAGCCTGGGAGTTTGCGACCAGCCTACGTGACGCAGTGAGACCCCATTTCAACAACAACAACAAAGACAACGAAGAAGAAAATTAGCCAGGCATAGTAGCACACACCTGTGGTCCCAGCTACTTGGGAGGCTGAGGCAGGAGAATCACTTAAGCCTGGGAGGCAGAGGTTGAACTGAGCCATGATCATGCCACTGAACTCCAGCCTGGGTGACAGAGTGAGACCCTGTCTGTAAATAAATAAATAAAGTTGTTCAAAAGATCACATTTTCAAGTATGTTCCTTTATGGGGGTGTTTGGTTGACATTCACTGTGAAAGAGAAGGGGTGGATTAGGGATTGTTGGGGTTGGAGTGGATGAATTGGGTTAAAGGATGCCTCTTGGGGAACTGAATTGAACATCTGAACTCAGAGACCTTTTCGTGTCCTTAGAGAGGACAAGATGGAGACACAGAGGAAGTTTGTTGACTGCTTTCTTGATGTGAAATAAAAGGGCATCAGGAGCCATCACCGGACAAGATTGGGGATAAGGTTTCCTCCCACCAAAAAAAGCCAGGCTGCCACTAGCCCAAGTAGAGTGAGCCTTTGCACAAATTAAAAAACGGCCCAACATCTCCCATGGACCTGTGTTGCTGCTTCCCTCAGGTGATGGCTACTCTGCTGGTCACGTCTGTTCTCTGATGGGGACTGCTGTTAAAACCCCACTAGCTTTAGGGAGAAAAACAGCGCGCTCTTGGTAACCCTCTGAGCACAACTGAGATACACCATGATGTGACTTTTAAATAGACCTGACTATAAACTTGGGGAGAGTAGAAGTACAACACAAACTGAAACTTACAACTGCTACCAGGAGGACCAATCTCACTCAGTCTAACTGCAATGTCTTTTGAGAGGGCCCTTGTCATCTAGGTCCTGACCTGCAGCTCTATGATAGGGATGACTCAAAATGCCTGCCTTTCAGGAATGCACCTAGAAACTCACTTTTCTTGGAATTTCCCGGGCTTGTTCATTCAGCTGTGCAGCAGCTCACATGGAAACCACAAATCTCATTCCCAGAGCAAGGTGCCAAAGAGCAGTCTTGCCCTCCCCATTGTCTTTGGTCCTCCAGTGCAGACGTCCTCCAGAGCAGAGAACAGGTGGAGAGAATTTATTTGCATCTCTCAATCACAACTCATAATTTTATTTATTTATTTATTTATTTATTTATTTATTTATTTATTTATTTTTGAGACTGAGTCTCGCTCTGTCAACCAGGCTGGAGTGCAGTGGTGTGATCTCGGCTCACTGCAACTTCTGCCTCCAGGGTTCAAGTGATTATCCTGCCTCAGCCTCCCGAGTAGCTGGGACTATTGGTGCCCACCACCACGCCTGGCTAATTTTAGTATTTTTAGTAGAGACAGGGTTTCACCATATTGGTCAGGCTGGTCTCGAACTCCTGACCTTTTGATCCGCCTGCCTCAGCCTCCCAAAGTGCTCTGATTACAGGCGTGAGCCACTGGGCCCAGCCACAACTCACAATTTGCAAGCACAGGACAAGCTAGTCCTGTTTTAGTGTGAAGAATTTATTTAATACTTCAGGGACACACTTGTCTAAAATATTCAACTTACTTTGCTACACAGTTGCCTTAATATTTTAGTCTTAAGTGGTTATATTTGCTGCATGCAAAGCTTCCCTAAGGGCAGTATTTGGGTCCTTATCTTACATGTTCATGACTGAAAAGGACTCTTTCCAGAACATGGAGAAGTTAGGGCACAAAGAAAAATCAGGGTTTCTGAACCAGAACACCAGAAACTGCATAGAGCCATAACATCAAATGCCCAACTTAAGAAAAACTGAACCCTCAGTCCCTTCTAGGAGTAACCCAGATTCATGCTAATGAGGACAGTGGGGAAAGCCGTCACCAAAGGTGGCCCGATGGGATTGTTCCCTTTCCAATCTGTCAGACCCCCGTTCTGGCTCTGCATTTGATGGTTATATTTGGTACAAAACTGGTTTATATTTCATACTTTTATGCACTCAAGTATTTACTTCCTTATAACAGCACTAGTCTTCCAGATGTAGAGAATATCTGTCTAGCTCTGACACTAAGTACAGAGTATGTGTCAATTCTTTATGCCTTCCTACTTATTTCTGCTCCTCTTAGCTACAGTAAGATCCATGCAATTACAAAACATGAAAAGGTTTACTCTCTTTAATCCATACTCAGCAAAGGATCTGATCCAGCTGCCTATTAGTGGATGAGTTTTGAAAAGAGAGTAACTTCCGAATTGCGCATCACCTGAAAAATGCCCCCCAACCTCGTAAAGCGACGATCCACCAAGCTACTCCCTGATTTGTACAATTGGACATTTTCCTGTGACTGCAGAACTTCAGAATTGCCAATCTGACCATTTTAAGCAAATCTATACATGGGATACAGTCTCTCCTACTTCATACCAATAAAAAATCTACAAAGCCATGGTTCTCTGGATTTCTCTTTCTCATTTTTCTTTCCTGGGCTTCAAACTGGTTTTTCCAAAATTTATCTGGGTGCCTCAAAAGTGTTTCAAAACCATGTTCGCTATCTTCCACTGTAAATAGGCTTCTTCTGAATAACTTATATTAGGTAAAGGTTAGTTAAACTGGTCACTCATTTGCCAAGTTTCCTAATTCAGCTTAGACATCTGTCTCTCACTACTCTCATCTATTCTGTAATCAAGCCCAGGCATTTCTCCTTGCTGACTATTAATATCTCTTGATGCTCTTTCTTCCTCACCTCCATGCCACAGGTCTTCACCACGTCTCCCGAGGACTATTCAGCTGAGTGATGATTTACCATGAAGGTTTAGTACAGGAAGCTTAGGAGTCACACTGCCTGGTTTCAGATCTGACCTGCCACATTCTGTCTGGTCTTGGTCAAACTATTTTATGTCTCTAAGCCTCAGTTTATGGAGCTATAAACAAGAGATCATATTAGTATGATGATTAAATGAGATGATGCGTGTAAATGTATTTATAATAGTGTGTGCTCATAAAAAGTATTATCCTAAAACTCCATAAAGTCAAAGGGCTTGCTTGTTTTATTCACCACTCCATCCCTGCTGCCAAGCACAACAGAATGTACAGTATAAAACAAGTGTTCAGTATTGTGGGATGAATGAATAAGGCTTCATGATACCCCTCCAATTTATTCTCTACAGCCTTTCCAGAGTATGGTAAACTGTATTATTGTTCAAAACTGTTTCTGCTCATCCTTCTGGGGGGATATTCTACTCTGCTCCAGTGTCAGGCTTAGCTGTGTGAGTTGCTTTGGTCAGTGCAATGGGAAATGTGTATCCTGGGACATATCTGAACAAAAGCTATAAGCACCTGCGTGCAGTCTTCTAGGTTTTCTTTTCCCTCTCCCATGAGACCAGCAATATTTCAAGTAGAAGTTGCTCTATCAGTGGGTCCTGGAGTAAAGTCAAGTGAAACTGAGCTAAGGTCTAATAGTATCAGACATGCAGAATAAGCAAGAAATAATCCATCACCCTTTAAAGCCACTACAATTCTAGGCTTGTTCCCTCTTCCTAGCTTATCCTGGCTGATCATTCAGAAACACATTTAAGAATGTATTTCTCTCCATTAGCTACAAAGTAAGAGTGTAATATGTTCAGTGTGACATACACGATCCTTCACCATTTGTCCACAAATCATCTCCTCAATCTACTCCTGCCTGTCTGTTCTGAGACATTGTGTTCCAACTACACAATTTTTTTTTTTGAGACGGAGTCTCACTCTGTTGCCCAGGTTGGAGTGCAATGGCACGATCTCAACTCACTGCAACCTCTGCCCCCCCGGGTTCAAGCAAGTCTCCTGCCTCAGCCTCCCAAGTAGCTGGGACTACAGGCACCTGCCACCATGCCCAGCTAATTTTTGTATTTGGTAGAGAGGGGGATTTCACCATGTTGCATGTTGGCCAGGCTGGTCTTGAACTCATGACCTCATGATACACCCACCTTGGCCTCCCAAAGTGCTGGGATTAAAGATGTGCGCCACTGCACCCAGCCCCATTTTTTTTTTCTTTTTTTAAGACAAGATCTTGCTCTGTTGCCAAGGCTGGAGTGCAGTGGCATGATCACAGCTCACTGCAGCCTTGACCTCCTAAGCTCAAGCCATCCCTCTCATCTCAGCTTCCCAAGTAGCTGGGACTACAGGAACAAGCCACCACACCTGGCTAATTTTTTAATTTTTGGTAGAGATGGGCTCTCCTTGTGTTGCACAAGCTGGTTTTGAACTTCTGGACTCAAGCAATCCTCCCGCCTCTGCTTCCCAAAGTGCTGGGATTATAGGCATGAGCCACTGTGCCTGGCCTCACACAGATATTTTAACATCTCCTAAACATTGATCTGAAGACCTGTTTCCACCTCTGTCCGAAATCATCTCTGTCCTTGATGCTTGCACTTAAGAAAAACAGAACTACCTTTGCCTCTAGTTAGCTTAAGGCAGGCTATGTAGAAGAATATTAAACAATTGACAGAATCATTTGAAAGACTAAGGGAACTAACTATAGACTCAACTTCCAGTAATGATTCCCAACGCTGCACCAAGAGCCAGGCTGACAAGGGAGCTGCTGCTTCAACCATAGTCAGAAAACTGCCTTCCGAGCCTAGAGGCTGCCTCTATTGCTGCCAGCTGCTGAACTGTGCTACTTCTGTTATGATTGGCACAGCAAAACTAGTCAATTAATCCAATTTCATACTCAAGTCTCTCATAAATGTGTATAATTGGCAAAATCCAAGTCACACCCAGACTGCCAAGTTGCAAGGTTGAAAAACGTTTTTAACTTTCTAGGCTCTGTAATACAGAAAGTCATCCTAGAAAGAAGTTGTAATAAATGCTGAGCAGATTGTTCCATACTCTCTAACACACAGTTTATTAATTTTTATAGTGCTTCACCCTCAAAGATCTTTCATGAACCTTGTCTTATGAAGACCCCTTGAGATTTGTAGAACAAAGATCCTCATTCCCATCTCTAAAATAAGGAATCTGAGACTCAGCAAAGTCACATGGTAAAGCCAAGACTAGATCTGGTTTTCCTGAATCCTAGTCCAGTTCCTCTCCCATGACACTCAGGAAACTAAGTTTCACTAGAACCCTAGGCTCTGAGCATTTGAACCTTTAGAGTGACGACTGCTGCTGTTCCGCTGTACAAGGTGGCATCATCAGCAATGCAGGAGTGCTCCCGGAGGAAAATCTGCCTCCGACGGGGTGGGGAGAGTCAGCTCCAGGGAAAATAATTACTCCTTCAGTCCTCTGATTCCTATTAGGATAGCGTCTCTCTCATTTGTTATCTTTAAATGAAGTGAAGTGGGTGCTGTCAGAAAACTGGTGCCTCCTCCTCGACTTACTGTGAAGTTAGTGGGCAGGGGGAGCAAAAATATTTTCCACATTTTTATTTTCACTGGAAATTTTCACTGGCAGAGATAAGGCTTTGTGGGCTGATCACACTCTTAGTAAATCCTGTTTGCTGTTATAAAAAATCCGACTAAAAAAGAGAATTATTGATTTCCCTGAGAAATAATGAAAAGCCAATAATGTATGCATGTCTGTATGCATTAAGAATTCTTGTGTGAGAACATTAATATTTTAGATGGACACTTGTAGAAATTATTCAGTTCCAGGTCAAAGAAGAAATAAATTTTAAAATTCAAGGGTCTGGAATATTAGTTTTATAGCTTCAAATCTAGAAATTGTTGAATCCTAGAGTGTTTCAGCTAGAGGAAATCTCCAAAGTTTTCCGTCTAGTGTATTTCAACCAAATTTAGAGCAAAAAAAAAAAAAAAAAAAAAAAACCCTTATTTCAAATAAGATGTTATGGAGAAACCTCAACCAGAAAAATAAAACTTTTCTGAATGAAAAGAGGCAAGAGGGCCAAGGCTGATGTAAGTCACTTTCTCACAATTTTCCCACCCACCGGATCTCCAAGGAACCAAGGCTTCAAAAACAACAGCTTGATAAATATAAGCATTGCTATTACTCTTTTCTTAATTCTTGGCCCTTTGGCATTATTCGTTGAATAAACAAATTGTTTTCATACAATATGTTTTTATCTGTGCAAGCTACAAATCCCAGGCCCGGTGGTACATTTTTAAAAGCTAAGTAAGTACTCTTTGCTCAGTACTGGATCAACAGAACCACCCACATTCCTCTAATGGCAAAATCTCTCCTAATTACCCCGTTCTCACACTGCTATAAAGAACTGCCTGAGACTGGGTAATTCATAAAGAAAAACGGTTTAATTGACTCACAGTTTTGCATAGCTGGAGAGGCCTCACAAAACTTACTATCATGGCGGAAGGGAAAGCAAGCGCATCTTACATGGCAGCAGGTGAGAGAGTGTGTGAAGAAGAAACTGTCAAACACTTATAAAACCATCAGATCTTGTGAAAACTATCATGAGAACAGCATGGGAGAAACTGCCCCCATGATATAATCGCCTCCCACTAGATCCCTCCCTCTACAAGTGGGGATTATGGAGATTACAATTTGAGATGAGATTTTGGTGGGGACACAGAGCCGAACCATATCACTCTCCAGTGGTTGGGTTCTACTCCTAGCTTGGCCACTGTCTGTCTATCATTGATTAGCAGCTTAGTCCTCTGTTGATGAGGCTGTTGTAACCTCCCTGTAAGACTGTTGCTCTCAAAGTCTCCTTCATGATATCTGGACACTCACAACTTAATTGGCATTAGGTAACCAAGGAGCTGAGATCTCTCCCTATAAAATGATGTTTGAATCTTTTTGTATAGAGCTGGTTATTCCAGTAAAAATATTTTATCCCAGGACTCACTCCCTTTTTTTTTTTTTTTTTTGACAGGGTCTTATTCTGTCACCCAGGCTGGAGTGCAATGGTGCAATCTCTGCTCATGTGCAAACTCTGCCTCCCAGGTTCAAATGATCCTGCTGCTTCAGCCTCCCAAGTAGCTGGGACTACAGGTATGTGCCACTATGCCTGACTAATTTTTGTATTTTTTTTTTAATAGAGATAGAGTTTTGGCATGTTGCCCAGGCTGGTCTCGAACTCCTGGATTCAAGTCATCCACCCACTTTTGCCTACCAAAGTGCTGGGATTACAGGTGTGAGCCACTGCCCCTGGCTGGGCTCACTCCTTTTGAGGTGCAGACTTTTCTACATGGGGACCAGAATTATTTAAATAGTCATGTCCCCTCATGACCTAAATGTCCATTTATTCCCTTCCTTTTGAACTCCGTATTTAGCCCAACAGTCTTCAGAATATTCAGCAGTGGATCCATTAACAGAGGTAATGACTAGCACATTGCACTGAGCCAATTTTCCCAGTGGAATTAGGCATGCTTTATTCATGGGATTACTTCCTACACATCCAGGACCACCAGGCAATTCAGTGCCTGAGGCTACTCTCCTGGGGCCCAAGTGAGATGAAGACAGTCTGAGTTTGCCTTTGAGAAAGGCAGGCTGCATGCCATGACAAGTCCTGCTAACCATCTTCCCTCTCAAAGGCAGCTGTACTTTCTAGAATTTGCCATCCCTGGGGAACTCCCTTTAGTTTTGTTAGATGTATGATAAGTGAGGATATTTTAAAAATCAATTTTACTTCCATATGCTAAAAGCCAACAATTAAAACTTGAATTTAAAAAATAATCCCACTTAAAGTATAATAAAAATGGGAAAATACAAAATCCTTAGGGATAACTCAGATCAAAGGTGGATGATAACAATATATTGAAAATTAAACATTGCTAAGGAAACATAAAGAAGACCTAAATACATGGAGATGCGTGCTGTATTTATGGTACAGAAGAGTCATTATTGTTGAGAAGTCAGTTCTCACCAAATTGATCTATAAATTCAACACAATACCTTTCAAAATTCCAGCAAGCTTGTGTGTAGACATTTAAAAGCTAATTCTAAAGTTCACATTGAAAGGCAATAGACCTAGAATGGCTGAAATAATTTTGAGTTCTCAAACTCTGCAACTACAAAAGTTATTATAAAGCTACAGTAATTGAGACAGTGTGTGGTATTGGTGCTATGATAGACAAATTAATCAATGGAACAAAATAGAGGGTAAAAGAGTAGATCTACACACATATGGTCAACTGAACTTCAATAAATGTCAAAGACAATTAAGTGAGAAAAGATACTCTATTCAACAAAGGGTGTTGAAATAATAAGATATCATATGCAAAAAGAAAAACTCATGCCTATCTCATACTATATATAAAAATTAACTTACAATGGATCACAGACTAAAATGTAAAACCTACAACTATAATATATCTAGAAGAAGACACAGGTGATAATCTTTGTGAACTTGAATTGGAAAAGATTTTTAGATATACCAATAAAAGAATGACCCACAAAGAAAAAACAATAAGTTAAACTTCATCAAAATTAAAAACTTTTAATCTTTGGAAGATACCATTAAGAGAACAAAAAGCTAAATCACAAACTGAAAGAAAACACTTGCATTTGAAAAGCATATATCTGGCTGGGCACAATGATTCACACCTGTAATCCTAGCACTTTGGGAGGCCAAGGTGGGTGAATCCCTTGAGCCCAGGAGTTTAAGGCCAGCCTGGGTGACATGGTGAAACGTCATCCATACAAAAAATACAAAAAGTAGCCAGGTGTGGTGGTGCATGCCTGTAGTCCCAGCTACTCAGGAGGCTAGGTGGGAGGATCGCTTGAGTCCTGGAGGCTGAAGTTGCAGTGAGCTGAGATGGTGCCACTGCACTCCAGCCTGGGTGACAGAGTGAAACCCTTTCTCAAAAAGAAAAAAAAAAAAAAAGAAGAAGAACCAATAAAGAACTCGAGTTCAGCTGTTCTCTATACAGCTGATTCTCATTATTCAAGGTAGTTATGTTATATAAAGTCACCCCAAACCTGAATTACTGAATGATTGCTGCTAGGGGAAATACATGATTAGGTTCCTGCGAGCCTCTGGTCACAACTTTCATCACTGAATCAAAACATAACTTTGTTTTATATGTGATTTTGTTTAAACAAATATGTCTATTTAATACACATTGCTGATTCATTAACACTAAACTCACTGCAAACATCACTGTAACTCATGCCTGAATGAAGCTTATGGAAAATATGTATTTTCTCCATAAGGCACATCACAGCCTTCTTGTGCTTAGGAACACTAGAGAGGACTTCAACACTAGGGTTGGAGGCCATTTAAAACAGTGGCAACACTAACAGAAACCACAAAAATGCAAAAGACATGGTGCAAGATAGTCTGTGAAAAGGACACTTGCTTAGAGAGTACACGAGCTTAAACTAGAAGGCAGAGCACTGCCTTGTTCAACCTCATCTGGGAGAGAGCATGTGCCCAAGCCACACAAATTTTTTAGCAGTCTATGTGTGTCCATGAATGACTATGAATGTGCTGTAAGTACTGATTTTGAATTTACAAATACATCTAAGCAAGTAGGAACATTTGCAAATACGGAATCCATGCACAATGAGAAACATGTATTTATATTTAATAATAAGAAGACAACCAAGTTTAAAAAAAGATGGCAAAATGTTTGAACAGACACTTCATTAAAGAAGATATATGGATGGCAAATAAGCACATGGTTATTTAACATTAGTCATTAGAAAAATGTAAATTGAAGCCAAAAATTTATACCGTTACATGTGTATTAGAAGAGTTAAAAGGACTAGTGAACTCATCAAGAAAGTGAAAAGACAATATACAGAATAGGAGAAAAATTCACAAGTCGTATGTCTGAGAGAGTCCAGCACCTAGAATATATAAAAACAGTTACAACTAAACAACAGAAAGATTTTAAAAACCAAACTAAAAATGGGTCAATGACTTGAATAGACATTTCTCCAGAGAAGACACACAAATGGTTAACAAGCACATGAGAAGATGTTCAACATCATTATCCATTAGAGAAATAAAAATCAAAATCACCATGAGATATGACTTCACATCCATGGAATGGCTATAGTTTTTAATGAAAAATAAGTGTTGGTAAGAATGATGAGAAGTTGGAATCCTTGTGCAATGCCGGTGGGAATGGAAAATGGTTCAGCCACTGTGGAAAACAATTTGACAGCTCCTGAAAAAGTCAAACAGAATTACCACATGATCCAGTAATTCTGCTTACCAAAAAATATGCCAAAAAAGACTGAAAACAACTATTTAAACAAATACTTATACATGAATGATTTATAGTAGCACTATTCATAATAGCCAAATGTCCACTAACGGATGAATGGATAAACAAAATGTGTTATATCCATATAACAGAATATTACTAAGCTGTAAAAAGGAATGAAGGACTAATCCATGCTACAACTCAAAACCATTATGCTAAGTGATAGAAACCAGACACAAAAGGTCACATATTATATGATTATATTTCTATCAAACAATTAAAACAGGTAAATCCCTAGAGTGACTTCCCCATGGGCATTGTGTTTCCTTTGAAGGAGATAAAAATATTTTGGAACCTAATAGAGTTGGTAGTTGTGAATGTACTGATACAACATTGTGAATGTACTGAATGGTACTGAGCTGTACACTTTAAAATAGTTATGTTATTTTATGGCAATTTAATTTAAAGTAGAAAATAAGAGATTGACCACACAGTATTGGCAAGAACATGGAAAAAGTGGGACTCTGCAAAACTAGTAGAAATGTAAAATGGTTCAACCACTTTGGAAAATTTGGCACTTTCTGAAAGTTAGATATTCATCTACCATATGATCCACTGGTTTCACTCCCAGATTTTTACTCAAGAGAAAATAAAATTTACTAAAGAGAAAATATAAGTCCATACAAAGGCTTATACCTAAATGTTCATGATGGGTTTACTTGAAATAGCCCCAAGCTGGAAGCAATCTAAATATTCATCATCAAGTGAATGGATAAACAAATTGTCTTATATCCATACAGTGGAATATTACTCAGTATTCAAAAGGAATAAACTGTCAAAATATGCAATAACATGGATAAATCTCAAAATAATTATGCTGAATGAAAGAAGCTAGATAAAAAAGAGAACATATTTTTTATTCTAATTACATAAGTTTCTAGAAAATGCATGTCAATCTATAGTATTGAAAACAGAAACCATGGGTATGGGTTGGGGGATGGGGATGGAAGATAGGAAATAGAGGGAAGAAAGATTAAAGGAGGAATAAGGAAAATTTGGGGGATGATGAGTGTGTTCATTTCCCCTCCCTACCCCCACACCCATTCATTTAGCAACATTTACTGGGTGCATATACATGCAATGTGTCATAAACTGTATTAGGCACAAGAAATACAATATTAAGTGTACACAATATCATTAAAACGAACTCAATGATTTAGAATTTCCCTTATGTCAAGCATTGTTATTGGCACTTTATATGCATTATGCCATATAATTCTCACAATAACCTTACGAGGGAAGTACAATTACTCTATCCATCTTACAGATGTAAAAAGTGAGAGTAGGAGAAATTAAGTATTTTGCCTCTAAATTTGCACACTCAAAAGTAGTAAGGCAGGAATATGGACCTATATGTCCTAGAGCCTACATCTGTGCTTTTGGTGTGGTCATTATCTTGATTGTGGAGATGGTTTCACCAGTGTATACATATGTTAAAAGTCTTGTTGTGTGCTTTAAACCTATGCAGTTTATTTTATGCCAAGTTAACCTCAACAAGACTTTTTAAACCAACAAACAAAAAGACACACAGCATCTATCTTAGGGTATTTTAAACCAGACTTCTCTCTGATTTTTAAAGGTTTTGATATTTCATATATACTCCTGGCATACTAATTCACTCAGTTCATTCCCCTTGCGTTTATAGGAGGGCTCAACACAAACTATGTTATTCCTGAATATGTGTCTCAGGAGATCTGAGAGAGGAAACTAACTTTAAACTGGGGATCACTGTCATTCTTCCTTGAATCATAAGAAAAGCCAAGTGCCACTGCTGCCTCTTTCTCTAAGAAGTAATATTGGCCAAGTGTGGTGGCTCACGCCTGTAATCCCAGCACTTTGGGAGGCTGAGGAGGGCAGATCACAAGGTCAGGAGTTTGAGACCAGCCTGGCCAACATGGTGAAACCCCTGTCTCTACCAAAAATACAAAAGTTACCCGGGCATGGTGGCACACGCCTGTAATCCCAGCTACTTGGAAGGTTGAGGCAGGAAAATCGCTTGAAACTGAAAGGCAGAGGTTGCAGTGAGTTGAGATCATGCCACTGCACTCCAGCCAGGGTGAAAGAGCAAAACTCTGTCTCAAAAAAAAAAAAGTAGTATTTTATATTCATAGAGCGCTTTTCACTTTTTCAAATTCATTAAAACAATTAAATTCACTGGTTCTCACAACTCTGAGGAAGTCTAAAGCAGTACCCCTCAAGTGTGGTCTGCAGACGTTTACCAATCCACAACATGGTAGGTACGACAACAGAGAATGAAGGTACAGAAACCGTTAGAGCAATCTGAAAGAGCCATTTTGCATCTATTAAATTTGATAATGACAATTGGGGGCTTTATTTTATATGTTATTTTAATTTTATTTTTTCTAGTATTTTCTCAAGCTATAAATTATTTTAATGAGAACTATATTACCTTCTATTTTGCAGAGTAATTGAATTGAATATTGACATAGAAAAACATGTATTGCTCCAAAATGAAAAGATTCTCTGTCTCTCTCTCCTCTCTCTCTTTAACATACAAACCCTCTGAACTCCATATAGAAAAGATGTTTACTAACCCAGAAAGGAATAGTTGCCGTTTAACACAAAATGTCAACAGTGCTCCTCTGACATCAGACTATTGTGCTTTAATTTCTGCCTCTTCTACTTGCTAACTGTGATTTTGGGAAACTACCTACTCTGTGGCTTTTTTATTAACTGTTAAATAATAATAATATAATCTTCATCAAACCTCTCTTACAGGGTTTCTGCGAGTATATAAAAATTACCTACAAGACGACCTTGCACATAGTAGGCACTCAACATTAATTAATAATTTTAAAAAACAATTAACCAAATCAAGAGTACAATAAAACAACCCAGATTTTCTTACGTTAAAATGTTCCAATTATTTATGATTGTTAATTTGAAAATGATGTTCTCAACAGCAGGGTTGTACCGCATCTCAACAGTGGGACTGTGCTCTATCACTCTTTGCAACCCTTGAATCTGTGCTAGTACCTGGCATGTTGTCAGCACTTGATAAATATGACTGGAGCACCTCTCCCCAAGGGCTGGCATGCCCGGCTCTTCTCAGTGCCCAGCCATCCAGTATCAACTTTCAAAGTGCTGGCCTCAGAGACTCATTCAGGCACCATCCAGTTACAAAGCAGCTCATCATTCTCCGTCACTGACTGGCCCATTACCTGATTTGTTTTCTTCACATCTCTCATCGTCACCTCAAATGATCTTTTCCATTATTTGTTTACTTATGTACTATTTTTTTCCTTCTTGCTAGAATATAAGGGTCATAGACTCAGGAAACCTGCTTGTATATTTATTTGTCGGATCATCACCTCAGTGCCCAATATAGTGTCAGGACCATAGTTCTGTAGTTTTTGTTTATTTTTTTATTGTATTTTAAGAAAGTCTCAATTCACAGTTTAAAATTGAAAATTTTAAAACAGTAAAACACAAGTGTGGTCCTTCACCACGGATAGTTTGAGAGATGCTGGTTTAATGGGCCTATTCACTATTTCCACACGTATATAAACTGAGCCGCAGGGACGTTCAGAAACATACCCAAAGGCTGATAAGGGTTGACAGCATAGAACCTGAATAAAATCCAGGGCCATGGACTCCTGGACGCCTGTTCTGTGCTCTCCTCCTGCTGCTAAATCCCTTGCCTTTAGCAGGATAATACATTGAGCCTCTCAGGCTGTATAGATATGTGAGTTATTAACGTTTTTTATTGCAGGTGAGCAGCAATGCGCCCTTATTCTGAACATTTCCTGATACCAGTGCAACAGCTGACACCCGCGAAGTTGCGCTGAAACAGCGGGGGTTCTATTGCGGACTCTCTTGAACCAGGCCAGGATTTTCATTAGTACTGGATTTGCCTTGCTAAGTAAACATGCTTATTTGGTTTTAATATATTAGGCTTTGCTATTCAGAACTAGATTAAATTGTCAATCATCTCCCCCATATTTCATATTGTTTCCTCTGGGCAGGGGCATGTGTGATGTTACACATGTCTCGCCAGTAAAACAGCCCTCTGGATTGAAATCTGTTCAGGACATATAGCAAGATGTCAAATTAATTGTACCAAAATAATGAGTGAGCACCAAATGCTAATTAAATATTGATGAAAGTCATACTTTCAATTATCTTCATTATGGCCCCATGGTTTATGTTGGCATTAAGTGCTTGCAGTATGGGTACGTCTGGTAATTAGCTGTGCACTATAAAAAAAACCCAAGTTATCGCCCTCCATATTAAAAGCACTTAGAAACCACTTGGAAAATGGAAACTGTGAAAAGACGCAGTACCTTTTTCTGAAATTGTTTGAAATTCTATGAATTCAGTATTTCCTATTTGTACTGGGTACAAATTTCCTAAAGTATTAAATAGTTCTTGATTTGTTTATTTATTTTTTAAAGTGGGTGCATTCGAAGTCAGAGGGCCACTGAGGTTCTGGATGAACTCTGCTGATTCATGCTTTTTGCTACTCAGGTTAACTTTCAACATCTTCTTAAACACTTCTACTGCCTTTTACTTTCCTTCTACCTGTAGACCAAATGGCTGCCTCTGGCAAATATGATCATTATTATCATCTAGTGAATTGTGACTATGAAGCTTCTCACAGCACAATCTCGGCACCACCAGCATTAGAATCATCAGGGCTAATAATTAATATGCAGATTCTTGGGGCCCCATGGGTGAACCAACAAAGGAGAAATCCAGGGATGTGGACAATAAAGTTTGTCTAGCAATATATAACTCAGTGCTTTCTTTTTTTTTTTTTTTTTTTTTTTTTGAGAGGGAGCCTCGCTCTGTCGCCTAGGCTGGAGTGCAGTGGCACCACCTTGGCTCACTGCAACCTCCGCCTCCCGGGTTCACGCCACTCTCCTGCCTCAGCCTCCCTAGTAGCTGGGACTACAGGCGCCCACCATCATGCCCGGCTAATTTTTTTTTTTTTTTTTTTTTTTTTTTTTTGTATTTTTAGTACAGACAGGGTTTCACTGTGTTAGCCAGGATGGTCTTGATCTCCTGACCTCGTGATCTGCCCGCCTCGGCCTCCCAAAGTGCTGGGATTACAGGTGTGAGCCACTGCACCCAGCAACTCAGTGTCTTTAATCCTGGCTGAATACTGGAATCGACCTGGGGTCTTTGAAGACATTTTGATTTAATAGGTCTTAAATGACGCCAGAGTATATATGTGTATGTGTGGAATATGTGCACACACAAACACACACACGCATGCATGCACACTCTCTCTTTTTGGTGATTCTTTCGGCTTGGGTGGGGAATCACTATGATAGGTTCTTTAGCATAAGTGCAGGAATATTATTCAACCTTAAAAAGGAAGGACATGCCAACACATACTAAAACATAGGTGAAACTTGAGAACATTATGCTAAGTGAAATAAGCCAGTTACAAAAGACAAACACTGTGCAGTTCCACTTACATGAGGGACCCAGAGTCATCACAGTCACAGAGACAGAGAGCAGAATGGTGGTTGCCAGGGGTTGGGGGCAGAGGGAAATGGGGCATTTTTGTTTAATGGGTACAGAGCTTCAGTTTTACAAGGTGAAAAGAGTTGTGAATATCGATGGGAGGTGATGGTTGTGCAATATTGTGCATGTATTTAACACTGAACTGTACATTTAAAAATGATTTAGATGATACATTTTACACTTTGTGTATTATGCAAAAATAAAAAATAACTGGGAAAAATGGAAACAGT
Source organism: Symphalangus syndactylus (assembly GCF_028878055.3). Taxonomy (NCBI): domain Eukaryota; kingdom Metazoa; phylum Chordata; class Mammalia; order Primates; family Hylobatidae; genus Symphalangus; species Symphalangus syndactylus. The sequence goes on from NC_072444.2 coordinate 63,467,509, forward strand.
ATGTGCACTCTGCTATGCTGTCTGCCTGGAAGGAGGTTCTTCCTCGAGAGAGCCACGTGGCACATCCCTTCAGCTCCTTCAGAGCTCAGCTCGAACGAGACCATCTCAGAGAGGCCTTTCCTGACCTCCCTATAGAAAATGGCAGCACCCTCCATCTGACTCTGGGACTCCCTATGCCTCTACCATGTTATAGATTTCTTCTTTAGCCATTATGACCATCTCAACTGTGCCTAAAATAGACCCCGTTACATAACAAAAACAAAATAACTATTTCTTGAATGAATAAATAAATCATTTCATTTCACAATAATTCTGCAAGGTACATATTGTTATCATTATTATAAAAATAATCTCAACACATTTAACTGCAATCATGTTGTAGAGTGTGGACTTCAACTCAAGTGTGTGTCTAGCTCCAAATCTATGCTTTCTTTACTCATGATGCTCCTTCTTTGGTCTTCTAATTGTATCTTCCTTTGGCTGATACTCAGATCCCCAAAGAAGGAGGGTTAGCTGGCCAACCATGTGGGGAAGTTTGAGGGATCCCCAAAGGTAAATATGACCACCACCAACTCCTTCACTTGTATGCCTTCAATGTTCAAACACTTTTCACTTCAAATAGACACGGATACCTTCTTATATAAGAGCAAGTCTACAGAAATGAACTAGATTTGCAGAACTTGGCATATAGAGATGAGAAATGAGGTAGGATTTGTTATCAGTGAGAATTGTTGACTGAGGAGCTAGGTAATGTCATCTCTTCTGAGGGTTGTTCATCTAGATTGAGTTATGGTTGAAAAGAGGGAATGGACTAGAAAATTTCTGAAGGAAGTGTTCTTGATTCCTCCGAGGAGCCAGAACCTAGTCTCATTCCTGCCATGTATCAGTTGCCATGAAAATTTGAGATGGCCGTACCTTTGTCTGTGAGTTGATTTCCATCACACGCTGAAGGAAGGTGCTTGCTTGACAGGGTCCAAGTTTCCCCCAAATGTTGGGAAATTGTATCAGTATGGAAAAACAAATGGATCTGGGTGTGAAAACCTTTTTCATTAAGAAGACTTCTCCAAATAAGCCACCTAGAGAGGAATGTGATCAGCAATTATGCTGCAGAAGGACAAGTTGTGGGTCAATCCGCAAGTTTGGGGAATCAGGCCAGGGGACAAGGGGTCTTTGCGATTCAACTGTCCAAATTTCTCCTACCCTCCAGCATTGCAAGGTCAGAAACTCCACTCTGGGTGTTTGCTCTTCTAGGTTAAGTGTCACTCTCAAAGTCTCCACTTTTAAACTATTAGCCCTTGGGATGGCACGAACACTGTGGGATGATGAAAAGGGTGTCAGACCAGAGCAAGAATAGCTGAGTGACCTTTAAAAAGGTATTTAGGGGTTTTGTGTGTGCTTCTGTTTATTTATTTGTAGAAATGAGAGCCAAAACATTTGAATGGTGTAGGCTAGGGGCGATGTACAAAAAGTGACTGGCACACCAGACATGTGATTGATGCACATTTGGCAGTAGCTGCTTCTGTCGTTGTTATACCAAGAGATGCCAGGGTATTTGGAGTTTGAAGGATAAAAACAAGTACTAAGTGTCATTCAGGGGAATTGAAACTCATGGAATTTTTCTCCATTGAAGTGTTTTATTCTGGTAAATGATTGCTGCCTGGAAAATTAGACCAGTTGGAGGTTTGTCATGCAATTCTAAAAAGCAACCCTTACCTGGCCCAACAAACAGACGATGACCTATGCAATGTGAAAAGTTCCTGCCAGAAGAGTTCTCTGCCCTCAAACCGCACTCCTCTATTCGTTGTTAGTGATGAATTTTTTTTTCTGAGTGGCAGTTAATATGCATCCTGTTAGAAATGTGAATACACTTATGTGCTGGGCATTCACCTGCCTGTTTTCAGATGCATCCCCTTCAACATAAAGCAAGCTCAGGGGCAGAATCAGGTGCTGTTGGGACAACTCAGTATAGAGTCATGGAACGTTATGAACTTGAGTCTGGAAGCCCTGGGCACATGTGATGAACCCTGACTATCAGTTATTGGCTCTGTGACTTTACACAAGTTACTTAACTTCTCTGAGCCTCAGTTTCCTCATCTGTAAAACTGAGGTAATGAAATCCCCTTCCTAGGTTGTCATGAGCACTAAATGAAATAACATACAAACACACTAATACTGGCTGGTCTCCAGCAAAGGTTCATGTGAGGAGGCTGCTATTAGAATCACTTGCAACATGTGAAAGGGCCTGGCAGAGACTCACAGTAAATGTTCCATAAATCTCATTAAAAATTAATTTGATTCTATAGATGTTTTATATTTATTCATTGAGATGAAATGGAAATAGGAGAAAAAGAGAGCATTAGAGAGAGTTGGTTCTGTGGATTAAGACTTCTGGCTTCAGACATAGACAAAAACATTCTGTATTTTGGTTATGGCTCTTGTTACTCCTGGACTCAAACCTCGAGTGGTTTCCGTCTTACTCAGAGATAAGCCAAAGTCCTCACCTTGGTCTGCAAGTCCGCGCATGATTTAGCCCAGGCCACTTCCTCAGCATCAACTCTTGCTACATTCCCCTTGCTCAATGCATTTCAGCCACGCCGGCCTTTGTGCTATTCCTGGAACAGAACAAGGAACTGCACCTCAGGCTCTTTACAATTTTCAGTTCCGTCTGTCTGGACTACTCTTCTTCCATCCCATCTTTATGGCTAGATTCCTCACTTCACTCGGGTCTGTACTAAAACATCACCTCCACAGAGAGGCCTTCCTCACCCACTATACGTAAAACAGCACTCTCTTTGCAGCACTCTCTCACCTCCCCTCTCTGCTCAATTTATCCTCCCAGGCTTTAGCTACAGCATATGTCTGCTTATTTTATTATCTGCATACCCTTATTAGAAAGTAATCTCCATGGCTGGGTGTGGTGGCTCACGCCTGTAATCCCAGCACTTTGGGAGGTGAGGTGGGCAGATCACCTGAGGTCAGGAGTTCAAGACCAGACTGGTCAACATGGTGAAATCCCGTCTCTACTAAAAATACAAAATTAGCCAGGTGTGTTGGCGAATGCCTGTAATCCCAGCTACTCGGGAGGCTGAGGCAGGAGAATCACTTGAACCCAGGAGGCAGAGGTTACGGTGAGCCAAGATTGCGCCACTGCACTGTAGCCTGGGCAACAAGAGTGAAACTCTGTCTCCAAAAAAAAAAAAAAAAGTAAACTCCATGAAAGCAGGGACTTTATGAGTTCAATCACGTATCTAGAAGAGTACCAATACTCAGGAAATGATCCCTTAATATATGTCGGATGAATTAATGAATAAGGACAAGGGGTGAGAAGGGAAAGGGAGCTGACACTGTTGAGCTCTTGCCCTTTGCTGGGTGATGTGCCAGGCTTCCTAACCACTCTGCAGGATAGCCATGTTCTCACCATTACACATGTGGGCTCAAGACTCAGAAAATAAGTAGCTGCAACTGCAAAGTCAAAATGTCCAAAATTACAGTCATGATCTTCCCTTCAACCTATCTTGCTTCCAGTGCAGCCTAACTCAGTGAATGGCAGTGTCCTCTTACCAGTTGCTCAGATCAGAAACCTAGGCATCTTCCCCTGTGCACTCGCCTCCCTCATTGCCTGTATCTAATCCATCACAAAGTCTTATTGATTTTGCCTCCTAAATACCTCTCAAGTCCATCTGCTTCTCTTCATATTTACAGTTAACACTCTAAGTCAAGGAATCATTATTTTTCACTTGGATCTTGCAACAGCTTTTTAACTGACTCCCTTTTGCCATGATTGCCCCTCTAATAATTCGTTCTTTTCAAAGAACCCTGAGCAATCATTACAAAATGTAGAACTGATTATGCCCTGCCCTCCTCTCTTGCTTAGATATTTCAATGATTTCCCATATTCTTACCATAACACCAATGTCCTAGATTTGGTCCATCAGGCTGGGAACCATCTTCCTTTGCCTCCTTTCTACCAATTTCCACTCTGCTCACTAGGTACTGGCCATGCTGGTCCTGTGACATGTTTTAATTTAATTTAATTTTCTGTTTTTTAATTTTTATTTTTAGTAGAGACAAGGTCTTACTATGTTGCCTAGGCTGCTATCGAACTCCTGGCCTCAAGCAATCCTCCCATCTCAGCCTCCCAAAGCACTGGGATTGCAAGTGTGAGCCATCTCGCCTGGTCCTTGTGCCATGTTTTTAAATATTCCAGGTACTTCCTCAGTTCACCCAGCACATTCTCATCACTCTCATTCCTTGTCCAGCTTTGGTGAGTTAATTCCTCATCCTTTAGGTTTCAGATCAATTATATTTTGAAAGTGTTTCCTGATCCCACAGCCTAGAGTGATGTGAACCATCATGGAACAAGTGGCTTCTCCTTTAGGAAGTTTATCACAATTGTAACCAAGCAATTGTAAAATTATGCCTGTCTTTCCTTCTACAGTGTAAGCTCCTTGCAATGGTGTCCTCTACATCTATCTTAAGGCTGTTTTTCCAGCACTTAGTGTAGTATTGCACAAAGAAAGCCCTTGGTAAATAGTGTTGAGTTAATGAATGTAGCCCCATTTTGAATGATGAACCCAATAAGGCTAGACCCTGGCTTTGAACCTAAGGCTGCATGACTCCTAACTACACCAGGGTTCTTTGCAAAGGTACCGAGGTGAAAGGGCTGCCAAGGGACTATAGCGCAGTGGAGGAGGGAGGTCCCAGCAGTCTGCAAAGTCCTGCCTGAAAGCAGGACCCAGGTTGCACCTACATGTACGTCCAGTCCCAGACCAGGTGAACGCAAGTGCTGTGTTCTCCCCCCATCACCTGGCTCCTTGGCTGGTTTAGATTTTTATTACTGGAGTTCACTTTTGTTTTTTTCCTTCTGTCTACTTTTGCAGCCTTGACAGAATATCACCTTTTAGGAGGTGTGCTGCCCCATTTCGAGCTGTTAAGATAAGGGATGTGAAAGCTTAAGTGATGGAGAGTGACGACATAGGTGCTGCTGTACATCTGAAAATGAGGTGTGTGAGAAGAAATTGGATTTGTGGTGATGGTGACAGCTGAAACAGGGCTAGGCTGTTCAAGGACAGCTAGAATTCATTCATTCATTCATACTGTGCACTAGACACTGATATGAAGTGCACATGGAAAAAAAAACATGTCACTGTCTTCATGGATCTTATGTGTTAGTGTGAGGGAGACAATAAACAAATAATAATTAAATACATAGCAACATTCGGTGATGGTAAATACTTCGAAGAAAAATAGATGAGAGGGATTGAAGTGGAGCTAGATTTTTTTAGATGAGTCATCAGAGAAGGCCTCTTGAGGAGGTGACATTTAAGTAAAGATTTAATGAAGTAGGCCATATGAATACAGAAAGATTTCAAGCAGAAGAAATAAGTGGCACAGAAAGGAGTTTGGTTCATGCTTCAGTTAGAGGAGCCTAAATGCTTTAATAAATACCACCCACCCCACCACCAAAACTCAGCAGCTTGACACAAAAGAAGTTTGTCCCTATGTATTCCTCCAAACATCTAGGTGGCTCTATGGCCCTCTAGGATCTTGAGTCCTCTGCCAGATCTTCTGCAGCTCATTGGCTGATGAGGGTGTTATAAATAAAGTTTCAGTGCCGCAAAAGAAATAGCATTCGAATATAAAATTTTCTTTTTAATTCTCAGCAAGGCAATGTACTTCTATAGAGGGGTGCACCCTTACAGATGGAACAATGGTGAGCACACACTTGGACAAGGGAGGGGAAGGGGCTCTTATCCCTGATGCATGCTGCCCCTACTGCTGTGTCTTTCCCCTATTGGCTAGGGTTAGACTGCACAGGCTAAACTAATTCCGATTGGCTAATTTAAAGAGAGTGACGGCGTGAGTGGTTTGGCTGGAAAAGTGGTTATGGCAGAGCAGGAAATCGGAATGAGTCAGAGTGGAGAATGAGCAGGTAATCAGAATGAGTCAGGGTGGAGCAGATAATTGGAATGAGTCAGGGTGGAGCAGGTAATGGAAAAATGTTGCTTTACGAGGAAGTTAAGTTTAAAAGTAGAAGGCAGGCAAAGAATTGAACATACCGACATACTGACATACTGATTCTTTGAAGAGAAATTTAAAACTCATATCTAACAAGGGAAATGGATCATGTGGCAGTTTCTACCAGTTAGGTCTGCAAATGTTATGTATCACTTATGTTCTTATTCCACTGGCCAGAACTTAGTCACATGCTACCCCTAACGGCAAGGAAGACTGGAATATGCAACCTGGCTGTGTGTCCAGTAGAAAGAGGATCGAGGCTTGGTAAACAGCTACTCAATCTCCTCAGGAGATATAAAAAATATGCAAAAGGCCAGAATGACTGTTGCTGAGTGAATAAAAGATGAATTCAAGAGGTGGGCAAGTGCTAGGGCAGGTAAGGTCTTGAGGTCTCATTAGGGACTTTGTATTGTTTTCCTAAGTAAATTGGGATGCTACTGGAGGATTTTAAATAAAGTGATGAGCTTAGATTTAAATATTTTAAAAACACCTTGAAATCTCTTTGGAGACTATCTAGAGGGAGTAAGAAAGGCTATGGCAATCTTTCATGGGAGAAATGATAGCCTGGAGCAGATCATGGCTGTAGTGACGTGCTGAGAAGTTTGATTTGGAAGACATTTTTAAGGGAAAAACCAACACAAGTTCTGTCAAACTGGATGTGGAGAATGAAAGAAAGAGAGGAATCAATGAAGTGTGCTGTTTGTTGTAGGACCTATGTAAGTGGTTGTGTCATTTACTGAGATGGGGAAGAATAGAGAGGGTATGGAGACAGACGTGAAGGAGTCTCTTCTAGACATTTAGTTTATAAAGCCTACGAAGTAGTCAGCTGATGATATCAAGTGGGCAATTGGATATGGGGAGCTCATAGGGGGAGAAACGGGAGACTGGGGCTGCAGCAATGCAGTGTGTAGTTATCAGTGTGTTGGTATATGAAACCAATAGTAACAGACCGCTGTCAGTAGAGAAGAGTAGAATTTTGAGGGCCATGCCCAGGAGTATTCCAACATTTAAAGCTCAAATCATAGGCTCATGGACTCAGAAATAAAAAGGCTCTAAGAGGTTATGAGGTTCAACCCCTCGTTTATTCAGCAAAGAAATGAAAGCCCAAATGGTTAAATTGCTCATACAAGGTCAATTTGTGCTGCAGAATCAGGCAATAATCCAGATCCTTGGGTTACATGCCTGCTGCTTCTTTATCTATCTTATAATCAAAATAGTAATTCCTGGGATGAAGGATAGGAGAGGGAGAGGATCAATGGGATAAGAGGAAAAGAGAGGAAAACAAACTGCTGGACCGTCTGTTTGCCCTTCATCCTTGTAATAGATGCAGAACACATGCTATGTGAAGCACACAGTTTTAGGTGACTTTTGTATTATTTCAACTACGAGGGGGAAGGGAGAGTACTAAACATCAGCCAATACTGCAGGAATATTGCAGGAAACACATTTCAGATTCAACTGAGGGAGAATATGATGAGTTCCTGAAAGACAAAGAAAACTGTCTCCATTGTCTTCATGTTATAAAGCAGAAATTACTCTGTGTCTTCCCTTGTCTGAGGGCTCTGTATGTAGGGTATGGTTGGCGATGAGGGGAGGTGAGGGCATGGCAAGAACATAAAGGAAGCCATGAGGGAGGTGAAAACAGGGAATATTGCATTGAGGGCAGGTCCCACCTAATCAAACTGGGAGGAGGTTAAATTTGGAGACTAAAAGATAACTACAGATGCTGGGCATGGTGGCTCACACCTGTAATCCCAGCACGTTGGGAGGCTGAGGTGGGTGGATCATGAGGTCAAGAGATGGAGACCATTCTGGCCAACATGGTGAAACCCTGTCTCTACTAAAAATACAAAAATTAGTTGGGAGTGGTGGTGGGTGCCTATAGTCCCAGCAACTTGGGAGGCTGAGGCAGGAGAATCACTTGAATCTGGGAGGTGGAGTTTATAGTGAGCTGAGATTGCACCACTGCACACCAGCCTGGAGATAGAGTGAGACTCCGTCTAAATAAATAAATAACTACAAATAGTGATAAGATCAACAGTATACCAAGAAAATATTCAGGATGATAAATAAAGTGCATATAGTGGAGAGAAAAATGAACCTCACCAGGGAGAAGAGGGAGAATATTCCTATCTGCTGCCTCTGATTATCGTAGTGGGTGAACCAGGCAATGGCAAATAATTTAACTCCATTATTCCTTCTGGATTTGTGAATTGGCAATCTACTGCAAGGTGGAGCTTACTCTTCCCCTTCATTTTTTTATTCATTTATATCAGCCTGTACTCACGGGTTCTTATTTTACTCGAGGGGTTACAATATGTTACAGTCATTATTTAACACTCCAATTGTCCTGGACTTTGCCAAGAGGAGCCTCTTTAAGCTGGTTCCCTTTGATATCCCCATCATTGCCCTCTGGCACAAAATGTTTTCATTTCATTATGAATTTTTCTTGCCCTAGCCCTGGAGAGACCCATTTCTCCAAGAAGACTTGGTTTCTTTTAATGGAGAAAGATATTAAGAAACAAGATGTGACCCCCAGTGCTGTTGTTTCTAGAGTCTATCATAGGGCAGTGCTAGGAAATCTATGTAAGTATGCACATATATACACCTGTATCTGTATCTGTATCTATCTATCTGTCTGTCTATCTATCTATCTATCATCTGTCTATTATCTATCTATCTATCTATCTATCTATCTATCATCATCTATCTATCATCTATCTATCTGAAGTCAGTTTATTATAAGCCAATTTGGTCCAGCACTATAAGGCTTATTAGCATTCTATTTTTCTTAATTGTAATTCCCTTATCTGACAATGAAAAACCAGACTCCTATTATTCTCAAAATATTTATTCATTTGCTGAATCTGCTGTCCACACCAGCTGAAAATAAGGTCCTGGATAAGCTAGTGCCTCCCATCACAATTCAAGCCTCACTGAGTATAGGTACACTGAGTGTACTTTGAACCTGATGAAGGGGAAGGGGAAGGAGGAAGCTGCCTATTATTTGGGAAACTGTCATTGAAGGGGTTTCCTCATGTGCTTCCAGCTATATCCTCCCTGCTTGTTTTTTCTGGTTTCTCTTCTATCGTCCACTTCCATGGCTTGCAAGGCCATGGCTTGCAAGGTTTGTTGAGACCTTACTGTTACAATTGCCACAGGGTGAACACAGCTTTGCTCTCAGAGCCAGTGTTGCTCAGCAATCCTGCAGCCCCAGGACACAGCGCCCCATGCTCTCTGCTCTGCCATTTTTCCACCTTTCACCCCTAGGCCACTCAGCCTAAGCTCAGAAGGAGAGGGAACCATCAGCTTCTGGCTTTCACCTTGCCCTGATGTCTCTCCATTACTTTCATTAAACAGCAAGGAAACACACCAACAAAACCAGTTTTATTTGTTTCTGGGTCTTGTCTTATAATTGTAACTGTAATAGGTTCATTGACTGATGCACACATCAAGTCAATATGTGGAGACACCGGGTCGCAGTAAAGAGATTTAATCATAGGGCCACTGCATGAGGAAAGGGGAGGAAACCTCAAGTCCACCTCCCTGAGGAATTTCAGGTTAGGGATTTAAGAGCTTTGGAGAGGGCCCAGTGTGCAGGTTCTTGATTAGTCAAGAGTGCAAGGTGAAGTCAAGGGGCAGGGAGATGAAGCAGCTGCATTCTCATGCTGCTCCGTTCCTCTGTGGGGGTCTTCAAACTGGTTGCTGGAACTCAGGGCCTGAAAAAACATCTTAAACCATCCTTAAAAAAAAATCTGGTTCTAACGTCAGAGATCCTGTCTAAAGGAACAATGAGCATGCAAATCAATTCCTAAACAGTCTTATGACCCTAGTGTTAGACATCCCACCTATAGGAACACTGGAGATGAAAATGGTCTTTTTTTTTTTTTTTTTTAACTACCCCCGCCCCCCGCCCTCTGCCCCCTGCATGCCACTACACCTGGCTAAATTTTTGTATTTTTGATAGAAACAGGGTTTCACCATGTTGCTCAGGTTGGTCTCGAACTCCTGAGCTTAAGTGATTTGCCCACCTCGGCCTCTCGAAGTACAGGTTTTACAGGTGTGGGCTGCTGTGCCCAGTCAGTATCCGACTTTTAGCAACAAGGGGGTGGGCCAGAGTGTAGCCTGATTAGTGCCGCATTATAGCTATATTTCTGTCCAGAACCTGGCATGCAATTCTTGTTAACCCTGTGGGGACAGTTTCACAATTCTAGTGATAGAGACTCAAATCAAGTCTGTTGACTGATTGGGGAGCAATGCCTTTCTGCTCTTAGTCTCTTAGCTCCCCACTCAGGGCTTCCTCATCCACTCCCACTCCTCTCTGAATAGCATCCTCCTCCCCTCCCCTCCTCTTCCCTCTCTGCTCAATAACAAAGCTCATGCCAAGCAAACTAATGAATGTAAACAGATCCTGGAGGAAAGAAGGTGGAGCAAAGTCTTGTCTTGAACTCAGCCCTATCTCCCTGATCTGATGTTCTTTTGTTGCTTTTAGCAACACCTGAAGAATAGGTTGGGTAACATCCCATGGCCAGCAATGCCCCTTGGTACTCTGGAGAAAAGCACTCTTCTTCAGAGCTGAGCCAGATACCAAGTGATTCACGCAGAGCCAGGCTGAATGGAGTAACAAAGCTGTGGACTGAGGGGACCCCTTGGATCATACCATGAGATGTTCAGCTTCCATATCTCTTTAATTTATAGCACAGTTCTGAGTAATTCCTGTGTTTCAGACACAGAGCCAAATAGCAAAAAGGTAGGATTGAATAGCAATAATCTTAACATTAGCAATAATAATAGTCTATTTCCTCAATTTACTACCTAGATTAAGAGACACACAAACGAACAAGTAAACGCAATGTATTATATTTTGGGGGATGCCAGAGTTATGACGAAAACACAGAACAAAGGGAACCTGGCAGAGATGGTGAGGAAATGCTTTCAAGACAAGGTCATGGGCATTGGAAGGGGAGTAGAAGTTAGCCAGGCTGAGTATATGACAGAAACAAAGGCATTCAGGGGACGAAAACTCAACACTTGGAGGGGAGGCTTATGTCAATTAGCAAAATGTCAAGAAACCAGCAGAATTGTGCACTGAGGGTCGGCCTGTACAGTGCAAATTGGTACAGTCTTTCTCGAGGACAATTTATGTGTCAGTAGTCTTGGTCTTTGACCCATTAATTCTACCTTTATAAATTTATGCTGAGGCAATAGTCAGAGAGGTAGAAAAAAACTTATGCACAAAAACTGTTTATCTCAGTATTATTTATAATAGCATAGCAACACATTAGAAATAACTTCTTTGCCGAAGAAAATTAGGCATGCATAATCATGGAGTAGAACACTACTCCACAGTGGCTGTGAAGACTTTAAATGTAGTGTTTTAGCTCATGATTAAATCAGATGGGAAGTGTTCATATTTTGTTATTGTAGTACACAGTTGGTTGTTTTCCCAGCATTCAAGTCTCTGCTCCTTCTGCCAAAGTGGCCTCATCTTCCAATTCAGAAATTCAATCCTTCCCTTGGTGAAGCAGCCATGGAATCTGGGAATAACAGACCCTGCTTCTCCCATCCCTCAGCTGCCAACCCGAGGGTGAGCTCTGATGAGCTTAAGCCCTCTAGCCCACCCACTTCCTCAATGGGGAGAAGCACCTCTCCTAAGTAGGGCCATGAGAATAGAAACTAAGGGCTTGTGTTTCATGATTCTTCTCTTGATTCCCTTCTGGATGAAGTGGCATATAGATACCAAGTCTAAAACTGATGTTAAATTAAGTTTAGCCTAGAGCTGGCTCCTAAAACTTTTAAGGTTGGCTTAAAGGTTTCTCTGTGCATAGTGAATTGTGATCTAAATGGATGCTTAAACGACTGCAACCTACTCTTGTGTCAGTCTCCAAATTTTGGCCAATCAAAGGAGGCCAACTATTCAAACTGTGTTCTAATTAGGCAAACACCAACTATAACCCAGTCCGGCTGTTTCTATACCTCACTTCCATTTTCTGTACCTCACTTTCCTTTTACTGTCCATAACTCTTCTTTGACCATGCGGTTGCACTGGAGCCTCTCTGAATCTATTCTGATCTGGGGCAACCTGATTCTCGAATCATTCTTTGCTCAATTAAACTCTGTTAAATTTAATTTGTCTAAGGCTTTTCTTTTAACACTGACAAGACTATTTTTTGCTTTTACAAATAATGAAGTGAGCCTGAGAATGAAGCCAACCGATGGGAAGGGCAAAGGTGACAGAATTGCAGAAAAATTTAGCTGGATTCTTAAAACAGCCCTATTTCGGGGATTTTGTATTACATGAATTAAGAGATTTATTTGACGTTTTAAGCCAGTCTGATTTGGAATTTGGGTTACTTACACATGAGAACATCTTAGCTGATACAGTTAAGTGAAAATAGAAGTAAATTGCAGTAAATGAAACTACAAGTACACATAGATAATTTCCTACTTTTGTACACAATTTATTCCTCCAAATGTTTTTAGAAGTCAAATAATAGAGGAGGTGACAACTGGGCTGAAGTGGGAAGGTTTACTGTAAGTTGATGAAGGGACATGCAGAGGACAGTGTGAGGACAGAGGCAGGAAAGAGTTTGATGATTACCAGGGACTCAAAGACAACCAAGGTGGCCGAAGGGACTGAAGGTGGGGAGGTGGGGCCAAGTGAGCCTGGGAAAGTTGGGGATCAGACCAGGCACACATTGTCTTTTGAGTTAATTAAAGAGAGGTGTCTTCATTCAAAGAACAATGGCAAGTAAATAAAGGATTTAAATAAGGGGTTGGGGAACCCAAAACTGGGACAGTATGAAGAGAGGATCAGATTTACATTTTGAAAGAGAAAGATAATTCCAGCTGCAGAGTGGAGAATGAATTCAAGGGGAGGGCCAAGATGGAATGAGACAGATATGTAGGCTTACATCCCTGCACACAGGGTGGGTAATGGCCGGAGCACACGTGGTTAGTGGAGAGGGAGAGGTGTGGGTGATTGGAAAGCAAAAATCAATGAGACTGCCAGATGGACGGGATATAGGAGGTGAGGGAGACTCCTCTGTCTGGGTCTATAAGATTTAGAACTTATTATCAATAAATAGAAAAGATATGAAGTTTCATATGGTAAGATATTTTGACAAAATTCACATGGAGATCATAGACCATAGTGACACTGCAGTGGGCAGGAGGTGTGGGACATGGTATAGGCCACAATGACCAGAGGAGATTCAGGGAGGAGCAGGGCCTTGAAGGAGTGGTGGAGTTTGAACAGGTGATGAAATTACGTGATTAAAATATTGAAGGGGACTTTTTGCTATCTTAAAGTAAGCAGAAACTATCTGTTATCTGAGGGTGACTGGAAAAGCCCAAGATTTCCTCCAGGCGAGAGAAAAGAAAACATGGTTCATAGATCAGGCAGGAGGGCAGTGACAGCAAGAATCAAGTTGGTTTCTGCTTGCATCCTATTGAGTCCAGTTCATTGAAAACTGGATTGCGGCCAGGCACGGTGGCTCATGCCTGTAATATCAACACGTTGGGAGGCTGAGGCACGTGGATCACTTGAGCCCAGGACTTTGAGACCAGCCTGGGCAGCATGGCAAACCCCATCTCTACAAAAAATACAAAAATTATCTGGGCATGGTAATGTATGCCTGTAGTCCCAGCAACTTGGGAGGCTGACTGGGGAGGATCACTTGAGCCTGGGAGTTTAAAGCTGCAGTAAGCCGAGATTGTGCTACTGCACTCCAGCCTGGGCAACAGAATAAGACCCTATACTCCCCCCCGCCCCCCCTAAAATGGATTGCATGCCCATCTTTTGGCAGAGCTAGTTATTTGTGGGAATCTATACCCCAGGATTAGCAGCAGATCTGTTGGAATTTCATCTAGAGCAAGGGTTGGCAAACGAAGGCCCAAGGGCCAAATCTGGCCCAAAGCCCACTTTTGTGAATGAGTTTTACTGGACCACAGCTCCGTCCATTCTTGAGTATCACCTAGAGCTGCTCTAGCTACAGTGGTAGGCTTGAGTTGTGACAGAGACTCTTTGGCTCACAAAGCAAACAATATTTACTATCTTGTCCTTTGAGAGGGAAATTTGCTGATTCTTGACCTAGAGATACTGAGGTACTAGAATATTGCTTCCTAGTGCAACACAATTTTAGAGAGATACACTAATTTAATGAAAAAAACTCAAAATTTTTTTATTGAACGATATTTGAGGAGTCAAATAACAAGTATAAGAAGAAAGAAAAAAACTAATGAATATTTTATCCATATTTCTCCTATGGCAGTTAGCTACTATTCATTCGATCTCTCATTCTCCCGATAATTATTTACTGAGTGCATACTATGTGCCACGCACACGGCTAGATGTAGGTGATTAGCTAAGAAGACAAAACAAAGCTCCTTTCCCCTTGGGGCTTTATTCTTGGGAGTGAGGAAGAGAAATAAGAAAAATGAAAGTAAAAATATGCAGAATGTAGATGGTGCTACAAACTGTGGGGAAAAATAGGGCAGGAAAGGAGCATAGATAATGGGGATGAGGATGGTGTATTAGCCCATTCTTGCATTGCTATAAAGAAATACCTGAGACTGGGTAATTTATAAAGAAAAGAGATTTAATTGGCTCATGGTTTTACAGGTTGTATAGGAAGCATGGCTTCTGATGTGGCCTCTCGAAGCTTTTACTCATGGTGGAGGGTGAAGCAGGAGCTTGCATGTTACATGGTAAAAGCAGGAGCAAGAGAGTCATGGAGTGGGGGTAAGGGGATGTGCCACACTCTTTTAAATAACCAGATCTCACGAGAACCCACTATTGCAAAGACAGCACAAGCCATGAGGAATCCACCCCCTTGACCCAAACGCCTCCCACCAGGCCCCACCTCCGGCACTGGGGATTACAATTCAACATGAGATTTGAGCAGGGACAAATATCCAAACTATATCAGATGGCTAGGGTGGCCTCACTTGGCGAGAGAACATTAGAGCAGAGATTCAAGGAGGTGAAGGCGAGAGCCATGTGACTCTGGGGGTAGAAGTCTTCCACAGAGAGGACGGGAGGGCAAGTGTCCCAAGGCAGGGACATGCCAGCTGGGTTTGCAGAAGACGAGGAGGTGAGTGGAGCTGTGGTAGAGCTGAAGGAAATGAGATTAGAGAAGTAGAGGGGTCAGATGGTGAGGGTGACTGTAGGCACTTCGGTTTTTCCTCTGAATGAGAAAGTAGTCTTGTGAATTGTGGACAGTGGAGGAGCATGATCTGCCTTACATTCTGAAGGATCACTGCCTGCTGCTTGAGAATGGACTGTAAGAGTCCTGGATAGAGAATGAGAGCTGGTTGGGAGGCACTCATCCAGGCCAGAGGGGATGTGGTTTGGAATACAGGGATACAGTGCAAATGGCAGGTCCAAATAGGGCTCGTATTTGGATTGGATATGAGGTGTCAGAAAAAGAGCAGTAAAGCATGACTCAAAGTTTTGGGGGCTGAGCAAATGGAAAGATGACGAAGGCCAGTATATGACCAGACTTTGGATGTAGGACTGGAGTTT
Source organism: Symphalangus syndactylus (assembly GCF_028878055.3). Taxonomy (NCBI): domain Eukaryota; kingdom Metazoa; phylum Chordata; class Mammalia; order Primates; family Hylobatidae; genus Symphalangus; species Symphalangus syndactylus. The sequence goes on from NC_072444.2 coordinate 63,483,053, forward strand.
GAACTTGGACCTGTTCAGGTTGAAATGCTTACTGTGAATCTACACGGAGATGATGAATAGACAGTGGGATCTATGGGTCTGGGGTTCAGGTGAGAGATCCTCTTTGTTTTAGCCCTGGACATGGCTGTTCAAGAAATTTGGGGAAACTAGAAGTCTTAGAAGGTTAAGATACTGTTGAACATGATGCACTCAAAGGCCTGCAGACTTAAGGACTATTTAAAACTTCTTTAAGCACCTAGAGGCACAGGCTTTCTTTCTTTTAATGAAACGGAATTTCGAAAATAGCTTAAAACTAGTTTTACCTAATTAATAAAAATGACTCAACAAATATGACACCGATATTCTATTGCCTGATTTTCTGGGGAAGACCTTCTAGCTGACAATTTAATGCAGAAACAAAAACGAATAAACCAAAACAAAAACAAATTATAGCATATAAAACTATAGAGGGTCTTATAAAATGTAAAGCATATTATAAAATTTTCTACAAAAAATTAGAATAATACCTTGTGGAGAACCCAAGTGTGGCAGTTTTTATTGAAATGGTGGAAGAGTGAGATGGTTAGCAAAGACACCATCCTGGTGAGTAACGTTTAGAAAACCATTTCCCAGTTGACATCTGAGAGGCACATTTTTCTCATACCTACGAATCTGGATTTTCTGTTCATTTTTTTTTTAAATTGAATCCCAATAATGGCGCCTCACACTCTGAATAACACACCTTAAGGGACACTATTTTCTTCCCGTCTGGTTTTCTCCATTTGCTGCTACCTGCCTCAAACCCATTCAAACTCTGCCTTCTTTGCCTTGTTTTGTCCCATGAGATTCTATTTATTTATTTATTTATTTATTTATTTATTTATTTATTTATATTTTGAGATTGAGTCTTGCCTTGTCATCTAGGCTGGAGTACAGTGGCATGATCTTGGCTCACTGCAACCTCCACCTCCCGGCTTCAAGCAGTTCTCCTGCCTCAGCCTCCCGAGTAGCTGGGTTTACAGGTATATGCCACCACACCCAGCTAATTTTTTATTTGTAGTAGAGATGGGGTTTTGCCATGTTGGCCAGGCTGGTCTCGAACTCCTCACCTTATGTGATCCACCCACCTCAGCCTCCCAAAGTGCTGGGATTACAGGTGTGAGCCACCGTGCCCAGCCTTGTCCCATGAGATTCTGACCTCTACATATTACACCTTGTGGTCTCCATTGCTTATTGGCTCATGGTTGGATTGATTAGTGGACGGCACCAACAGATTAGAAGGCAGGAGGAGAGAAAAGTGGCAGCGTTTCTTTCTCTCTTTTCTCCTTGCTCCTAGCTGAGGTTCTGGTAGTGCAGGATGTGTTTTGAAATCCCTGATGGCTGCAGTTCTTGTCTGTCATCACCTCTCCCATAGTTCCATCTCACTGAGCTTTTGTAATGCTGTTTCCTTCCTTTCTCCTTCAAGCCTGGGGTAGTGAGGACTTCCTATGGATGACTTCCCTGGATGTCTCAACAACTCTTGGTAGTTACCCTACTCTTGCAATTCCTCTGTATATAGACCCTTTATTAAATTTCTTTCAAAATACCTCTTCAGGGTATCGTCTGTTCCTGCTGGAATACTGACCAATACATCAGCTAAGCTTTTAAAGAACCATTTGACAGGTGAACTCTTATTAATTCTATAATTATGGCCCTTAATAGATGCACCCAGAACATTGTGTCTCTACTGAACTAAACTAAACATAAGTTATTGAGCATACCAGGGGTCACTTTAGTTAGTACTAGGGAGAAACAATGAACAAAAACAATGAAGGGCCTGGCCGCTGTGGCTCATGCCTGTAATCCCCACATTTTGGGAGGTTGACGTGGGTGGATTACTTGAGGTCAGGAGTTTGAGACCAGCCTGGCCAACATGGTGAAACCCTGTCTCAACTAAAAATAAAAAATTAGCCAGGTGTGTTGGCACATGCTTGTAATCCTAGCTACTCAAGAGGCTGAGGCAGGAGAATAATTCGAACCTGGGAGGCAGAGGTTGCAGTGAGCTATCTCACCACTGCATTCCAGCTTGGGCAACAAAGTAAGACTCTGTCTCTAAGTAAATAAATACAAACAAAAACAATGAAGAAGAAATCCACAATCTGAGGAAGCCGGAAGCCCAGCCCCTTGTTTATATAACTTATGTACCCATTATTTATCATGCATCAACACTGTACCCTTACCCTGGACAGATATCTTGTAACTAAAGTTGTATCTCAAGTCAACATCTTGTATGTAGCACGTGGTCTTCAGACACAGCTATTCTGCCATGTTATATTCATTACCATCTTATAAGAAAGTCAAGTAAAAATAATATTCAGTTATAATTATTTTTGGTTTCATTGACATGTCCTTGAACTAAGGTGCTAACACTCATCATGGAACCCCCTATGTTGATACTCAAACAGAATCGGTATGAGAGTCAGTTTGAGAAGATTTGGGGATAAAAGAGTTAAGAATTTCCAATTGGGTAACACCAAGATGTATTTTGAAATGTTCCCCTTCACTGTTTCTTACATAATTATATTATTTGTGAGTGAGTTAATTGCCTGATCTCCCTCTGTCCCTCACTACTGTGAACAGAAAGATAATCATTTTTTCTATGCAGTTGATAGGGTTTTATTATATTGAGTTAGAAAAGACCTGAACAAACAACGCCTTCCTGATTTTTGCCAAAAAGAAAGGCTGCCGTTTATTTCTTAACTACAGTTGTTATTTTTGGTAAATGTCCTCAATAAATAATCATGCTTTATTGCCAAATAACTTTATTTACTTCCTTTGGCATACATTTTGGAAATAGTTTGTTCTGTAGAATACATCAGAAAATAGCCTTGCTGAAAGCTGGGCAATTGATGGGTGCTTTGTGAAGAGTTTGTTTGGGGAAGGGTAGCTATCTAGTTTCTTCTGCCTTAGAATGATTTTCAAATCCAAACTATTCCAACTATGCTTTGTGCAATAAACTGTTGCACACTATTTATGAGTTGGTGAGAATTAAAAATAACCTCTGTTAAATGTTACTCACCTGACTTTGGTAGACTTGTCTCAGCAGAATTTTCTTTCACATCATCAATTTATATGACTGTGCAAAATTCTGTTGCATAGAAGTGCCTCAATATTTTTAACAATCCTATCTGAAAACTTCAGTTGTTTCTAACATGTCCATGTTAATGCTCATGCTCCAGAGAGTATCCTCATCACTTAATCTTTATGCTTATCTATGACTGGCTTCTTAGCAATGCAGCAGCTGGGTCAAAGAATAAGCAAAGCCTGTAAGGCTTTTGAAAATATTGCCAAATTCTCTTTGAGAAAGCGGACTATGAGAAAGTTTGCTTTCTTCCATACCTTTCAACTTGGTCAATATTTTTTAAATTTTCAATTTGTTAGGTGAAAAACAAACCTTCATTTGCATTAATTTGACAATAGTGAGGGCAAAAGCTTTTCACATATTTACTAACCATTTATCTTCCTCACCCTTCCTTCCACCCTCTGTCTTGAGCTCTTTCCCTTCTTACTCCCTCCATCCTATAATTTCTCCCTCCTCTCCTTCCTCCCCCCATCCGTTCCTTCTTTCCTTTCTTCTTCCCTTGAATGACAGGCTCATGCTTGTGGTTCAACTGTAACTTGCTTCCCCAATATCCATCCCCTGCTTCTTTTTTAGTGAAAATACTTCAGTTTTATTCAGGGCTGTCATCTGTCAAATTAAATGACAACAACAACTGAATTTCTCAGCCTACCTTGCAGCTAGGGTTGGCCATATGGCACAGTTCTAGCTAATGAGAACTGGAAGTTGCCAAGAGGAACTTTGGGGAAAGCCCTTTAAAATGAGGGTGGATATGCCAGCTTGTTTCATTTTGCTTTTGCCCTGTGTCTCTTCCTTCTGCCTGATATAAGACTGCATTTTTGCTGCAGGTTGTCACCATCAAGTGAGAGGGGGATAAAAGCCACCTGCTAAGGCTGGCACAGCAGGAAAAGCCTGGCCCCTGTCGGCAAGACTACGTCATGATGCTTCCGTAACAACTCCAGACAGCTTACCCCCAGACTTATATTACCCGCAAAAAATAAAAACTTTGTAGCTTAAATCATCCTAAGTTGGGTTTTCTGTTGGGTGCAGCTAATATAATGTTCTCTGTCTATATTATTGTGGAGAATATATTTTGATTATTGACTAGAAGGGGTCTTTAGACTTAAAGGGTATTAACACTTTATTTAATGAGTGCTGCCACTTTCCAGTTTTTCTTTTCTTTTTGCCTTTTTATTTGTGGCCTGTTCTGATACTTTAAAAATTTAGTTGTCAAATTTATTGGTGTTTTGTTTAATGGCTCCTGCTTTGGTGATGTATTTGGAAAGACCTGTTTTTTTGAGACAGAGTCTTGCTCTGTCACCCAGTCTGGAGTGAGGTGGCATTATCTCAGCTCACTGCAACCTCTGCCTCCCAGGCTCAAGTGATTCTCCTGCCTTAGCCTCCTGAGTAGCTGGGACTACAGGCACGCACCAACGTGCCGGGCTAATTTTGTATTTTTAGTAGAGATGGGGTTTCACCATATTGGGCAGGCTGGTCTCGAACTCCTGACCTTACGATCTGCTTGCCTCGCCCTCTCAAAGTGCCGGGATTACAAGCGTGAACTACCAGGTCAGGCCAGAAAGCCCTTTTATAAATTTATATGATTATTCATTTTTACTTTTACATGATCTTTTAAGAAATTTAGTTATCAAATGTATCAGTCTTTTGTTTTATGGCTTCCACTTTAGTGTTGAATATGGAAAGATCTTTAATAAATTTACATGATTATTCATTTATGCTTTTATGTGATTATTCACTCACATTTTCCTTAAAAATTTGGTTTTATTTATTTATTTATTTATCTATTTATTTTGAGACAGTCTCGCTCTGTCGCCCAGGCTGGGGTGCAGTGGCGTGATCTCAGCTCACTACAAGCTCCGCCTCCCGGGTTCACACCATTCTAGTGCCTCAGCCTCCAGAGTAGCTAATTTTTTGTATTTTTTTTTTAGTAGAGATGGGCTTTCACTGTGTTGGCCAGGATGGTCTCGATTTCCTGACCTCGTGATCTGCCCGCCTCAGCCTCCCAAAGTGCTGGGATTACAAGCGTGAGCCACCACGCCTGGCCTGGTTTTATTTTTTATATATACTAAACTAGAATGGCATATGCACTGACTCCCCTTCCCATACCCACGCAGACTCTGCTAATCGATTATGCCACTCATTCTTAGTGAGCAACAATGTAGGCTGCAAATCTATTTTTACAAGCCACTTTAAATGCTTTCTTGGACAGATGGAGTGTAAGTAAATAAGCAGTTGTAGACTGATCTACTGTTATCTTTAATAATATTGGTAAAGCACCACTGGGGGCAAACAACCTACTAATATTTCACAGGCTGGAAAAGAAGCTGAGAGGAAATCTTTTATTTTTTCTTTAATTGTGTAACTTCCAGTCTAAACAGAAAGTCAGTACAATTCAAATGACGATATCCTTCAAATGACAAAATTACTGATCCACCTAAAGGAATCAGCAACAATTATTTAGACAGACACATACGCTTTTTTTTTTTTTTTGACCTCTTAGTTTTACAATATAGGGTGGTGTTGGGTACTCTAAATGTTTATGGAGGATTGGCGCTTGCAGTATTCATAATAGTGTCAATTTAATTGGAAAGGCTTAAGGAAGAGATGACTTTTTCTTTGCAAAACAGCTCAGAAGTAGGAAGTAGTTATTCATGAGTTAAAAGTAATACACGTCTTCAGGTAACAAAATCTTTTTCAGAAGGACGTGAGGAGCCAAAAGTAAGGGGAATATCAAGAGTAGACCCAGGAAATAAATTATCAAGAGCATGGTATTTGGGAGTGATGCAGATGTTTTCCTTGACTGTCAGTTTGGCCCATTCCCTTCATTCTCCCTCTTGTAAACTTGGCCTCCTATTTAACACACCACATGCTGATGCCTATTACGACTTTTCCTCTCGCTTTTTGCTTAAAATGGCAAACAAAGGGGCACTGCAAGTATAGCTGCACATACAATTTAAAGGAAATATTTTTTAAAAATATGTATTCCATAATTGCTTTCAGGGCTTAATTTATATTATTGGGTCCTGAAAGGAAATGCTTAGGCAACCTCTAAAACCTTCCTTCTAGTCTGCCACTTTGCTACTAACTGAAGATGAGTGGCTGGCTGCTCTGATGTTATTGATGGTGATACCACAGCATAAAGTAGGAAGAAATAAATGGGACTGGGCTTTACTGGTTTAACCTCCAGAAGAATCATGGAGCTAAGAAAAGAGGTTGTGGGAGGGGATCAATAGTTGACAAATGAAAAGAGTCTCAGTCAGTTGGAAAGGGCATTTGTTTTCCCGTGACGTAGCAGAATAAATCACTTGTAGAATCCAACAACTCAGGATTGTCTTTTGCAAAATAGCACTCTCTGTTTTACGTTACCTAAAATCTTTGAGAACTATAGTGCAAAGTATTTTTCTACATTATATGACTGAGAAAGTAGAAGTACAACAATCCAAACTGATGCTAAAAGAGATGCAATTCTACTATCAGTGTCATTATCCAGATGAAGTACTTACTGTAACACACAAAATTCATGAAACGATGCTAGGTAACATGGAATCTCTTTGGTAAAATGTTATTCCTGTTTTATTGGAAGGGATTCATTTAAGTAAAGAAACTTTTAGCTTACTGGTAACATTATCTCTATGCTCATTTTGAGAAATTTTTCTGAAATTGTTATGTTTCTGTAATTCTTCATGTAAATCAAATTTATGTTTGGCTTTAGGACTCTTGATCGGCTGCATGTAACATAAGCCAATTTGAACTGCTTTTTTGGGTTATTCTACATTTTCCCTTCTCCTAGTTTCCATTTACTCTCTGCTATTGGCAAGCGGCTGGTGTGTGGTTGGTGTCTGGCCACTCTCTTGCTGTGTGCTCTGGGATGCTGAGCCCTGTGGACTCAGTCTCTTGGGTCATCATGTTGGTTGACTTCCGGTTGGGCTTGGCAGTGGGAAGGGTTGTCAAATTTGAGAGTAAGAAGAAAGAGAGATCTGGATGCTTCCTTCTTTGCTCTCATTTGAGCAGTAACTACACTCCTCGATCATAGCTCCCACCGGGATAGACAGCCTTTTCTTCACACTCTTGTTCTCGCTGGCTCTCAGAATACATTTTCTTCTCTTATCTTTGGCCTAACAATGGCAAGGGCCTTCAGCTATTGCTAATCTATGGGCCCTTCAGTGTATTTGTCAGCTGTTATTGTGACAACAAACAACTCCAACGTTTTGGTAGTTTAAAACAATAGGCATTAGTATTTTTCTCATGAAACATCAGAGCTATGGATTTGGCTGTGGCCCAGGTTCAAGTGTCTTCTCATTCTGGATCCCAGGTTGAAAGAATATGATGTTCTTTTGGTATCGGCAAAAACACAAGACAGAGCTCAACTCAAGCCCTACAAGTGCATGTAAAGCTTCTACCTGGATAGTGAAAATGTCAAGTTTACTCACATTCAAGTGGCCAAAGCATGTAACACGGTCAAACCCAAAGTCAAACCACTGGGGATGTATACTTCTCCCACAGGAGTATTAGACCATTTGAGTGACCTTTGTTTTCTGTTAGGTCTCTAATACAGTTATCTATAGAAAAAGTATTTTTAAGGAAAGCTTATTACAATGATACATAGAGCTCCTTTGCTGCACCCAAAGGAAGAAATTGCAGCCAGCCTTCAGGAATGAACCAGAATGAGAGACTGGAGTAATTTCTGGACTTGCCTTTTCTCTTCTCTGCTCCTTTCTGACTGTTTGCTTCCATTTTTCTCTTTTTGCGGGACAGCTTCACTTGCTTCTCTTACTTAGATTTTGGAAAACATTATGTCCAACATCTCGTAAGTGTAATATTCCAAGATGAACTGTCTGTTGGTCTTCACTCTAAATTCACAGAGAAGGATTCTGACTGGCCGAGTGTGGGTGAGATGCTCGTTCCCAGTGCTACAGACAGGGCACAATGGGCAAGGCCACACTGTATAAAGTAGCTGCTGGGACCCTACAATGTAACATGGATTATGCTGACGTAAAATTAAAAGTAAAGGGCAAGATTATCGACCAGGTGCCCAGCATGTCCAGACCTCTTTTTGCCGTACGTTTTCCTTTGGTGATCGCTGTTTTGTTAAGCGGCATCTACTAAGTAAAATTGGAGTTTTTTGCTTTGTTTTTTTGTTAAGTGCAATATTTATTTTCTACCTAAAAGAAATCTGGACTTTGTAATGTGAAGGCCCTTTTCTTTAAAAAAGTCTTTGATTTTCTCTGTGCAATACGCTAGATGTAAATTTTCTTTTTTTTTTAGTCCCCAAAATAAAGTTTATTAAATTTGCAGATTAATGTCTACACTAGACATTGTGCCATTGTGCTGTTTAGAGGATAAAGTGTAAGGCTATTGAGTTAACAATCAGTTTTTCATTTTGTGTGCAGGGTAAAACATGAGAAAAGGGTCTCAAATTATGATGGGAAAAATTTAGGTTAGATTCAGTTAACATCAACGCTATTGCCTTTTGGGGCCAGTTAATTCTTTGTTATGGGGGAGCTGTCCTGTGCATTGTAAGATGTTCAGCATTATCCCTAGTCTGTATCAGGGATGTCGCTGGCACGCCCCCACCCCAGCTGTGACAACTAAAACCATCTCCAGCATTGCCAACTGTCCTCTAGGAGGCAAAATTGCTACAAATTGAGAACCACTGTTTTACATCTAAAGCACAAACTCCTGCAGGTGAGGGTTCTGTGCGTTAAATTTTCAATTTCTTTTAATTATGGATGGAAAGTAGACATCTCTCTGAAGACAAGGGAGAAGTGTACCTGCAAATATGGATTTCAGCCTAGTAATGAAGATATTTGTAATGATATATCCGGTAATTTTGGAGGGAGAGATTTTGAATAAAAATAATGACATTTAATTATTTACATTGACCTTGGTATGTCTATACAATATAAAAGTAATTGGTAGCAAAAAAATAATACTAAGAGTATTGTAGTTTAAAGTTCTTATCTTCCTTTACTGCTCATAATCTGTGTGATATAAACAACACTGTGAGACAGTTATTATAACTCCATTTTGCAGGTAAGTAAACTGAAACTCAAAGAGGTTGAGTAACTGGCTTAAATTCATAGCGCTATTAAATGGCAGATTCAAGACGTAAATCCAGGTTGGATTAACTCCAAAGACTGTGCTCATTTGTAAATTATCTAGGATGGTGGCCGACCAGAGTAGGCATCAATAAATATTAGCTTCTTTTCTCTGTAAAGTTTCTTTCACTTCTATAATGCTATGATTTGCATGGTTCTTTCATAAAGTGAGTGGAGTGGGATTATGATAATGATAGGTTCTATTTGCCAAAATGGATGTCACAGGGACTCTGAGAATGAGTTGGCTTCCCAGATTCTACTGGGAGTGGGATCTGAGCTTAATCTTCCTAAAACAGATTTGTTATTGAAAAACATTTTTTTTAAAAATTTTCTTAGAGAAAGGGTCTTGCCCTGTCACTCACGCTGGGATGCAGTGGTGCAATCAGAGCTCATGGCAATCTTGAACTCCTGGGTTCAAGTGGTCCTCCTGCCTCAGCCTCCTAAGTAGCTAGGACTACAGGTGTGCACCACCACATCCAGCTAATTTGTTAATTTTTTTTTTTTTTTTTTTTTTGTTGGTAGAGGTCTCACTATGTTGCTTAGGCTGGTCTGGAACTCCTAGCTTCAATCAATACTTTTCCCTTGGTCTCCCAAAGTGCTGGGATTACAGGCATAAACAACCACTCCCAGCTTGTACTTTCTGTTTTGACCCACCAAGTTTTGCAAAATTGTGTTTCAGGGACTAGAATAATTATATTGGACTTCTCTTTATCCCAGGGTAGATAACAAGAAAGAAGGTAGAGGGCATCCCATTATTCACACAATCCTGGGGGTATTCCATTTGTGACTTCATATCCAGCCATGCACTATTTTCCACATAGTTTTCTCAGCAAGTGTTCTTAGTGCCTTTTTATTCTAGTCAAAAGTTTTAAATATCAGATATAATGTTGTATTTATTACATTACCACATAGTACATGATTGCAACTCCATAAAAACTCCATACACACAGACACACACACACACATATACACAAAACTACATATATACACATAGATACACATACAAACACATCCATATATAGATAAAACTGAGAAGAAAAACATAGAACAAATATATTTAATTTATTAGTAATGGGATTATAGGTAGTATTTTTAAATCAAAATTTTCTTTTTTTTTAACATTTAAAAGCGATGTATTTAAAGGAAACAATAACGAATTAGTGTGTCACAATGCTTCAACTAGCTAGAATACACACAAAATGGAGCATCCCAGGCAATGGAAGGAAACATTCATAATAATTTAAAATACCTCAAAAACCCATGCCTGTAATCCCAGCTACTCGGGAAGCTGAGGCAGGAGAATTGCTTGAACCTGGGAGACAGGGGTTACAGTGAGCCGAGATTGCACCACTGTACTCCAGTCTGAGTGACAGAGTGAGACTTCATCTCAAAATAAATAAATAAAAATAAAACACTTAAAAAAACCTATAATTTAAAAAAATATATATTTTTATTGATACCTGATCTTTGTACATATTTATGGGGTACGTGTGATATTTTATTATGCGGATAGAATACATAACGATCAGGTCAGAATATTTAAGGTATCACCTTGAGTATTTACCATTCCTTTGTGTTGGGAACATTTCACGTCCTCTCTTTAGGTGTAGTCACCCTATCCTGCTATAGAACATTAAAACTTATTCCTTCTCTGTAACTGTATGTGCCCATTAACCAAGCCCTCTCATCACCTCCAATACCCGTTCCAGCCTCAGATAACTATCAAACTACATCTTCACCTTCATGAGATCAACTTTTTTTTTTTTTTTTTTAACTGCCACTGAGAACACAAAGCATACTAATTTGTCTCTGCCAGGATAGACAAGAAATGTATACTCTGGCTTGTCTCTGGAGAAGGGCACAGGGTAGCTATGGAAAAGAAGTAGGAAGGAGGCCTTCCTCTGTATACCATTTTGGTACCTTTTGAATTAGAAATTAATGTAGTGCATTACCAACAAGAAGAAAGATAGAAAAAAATGTATACTCGTCTTCCTTGCCTTAGTACGGGAACTGGAATTAGCATGATTCTTGAATTTTTGTTTCCTTATCTTAAGAATTCTCCACCTCTATTTTATATGGATCTTTTGGAAAACACACGTATTTAAGTAAACAACTTCCCTACATATCCTTCAATGCAGTTTAATACCATATATATGACACTTTTTAAGGTAACAGCTTTATCTGGGCATTGTGAAACATTCAGAAAGTATAAAATATGGAGAACCTATTTTTTAGGTGATGGAACACAAAAACAAGTATAAGTAATAGGCCAAACTCAAAGCTGTGCACATTAATTACTGCAATGCCTAGCATAGACTCAAACACACAATTCAACTAGACAAAGATCAGAGTGTGCAAGAGTATATAGATAGAGAAGATTTTGTGCAATGTTGTTGTTAGGTCATGCCAAGCTGCAGTAACCCGTTCATCCTAATATTTTAATGATTAAAGAACAATGTATTGGCTTATCTCTCATATAGCAGTCCAGGGTATGTTTGGGGTTAGTTGAGTGACCCTTTTCCATTATCAGAAAAGTATTCAAACTGGGGATTGCTTTGTCTCTACCAATGTGTCCTCAGGGCATCTATCCCAGTCAGCCGAAGGGAAAGGAACACAGAGAAGCATGGGAACACTCTTGGGTGAGTCCACTCCTAAAAGTGCACACACCCTTTCCTCTCACACTCCACTAGCTGGGGCTCAGCAACAAGGCCACACCACGCTACATGAGATGCAGGGCTAGCCACACAGTTGACTTTCCCATTGCAATAGAAAAGTAGAATGGATTTTGGTGGACAGCTGGGAGTTTCTATCCCAGATATGGAACATCAGTGATTTTTAGGAATAAAGAAGATGACGAATGTCTTTGCCTAGGCAGGAAAAAGAGTAAATATAACAAGACCATCAAACCTAGCCAGGACTCCATTTCTTTAGCTGATAAAGAAAACTTATTCTAGATGTTTTCTAAAATTGTTTCTGGTTTTTAAATTCCTGTGCTTCTGAGAGCTAACATTCTGTGGGTATTGAATTCAGCTGAAGCAAGGTGCTCATGTTTGAAATGGTGCAAGATAACTCTTATGATGTGGGTAGAGCGGGTCTTGAATAATCAATGTATTTTACTGGAGATTTTTTTAAAAAATCAAGCAACAGATACTGATCAAGTACCTACTTGTGATGGTTAATTTTGTGTCAACTTGACTGGGTGAAAGATACCCATATAGCTGGTAAAACATTATTTCTAGGGGTGTGAGGGTGTTTCTGGAAGAGATGAGCATTTAAATCAGTACACTGAGTAAAGAAGATCCACCCTTAGCAATATGGGTAGGCACCATCCTATCTAGTGAGGGCCTGGATAGAACACAAAGGTGAAGGAACAGCAAGTTTGCTCTCATTCTCTTGCTGAGCTGGGATGTCCATATTCTCCTGCCCTTGGACATTGGAACTCCTAGTCTCGGGCCTTTGACCTTGAACCATGAGCTTTCCTGGTTCTCCAGCTTGCAGAGGGTATATGATTGAACTTCTTAGCCTCCATAATTGTGTGGACAAATTCTCTCCATGCATGAGGATAATACATCTTCTCATACATTTTTCTACATGTCATATTGGTTCCATTTCTCTGGAGAACCTTGACTAACATATGATACACTTTACCAGGTGCTGTGGAGAACACAAAAGAGTTAACTCATTATTTTAGATAATAGATTAAGTACTACAGATGCACCTCAACTTATCACGGGGTCTTGATAAACCCATTGTACTTTGAAAATCCTAAATTAAAAATGCATTTAATATACCTAATCTACTGATCATCACAGCTCAGCCTAGCCTACCTTTAATGTGCTCAGACACATCAGCCTATAACTATAAGGTAAAATAATCTAACTCAAAGCCTATTTTATAATAATGTGGTGAATATTTCATGTAATTTATTGAATACTTTACTGAAAGTGAAAAACAGAATGGTTGTACGAGTACTCAAAATGCTGTTTCTACTGAATGCGTATGGCTATTGCAACATCGTAAAGTCAAAAAATTGTAAGTTGAACCATCGTATATCAGGGACTGTCTGTATTTATAGGACAGCTGAGTTGAATGTAGAGAAGGGAAGTTTAAAAATGAAGCAGAATGGGATATGTTCCTAGGATTCCAGACCTCACAATACGGGGTAGGAGATTGGGGTGAAGATGAAATGATCTTTGAGTATCATCTATAAGACTTTTCTGAAGAAAAAAGAATCTCAAATATGAACTTGTTTTCCTGATTTGTCTCTTGCAATTGGCAATATTAAGTTGTCATTCATTGAGAGTTCTGATTAATCAACATTGAGTTTACTTTAGTTTCACTGCAAGTAAGAATGCACGACTCCATCCTCTATATTTTACAGGCCAGTTAATTAATGTAAAATTCTTTATGAGGTGAAATCAAACCTTTAGGCAATCAAGATATTCCCCAAAACATACCAAATCCTATGAAAATACATTCTCAGGTGACAAAAGCACCTGAAAACTACCCAATGTAGTGTTCTACTGCTGTTAATTCTTACCCAGTCATATTGCTAATGTATTCCAGGACTCTTATCTTTGGATATAAGGATTTAACCTAACTTACTTTGGATTTATCCTGACTTACTTATCTGTAGTTTCAGTTTTTAAAAAATTTGTGATCACAGATAAATTATTATCCAAAATATTTTAGGGGGAGGTTATTTCCACCGTTTTCAGGTTCAGTTTTGGCTACTGGGTCCTGTCTTGTTATAAACTCATTGCAATTATTTTTGTTGTCTTGAATACGTGCTTCAATTTACCTTTCTTACGTAACGCAAGAGCTGGGACTAGGAGTCAAGAGAAATGCATTTCAGTTGGGTTTGCCATTTACTAGTAGGCACATCATTACCTTGATGGGGACTTGGGTTTTCCTGTCTGTCAAATAAGAGGATTAAGAAGGTAGTATAGGTTGCACTCTCTTTGAAATATTACTCTTCTGTATGTTAATATGTCTATACGTTTAAAAGTTCTGTTGCTTTAGTTTTTAAACAGTTTGTGACTGAGTGCAAAATTAGCTTCCATGAATGCCCTTTTTCTCAATAGCAGTACTAAAGGGCAAAAAATGGTTTTGGAAACGTGTGTATTTGCATGCTTAAGTGGGCTCTGATTTATATTGTGCCAAGTACCATTACTGACAATTAGGTATGCTTTGAAATGAAATTATGACTTAGAAATATATGTGGCATATATTCTACTCCAACTTACAAACAAGCTTATGGGAAACTTTAAAAAAATTCCACAAATCCTGCTAACATCTAAGAACTATATAAATCAATTTATAGGTTTTTTTTTTTTAGCATAGAAATAATGTTCACATCTCTCAACTTTTGAACATCAGATAGTTTTAAACTTCATTATTTCATGTCAAAACAATAATAATCATATGGCAGCTCACAAGTAGGGTTCTTTCTTACTAGATGCCATGCTATGTACAAAATGTTTTATGTGAGTTATTCTTTTGCCCTACTTTAAAATCTCCACAGCCAAGCTGCCTATTTAACATGTATCTAAGGGAAACCTTCATGTTCAATTGGTATCTCACACACACACACACACACACACACACATGTGCACAGAATAAGCCCTTGTGAGGAACAGAAACAAGGAGAACAGAGTCTTTAAAAAATAACCACCCAGGATTAATGTGACAGATCTAGCAAATTCTTTTTATTTACATAGAAATGTGTACACATACTTTCTCTGTACACAGAAAATTCTAAGTATATATATACATACATGATTCCCACATATTTTACAATAAGTAATATTTTACTCTTGTTTCTAGGTGAAAATAAAAAGGTGTCTCAAAATATTAATCACCAACCACAAAATTACAAAAACACGTGGTGAACTCAGAGCAAGAACTTCAAGCCTGTACTACCGCACACTAAGCTTAGTACAATGTTTACAAAAGACAAAAATTGAACACTGCAGATATTGCCAGTAAAAGGAAAGAAATGAAGATATAAAATAGAGAACAGAGCTTTTGGTTTTTTGAACAGTGTGGTAAGAGTATTTCTTGTTGTTTAGGACTTCTCTTCCTTTAGTCCTGAATTTAATGTTTTACTTTAATTAATATTTTACAGATAAGAAGGGAGAAAGAAGTTAACATCTATTGTAAAAAGACCGACCATTCCATGAGCGTCCTGAGTTCTAGAAGCCTTTTTCTTGGCCAACCAGACCCCTGTTTCTGTTCTAATTTAATGATCATTCAGTTCTACTATATAGGACTGCTATTCACCCCCACAGGGAAGATGAGAAGGGCACTGACTGTGAAGTGACATTAATTTGGAAGTCATTTCAAAAGTCTAGTAAGCCAGGTATCTTGGTTGTCAGCACTTAATAATTAGAAATGTTTAAATATAACTCTCTATTTCCACACAGAGTTTGATCTCTTATTCAAATATTAACTAAATGCAAGGAGAACTTAATCTGGGAGGCTAGAAATAATGAATCCATAATCCTGAAATTTCCTCCCTCTACTTCCCACTTTTGTTTTCTATGCCAGTCTAGGAAACAAGCACTTTCTCTCAATTTCAGAGCTGTTCTACACATGTGTAAAGAATCACATTATCGAATGAATTGAATAAAGCTCTAAGCTATAGGAGGCATACAAATTTTGTTATTTTTTGATTAATTCCGCAGCATTTGAATTTATCAGAAGAGTCTAAAAGCATCGTGATTTTTGTTACTGTTGAACAAACTTATTCTCAGATTTGCTTTCCCATTACATCAGTATTCAAATTCAGGGGGAATCATAAGAATGGTGACCAACGCAGGGTTAAGTGCTTAAATCACATTCCACTCAACTCTAGCTCAGATGATAAGGAACTTGGTTCCACTGTGGCACTGTAACTTCACACACGAATTTTGAAACAAATTTTACCTTTTTTTCTCTCATATTAATAACAGCACAGATGGATGGGGGAAAAGATAGAAATATAAAAAAAAGTTCCAATGTCAAAAACACAATTCATCTATCAAATACAATCTTTTCCTTTACTGCATCTGCTATTTCTGCAGTTA
The DNA here is from genome assembly GCF_028878055.3 of Symphalangus syndactylus. Classification (NCBI taxonomy): domain Eukaryota; kingdom Metazoa; phylum Chordata; class Mammalia; order Primates; family Hylobatidae; genus Symphalangus; species Symphalangus syndactylus. The sequence continues at coordinate 63,499,315 of NC_072444.2, forward strand.
CCTTCCAAAACATATTTCAAAGGCAGGCTCATTTCAAGAGCAATGTTTATCACATGCATAATTTTGTTCCTTCTTGTCACATATTGCTATCATTGATGTTTCTTTCAGAGAAACAATAAGATTTCTAGAACTCAGTCATCTTGCATGAAAGTGATGGTTTCATAAACAGTTTAACTTTTTAGATAAATCTACCTACGATAGAAACAAATAAATTTCACATTTAAAGATGTCTTTTTCTTTTTTAAAATTTGAAAACCTGATAGGGAAATATTGTTCACTGCCAGAAACAAAAGGGATCCTTTATCATAAAGAGCTGGGCTTGTTTCTTGGTCATTCTAATCAAATATATATGTATCCCTCATATCCACCACAGCAGGAAGATCAGCCAGAAGATAAGTATGGGGTCTCACTATGGTAATTGTAGTCAGGGCAAACCTTTTGCACGAGTTTATAATCAACACTGTAAAAGGCAATGTAAATGCAAATGACCTTGAAGGGCTTGGAGCACAACCAAGACACATGGCTCTGAGTCTGCTCCTGGTAGCAGATCTTGGATGGGTCAAAGTTGCAGAGGGCGGTCTTTTTTGCCCGATCTGTCTTTTCATACTCAATGCGACAATTGAAAGATTTGGATTCCTTGGTCTCCAAGGTAGACTGGGGGGAAACTTCAAATTCCACCACCTTGGAGGGTGGTACCAAGCTCACTGAAACATTGCCCAGGCCTGTTGAATTATGTCGGAAATACACACTGAAGGTTCCATTTCCATGGTCAACAATTTTCCCCGTGATGAGGAGATTGAGTTTAACAGTTTTAATGTTGGAATGAAAGTCACCCCATCCAAACATTTTCTTAAATTTTCCTGTTTTTACTATTGGCCTCCGTTTAGTTCTTGTCAATGGCTCCTGAATCTCCGTGATGTTGGCCAGCCAATCCCAAAAGTTTTCCATGCTGTCTGCATACGCCATGGGGCCGGGCTTGGGCACCGGAGACTGTTTAACAAACAGGCGCAGGGGACTGATGATCCTTGAGTGCACCACGTTGCCGACCAATGTCCCTGGAGCATCTTTATCTTCCCAATCCAGCCCCTCCGTGGCATGCACCACTTCCTTACTGTCACAAAATAGCTGTTTGAAAGGAAGAAAGAGAAATAAACTTTAGGTTAGTGCCGTGACTGCGCACTCAAACTGAAGTCAAAGCGCAAGGGAAAATCTTTCAACATTATTTAGATTCTTGTTCGACAGCATCTCACACACACACAGCCGGGCTCAACAGTGTAACAAGATAAGCACTTAATTCAAGCAATGGAAAACTATGAGTATGAAAATTAAAAATGGTGAGGTTAAGAACAAAGTATTTCATTTTAATGCGTTGATGTGGTTTTAGTCTCTGTTTCCTGATCTTCACAATTCTATTTTTCCAGATTGGGGGAAGTAGTATATTTTGACTTCTCATTTGATATAATCATTAAATTGTCAACTCTTTTCTTTCAGGTGGAAGACAAAAATAGAATGCTGAATGTATCTACCAAGGAGCTAAAAACTGTCAATTATATTGATAAGTCTTTTAAGTATATTTGGAAATATTAAGGGAATTATTACGTTCAAAGGCTTATAACATGTAATTTCATAGCTTTTTATATAATTCCATCTCAAACTCTGTAACAAAAAAGACATGTGATGAGGATTAGAAAGTTCTACAAAAAGTTTTAGTTGAAAAAATATAAGTAAAAATTTAGTTGCCTTTATAAAAACAGGAAGTAATGTAGAGAGGTATATTTTGAATTAATAGGTTGTATATGAGTTAATAAATTTTATTACAACTGAATTATATACTAAAATAATTGCTAAGAAAATGTCATGTGCATTGTTTTATGGGTTCCTCAGTATTTTGGTTCAAATCATAGCCACTGAAATGTAAGACTTTATTTGCATTTGATTTTTCTTTTTATTCTTTGTATAGTATGAGTCCCCATGTTTACTAAAAATAATTTAGTTAAGTAGATATGGATTTTGAGGGACAGAATCACTATATATGATGCTGTTGCGTGGAGTGAATATTTATGGATGATTTATAAAAAGTCTGGAAAATAGAGGTTTCTAGTGGAAACACAGCCTCTTATCTCTAATGGCACAAACCACTCTTGTAATGATTCTACAGAAAACTGTCAGCATGATGAAATAGATGAGGAAAGAAGTGAGGCTGTGTTTATGTACTTTCTCTAGCCCTTTCAAACTTGGCAAAGCACTTGGTAACAATGGTTTCAGATTATTCCCAAAATTATTGCTTTCAATCCAATTTTGAAAATAAATGAAAGACATAGCCTGGATTATAAATACTGCATTTGACTAGATGGCATAGTTTGATAACATGAGGTTATCTATTGTATGTTCATAACAGTTTAGAAGCTTAAATCCCAACAGGGCTTTGTGAAAAGTGTTTCCACCTGTGTCTAGTCCCCAAATCACTAAGAATCCAAGGACTCAAAATGTATAGATAGGTTTCTTTAAAATTATTTTTTGCCTTTGTAAGTATGGGAGGGTGCTACAACATATACTTCTCCCTTTGGTTAATTTCCTGGAAGCTTTTCTTCCACATTTCTGGAGTTTTAAAAAATTCAGAACAAATTGGTATGATGCATATTCTTACATTTTGAGAATCTAAATCCATATGGCCTCTTCTTAGGGGCTTATACACCCTGAATTGATACTCCTTTCTCTCTCCTGGTGTTGAAAGGCTGGCAGATTCCCCAGGGAAAGAGGGATCATTACTCTGGATTTCTGGCTCAAAGTATTTCCGATACTGTAACTACAGCTTTCTGATTTTGCATAGATTTTTTCTCTTTTATTGGTATATAATATTTTACATATTTATGGGGGTACACCTGAGTATTTGATACATGCATAAAATGTGTAATGATTTAAGTCAGAGTATTTAGGGTATACATCATCTCGAATATTTATCACTACTATGTATTGGGAACATTTCAAGGCCTCCCTTCAAACTACTTTAAAATATACAACACGTTGTTGCTAACTATAGTATAGTCACCCTACACTGCTGTTGAACATTAGAACTTGTTTTATTTTAAAAAATGGGATTAATTTTTTTTTTTTGGTAGAGATGGGGTCTCAGCTTGATGCCCAGGTGGTCTCAAGCTGCTGGCCTCAAGTGATCCTCCTGCCTCATCCTCCCTAAGTGTTGGGATTACAGGTATGAGCCACCGTGCCTGGACTAGAACTTATTTCTTCTATCTAACTGTGTTTGTACTCATCCATCAATCTCTCTTCATTTCCCCCACCCCACCCTCAAATGCTTCTCAACCTCTGGTACTATCAAAATTCTCCATTTCTATGAGATCAAGTTTTTTTTAGCTTTTACATATGGGTGAGAATATGTGTCTGCCTTATTTCACTTAACATAATGACTTCCAGTTCCTTGAATACTATTTATTTATTTTTAGAGACAGGATATCACTCTGTCACCCAGGCTGGAGGCATAATCAGCTCACTGCAACCTCAGACTCCTGGGCTCAAGTGATTCTCCCTCCTCAGCCACCAGAATAGCTAGGAATACAGGTGCACACTACCATGCCTGGCTTATTTTTTTTTCTTTCTTTTTTTTTTTAGACAGTCTTGCTCTATCGCCCAGTCTGGAGTGGAGTGGTGCAATCTCAGCTTACTACAATCTCCACCTCCAAGGTTTAAGAAATTCTTGCACATCAGCCTCCCGAGTAGCTGTGATTACAGGCATGCACCACTATGCCTGACTAGTTTTTGTGTTTTTAGTGGAGACGGGGTCTCACCACGTTGGCCAGGCTGGTCTCAAACTCCTGGCCTCAAGTGATCTGCCTGCCTCGGCCTCCCAAAGTGTCAGGATTACAGGTGTGAGCCACTGCTCGGCTTAATTTTTTATTTTATACAGATGAGGTCTTGCTACGTTGCCCAGGTTGGTCTTGAACCCCAGCCTCAAGTGATCCTCCTACCTTGGCCTCTCGAATGTTGAGATTACAGGAGTGAACCATCATGTCCAGTCCCTTGAATACTCTTACTCATGAAGTGTGCAAACTTCATTCCAATTATTTGGTAATAGCCCATGGAGCTCAACACCCAGACTCTGATTCTGACTTGAGTTTCCTGAGAATGGAGACAGCCTGGTCCAAGTGACCTGTCCCAGCATCTCTCCAGAAAGAGGGCCAAGGATGCACGGGCAGATAAGAAGCTCTTGCTAATCAAGGTCCAATTTCTCTTCTGTGATCATGATTCTTGCTGCCCATAGTCTACTACCTATTTTTCACCTGTTTCCAGTATTTCATGAGATTCACCCTGCTTGGTAAATGCTTACAGACACACCTACCATTTGCGGAACATCTAGTTTACAAGAAGTGCTCCCTTACTTCCCAATCTCTACTCCCTGATTTGGTACAGCTTCTGAACTTCTTCCCTCACTCCCACCTTCATTCTTCTACTTCATGCGATAGAGCCCTTCTGACATTTTCCCCTTCATGCGATAGAGCCCTTCTGACGTTTTCCCCTTTAAGCTTGCTTTTAAAAATATGTCTTGATTCTTACCTTTATATATCATAATATCAATTACTTTACTACAAATACCGTGACACTTTATCAGCAGAACTAAAATACGTTTTCATTCAAAAATATTTTTTCAACCACAAGTATAAAAATATTCTTTTATCAGCAGCAACATGCCCTCTTTTTCTTTAAAGTGCTTGTTTAATGTTATATGTTCCCCTAATTTTTTTTCTGCCTGGTTCATTTTTCTTGTCTTAGTGCTTTGCCCAATTTTCTCCTCACTTTCCCATTACTGATAAACCCATAAGAATTGAGCCCATCATTCAACAACCAGTAAGTTTTGCTATCATGTAGTCTTAGCTGATCTTGGTGCACTTTCAAATATATGATAGACACTGATACCTTAAGAGATCCTTCTCTTATCCCTAGGACTTCCATTGTGATGGTTCTGAGATTACTCAATAATAATAATAATAGTAATAATAATAACAGTAGGACATTACTGAGACATTTTCAAAGATCTGAAAACTTTCCTGGTAGCAGTTTATGTTGTAAGAGAACATGACCCAAATATATGTGACTCCCTTTAAAAAAATGAAAGTAGAAAACATTCTAAGCTTATGAAACAGATAAATTGAGTGTCATTATTTGCTTTTACAAAAGTTGTTTTATTCTTTGGAAAAGGTTCCCTGTATGAGAATTTGAAATGAAATTAGATTTCTAAAAAAAATCATTCTAACACACTACTGTTCAGGTCCAAACCTGCTCAAAGAGCCCTTGATTTTAAGATTAGTCTATATAATAAAAAATAATAAAATTTAGCTAATAGCAAAGATATATAATGTTTCTCTCTTCCAGTGACAGCATTCACTGGCAGTACCTTAGATAAAAAGTACATATATATACATATATGCATATATATATATAAATCTATATAAAAACACTTTTTTTTAAAATTTGGCTTTCCTTAGCACATCATATTTCTAGCTTGTTTTGACAACAACATTAGCCAAGTTGGAAAAACTGTGTACAACCTGATCTGTTTATTACTTTAAAATACACGGACAGTTCTCACAAGTGCTGACTTCCAAATCTAAACCCAAATCTCAAAAAGCTATCTGACAGTGACTTACTGGTAGAAGAATATAATTTAAAGGGCAAATATATTTCTCTATGTCTTTAAACAGCTGACAATTTTATCTCCCCTCTGAACTTTCACCCTTGGTGTAACTTGTTCAGCCTTCCTCTTGTTATAAATCATCACTTTATAACATCACTTTTGAGAGCTCAGGCACCCTTTTCTACACCAGATCTACCTAGATGGTTATATGACCTAAATTCCCAGTCCACATGCTCAACATGAAGACCTAATCAGAAGATTGCAGGCTGATGAGCCACAACCCTGCCCACCTCCCCACAGCTCACCCATATATTCCCAATAGGGAAGCAGCCTGATATAATGTTTGCATCATATCAGGGCATAGGAGTTATCGCCTAATGGCATCGTCACCCCTTGCTCAAGTGTATGACCTGAACCTCAGTTTTCTCACCTATATCTCCTTTGCTGTTTGGCTGTAAGGACTAAAAGAATGGATGGAAATTACTGGGCCTATTCCTTGGCAAGAGGCATTCGATGACTGATGGCTCTTCCATGGTCCAGTGGATAATCTCGTGCCTCCTACTCAGGAAGTGTCTCCATAGGTTTCTAGGAATTCTCAAGCCTCCAGGAAACTGATTAGTGGTTAATTGAGCAACTTGTTCAGTACCATGTGATAAATTAATGACCAAGTAGAAATCAACCCTCTCAACCCCAGAACATCAATCAAATGTTACCATATGTTTCTAGTCTTACTGGCATCTGAGTCACATCCAAATCCCAGGTGAGCTCTCTTTGCCAAAAAAATGTGTTTGTAGATCTTTGAGTCCAATCTACTACATGAATCAGCAAAGGGAGCTGAGAATATAAAGTGTCTGGCAGGTGCCCTCATTCCTGAACAGACAATTTCTGTGATACAACATGCTGGGAGAAGAATGTAGGTGGTTCTGAATCTGTTGGTAATCCACTCTGTCCAAGGCAAGATTGTTAAATGTTATCTACAAAACACGTAGCTGTACATTCCTGGTTACTTTTGTATTTGCTGGGGCTCTTCGTGCTAATTTCAGTATCCCTGCTGTCTTTTCCCCCATCATATTATAATAATAATGCAAAAACATTTAACTTCAAGCATAAAATGGAGTTTTAAAAAGGGGAAGAAAGATAAATTGCTGTGCTTTATCTGTTTGAACATTCCTTGATTTCAACACATTTATCAAAGCTTAAGTAATTTATGTCTTGGCAGGGTGTATCAATTTCACAAAGCACACACATTAGCTAGATACAATGATATCATATTAGCTTTTTCTGCATCTTACAGAAGAGCTCAAAAAGATTAATAAATGAAGAAGCCTTCATCAATTAAATGAAGCAGGTGGAAGGAAGGGAGTAGAGGAATAAGACGGTATTTCATTTTGGTTCTTTTGTTTTTAGGGGGAAAAAGCTGACAGGTTTAAATCATTCATCATAACAAGCTAAAGTTGAATTTTACTGATAATTAAATGCATTTTTTCCCAAGAGGCAGAGAAGCTGCAATGAATTTTATAGTAGCAGATGTGAGAACTGTCACAATTATGGAAATAATTTATAAACTAAAAAGCATCTTCCTCTGCAAACATTATATCAGAAGAGAATTTTTAAACTGTATTCACTATGTATTTTTTAATAAACATTTTTATTTTGGAATAATTTTAGTTTACAGAAAAGCTGCATAATACAAAGAGTTCCCATAGACCCTGCACCCAGACGCTGCACTCAGTATCCCATACCGTTAACATCTAACACTATAGTATATTTGCCACAACTATTAAACCAATATTGATACATTGTTACTAACTAAAGTTCATACTTTAATTGGATCTCCTTAGTTTTTCTTTAATGTCTTTTATTTGCTCCAGCATCCCGTGCAGGATGCCACATTAAATTTGGTCATCACCAATCCTTAGGTTACAAAGATTCCCAACTTGTCTTGGTTGCAAGTTTCTCAAACTTTCCTTGTTTCGGATGAACTTAAATGTTTTCTGAAGTACTCGGCAGATACTTTGTAGAATACCCTTCAATTTGGCTTTATTGTATATTTTTCTCATGATTACACTAGGGTTAGGGGTTTTGAGGAGGAAATACACAGAGGTAAACTGTCGCTTTCATCACTCCCTCTCAAGGGTACGTGCTAAGCAACTTGTCACTGTGACATGTCACTGTAATATTAATCTTGATCTGGCTGAGGTAGAGCAAATGTATTTTTTTAAGGTTTTGCTTTAAGAATTCTCATAATGTTGCAGATTGTTGTTATCATAACCTTAGTTGAAATTACCTTTAATTCAGTGGCACTTGGTTTAGAATTTTTTTTTTTTAAGTCAGGAATTCCAACATTTCAATTTATAGCTCTTTACAGTATCACTGAATTCTCTGAAATAACCTCAGAGTTGTTTAGGAATTTACAGACTATTTCTAAATTATTCTGGCAATTTTACATGTTATTAATGTGTCTGTCATCACCATTATTCATATCGCTATTTTATTTAGTATTAATTCCTTAAAAATTGCACCCACTTTGATAATTGATAGCTCTATAGAAAAGAGCTTATTCTATGAATATCTTATATAGAATTAGAATTACTTGCTAACTACATTAGAATCAAATATACTTTCTCAGTTCAGGAGCCTGTCTCACACATCCAGTGAGAAAGGGTCAGTCTTTAGGTGCAGCTTTCTTTGTAGGTCAACTTGCTTATCAGAGGGAAGGGAGCTAATGAAAGAAACAATCACTAAGGATGATTCTATATGTAGTGCTCTGGGTGGGGCAGGACACAAACGCTACTTGGTTTCCTCTGGGTTCTATGACAGTCAGATATTTTCCACGTTTATGGGATAACCCTTTCCTACAGGTTCATCGTTGTGATAGCTCCGCTGCTTCTCCGGAACTATATGTTGGCCTGAATCCTGAACTACAAGGGGAAAAGATTTCTCCACACTCACTGAATAACGAAAACTAAACAAAAAGCATTTAAAACTTTGAGCTTCTGGGGTTCAACTTCCATTTAATATAAATCATGCCTTTGTCAGAACAGTCCTAATGGGTGGTACTTTTGTTATTTACAGAGACACCAAGGGAAGAGATATTACCACCACCCTTGGTGTCCTAGGCCAGTGTTTAACAAGTCTAAATGACACGTTTATTAGCACATATTGACTCTTCACCTACGTGACACCGGGGGAGTAGGAGAGGCCTGAATTTTATTTTATTTTATTTTGTTTTATTTTATTTTATTTTATTTTATTTTGAGACGGAGTTTCGCTCGCTCCCTCGCCCAGGCTGGAGTGCAGTGGCGCGATCTCTGCTCACTGCAAGCTCCGCCTCCCGGGTTCACGCCATTCTCCTGCCTCAGCCTCCAGAGTAGCTGGGACTACAGGCGCCCGCCACCACGCCTGGCTAATTTTGTATTTTTACTAGAGACGAGGTTTCTCCATGTTGTTTAGGCTGGTCTCGAACTCCAGACCTCAGGTGATCCACCCGCCTCAGCCTCCCAGAGTGTTGGGATTACAGGTGTGAGCCACTGCGCCGGGCTGAGGCCTGAATATATGCCCTTTCTGACTCAGCAAGAAGAGACTAGGTGACATTAACACACCCTGTCTAAGAAAATGGAAAGCATACATCAGTTTAGAAATATTTCCACAAAAATACTATTTTATTTTTGCAGGATTAAGTTTATTGCTTCACTGATTTTGTCTATACCTGCAATCACAGGAATGCTGTTGTATCCTAACATTGTAGTGGCAAATCATTGGACTGAGAAGAAAATGTGAAGTGTCCCAATCAAATCAGTGCATTGCAGAAAAAAATCTGTCACTGCGTCCTCCAGTGGCTGAATTTACCCGATCAGAAAAATTGTCCCAGGAGCAAAGAAATGAATGAGAAAAGGAGGGACAGTGAAGCCAATCAGGACAAGCAGGGAAGAGCAAGAGAAAGGAACAGAAGTGCTTTGATTCATTAGAAGGATTTGGCTTCAGGAGCATAAAAATGGATAATGGGTGCTGTAAGTTAACCATCCCAGCACGCTGTGCAAGCCACATTCCCTCTCTGAGCTTGGTTTTCTTAATAGTAAAATGGTGAAAAGCACAAGATAGGGTTGCACTTCAAAGAGATGAAGGAGGCTGCAAAGTGGAAAGTGAATTAGAGTGAGGCTGGTCTACAGGCAGGCATACTTGTAAGGAGGTGAATACTGCACCGCAGAGAAGTGAGGTTCACAAATGTATGCGTTCACAAATGTATGCGTTCATTTTTTTAAACACTTATTTGACACACACTTTTCAAACACATTTCAGGAGCCCGCATTTGTGCTGTAGGCACTGAGAGTACACTGCTGAGCAGGACAGACGCAGGTCCTGTCTTCACACAATTTGCAGACAGCAAGGGGGTAAGTAATTCACCTAGTCATGGTTCTCATAAGGTCCCATCTCTCGTTCTCTCTCTCTCTCTCTCTCTCTCTCTCTATATATATATATATATATATATATATATATATATATATATATATGTATATATACATCTCAGTATATCAGCAGGTGGAAATGCTAATCCTAATTAGGGGAACAGGGTAAGCAACAGGGCAGGGAGTGAACAGAATTAAGCAATTAATATCTTTATTTGGATGAGTGAAACGAAATCCAGGACTTACTGGTGATAGTTGATAAAGAATGAATTTGTGACAAGAAAATCAATTGATCTTGGAATTTATACTCCTTTATATCTGGTTCCAAACTGTATACTGATTTGTTTATAATTACTAATGAGAGTGTGATAACATTGTAAGACAACAGTTATATTTTTTTCCTAGTGAAAGGCTAACTTGGTGACTATTTTCATGACCATAAACAGGCTCTGATCTTCAGTCTTTGCTGAATTCCTGACTTGCAGCTACCAGCTACAGTGCTTGGAAGTGATGACCCCAGCAGGGCTGGCCTTTCACCCTTCTACCTCCAAAGAGTTTCTGAAGGTGCATAAGATGCAGTCTTGGGTTCTGGGACAGTCAGTCCTTTGTCATGATTATGCTATAGCCCTCTTCTACATAATCAATATAATATATATTAGTGCTACTTGATAATTAGGTAACTATGCTCTGGATTAAAAAGAATACTCTGAAACAATATAGAGTTGTCTTTATGTTTATAGGTGTGTTAAAAATATGCTAACAGACAATAAATGTAGGTAACATCCATGGTTTTCAGAGGGATTACTGATTGTTCTAAATGAAAAGCAAAGCAAAACAACCTAATTTCCCCCCATAATCATAAAATTGAAGAGGCATCTATACTTTAACAGAATGTTTTCAGATTTCTGTGTTTATACTCAATATAAAATATTTACGTCTTTACTGGTTTAATACGAAGCACTTGCTATAACATATATAATACACAATGTATAGATTGCATAGATCACCTACCACTAAGAAGGAATGTTGTAAGTATTTTATAGTACACCAAAAATATGTAGTCCTCTACTTATCAAAGAAGAAAATTTTGACTTTCCAGGACTAAGCTGAATGAGCTGAATACTCCAAATGTGTGGATCTGCAACAAGCTGGGAGAGAGAGTTGGCTTTTCCTTGATAACAGGACTGGCATGTGCTACTAGAGAAAATTTCATACAGATCTGTACAAATATTTTTTTAAAGGCAGCTGGCTTATCCGTCTTGGATACCCTATAAGTATTTATTATTGTTGTTTCAGAAAGATGACCATTGCTAAGTGCAAGTTTGGAAGAATAAGTGGTTTTCTGAATGGATTTGTTCATGGTGTTGTTAACGATGGGTTGTATATTGGTGGTCATTAATGATTTCACTGGGGTTATTAATTTAAGCCAAGAACCCCAAAGTGACCACTGTTATACAATCTAGAGGTGGCTTACAGATCCCTTTACAGTTGAGGAATTATAGAACCAATAATAAAAGGTGGTTCAAAGCCTCATTTGAGTTGCTTACATATAGCTTATATAGTTAGATTGCTTTGACAGTACTGTCCTATATCCTGCAGCTAAAACTAAAATGACAAGCTGCTCAGCAGAAAAAAGAACAACAGAAAAAAACCCAAAACCCTGTCATGACCAATTTCATTGGCATCCCATTTGAATATAACAAAGAAAATATATAATTAATGATCAAATTCAGCATACCATTAAATTTATTGCTTGTAAACAAATCTTGGAAAGCATTTCTCTGGGTAGAAATTTTGCAGAATGTCATCCCTGCTGACAAAACAGGAACATGCACCTGCTGGACAGCATACAATGCTGTATTGATGATTAGTAGTATGGCTTGCCCTAGAGTCATATTTCTGGTGCTCCATTACAGAACTGTCACAGTAGATTAAAAGAAGAATGACAAAAAAGGAATGAAAAATGATAGAATCAAACATATATCAATGTACTAATTGTACCTATTAATATTTTGTGGCATAATGTGGCATGGTTCCAAAATTCATTTTGTAAGTTGAAAAACAAATAATTGCTTAGGAGAAGAAAGCTAAACAGTGGACATCCTTTCTGCTGAGAGTGGCAAATTCATTTTACCTTCCAGATATCTTTTAATAGCTACCCTTTACATTATTCTAAATTGATACAGGAACTAACAGGAAACATAAATGTGAAGACAGAAATCTTAGCAGTAAGAGCCAAAAAAACTAGATTGCAATGCTTGGCAGTAGTTTTATTGCTAAGGTTAAATATGGCAATTCTTATTTTATCTTGATGACAGTAATCTGAAAAATCAGTGACACAAACCTCTGCAAAAAATTCAGTACACACATACATGCATGCATGCATGCCTACACACACTAGACACACAGAAATATCATGTATGCATGCACATACCATAGTTCTCTGTAAACAGTTAGGAGGAAAGTGTAAAAGAAAACTTAGATTTTATTTTGTATTAGAAAGCTGAATTAACAGAGCTCTTTAACAAATTACGAACGGGCTGGAAACAAATGTTAAAGATGCTTTGTTGGAAGGGGCTGCTAAATATGATATGGCTGTGTGTCCTGAGTTAAAAAGGGTCAGATCACAGTCTCAATACAAGTTTTTCAAAGTCAAATAAGGTATTCTTTTGATAATCTAGTAGATTGAAACACTCCTTTTGTTGCTAAGGAGTAAGTGACTCAGCATGGCAAGTGGCACTGTCCACTTTCATCATTCAAGTTTTCAATGAGAGACATGAGCTTCACATGATGGGAACACATAAATACTTCTGAAATATAATGGCCTGAGAGAGACAACATGAATCTGTGTCTTGACCACTAAAAGTTGGCATTTAAAAAGGAAAGTTGCAATGGAGGGAAGAACAGTCAAGTGAGGAGTAGTAATGCCAGATTATTCTATTTCCATGCCATTTTAGGCAGAGTTTCAATGAGGGATGAGGAGACATATACAGGGAAGGAAGAAGACACAGGCGGTGTGGGTTTGGAAAAGTGACTTTGTGTATGCTTTGTATTTTACTATCCAATCCATTTAATATCTCAGTCTTCAGGCACCATTAATTTGGCAATTAGCACATACTCACTGTGATGGTGAGTTTTATGTGTCCACTTGGCTAGGCTATAGTATCCAGTTAACCAAACACTAATCTAGGTGTTACCATGAAGGGATTTTGTAGATATGATTTATATCTACAATCAGTCCACTTTTTGTTGTTGTTGTGTTTGTTCATGATGTTAGCATTTATTTATTGGTTACATTCTTTCACCAAACATGACATTTGTTAATTTAAAATAAATTTTCCAACTCTCTTAGATACATAGTACAGTATTTCACTTACATGTAAATATTCACAGTGTATTGGGGATTTTTACAAGATCCTACATAAATATGCTACTTCATTATGATCCAACATAAATATGTTTTTTAAGTTCAGTGACAGTTTACAAACTATAAAATATCTATCCACTAACAATATAAAGGCCTATTACTTGTGCATTTGAAACTGATAATTGTGTTAAAAGTATTTTTGCAATAATCATTCCTGACATTTCTAATGAGAATTACAGAGCCTTCACAAATAACCTTATTTGATTCTTACATCTACTTTGTGAGGTATGTAGGGCAGGAAATAGCCTTAGAGAGGTTAAGTGGCTTGTCCAAGGTCCAAGTATTGAGAGTCAGCAATAAATCTAGGAATCCGGTCTTTGTATAAGGCCATTGTACTTTCTATAGTAATACTCTAATGGACTCAACACCAAAAACAAACAAAAAGAAACAAAAAGTCAAACAACAAAAAAAACTGATTAATATATTTGCCTTATAAATAAAAAACAATTTTTCTCATTATAAAGTAAAAAGTTTATTCTAGAAAATGAAAGAAAATAGAAAAATTAAAGTCTGATAACTGTTAACATTTTAATATTTAATTCATATTTTTTCTCTGTAATATAAATGATCCATATTTTTATATAATCTTTCATTATTTTTAAGAACAATATACTGTATTTAGTTGCATAGTAGGTCAAATGCTCTGGAAAAAAGATTTTGCAATCACTACAAGTAAAATCTAAATCCAAATCAGGGTCAATTTTATCTAGACCTCCTCCCTAAATCCTAGATGACGCTTCCTGTTTCAGCATTTGCCATCCAAGTCCAGACCAGAAGGAACTGGGACTGTTCTGGGCAGGAGCAAGCTCATTGTCCTCTGGACCTGCTGGAGTGGCTGCCCTGCTCTCTTAGCCCGAGAGTCCCCTTTACATCCATGGCTCTGCCCTCAGAGTCATGCGTCCTTCATTTCTTCCCTTCTCTGTCCCTATCAGTCCAGGCTGGCACTATTACTAGCAGTATAAAATTCTCAAAACTTTTTCAGTCTCCTGTGAAATTCACGGGAGTTTAACCCATCAACAAGAGGGCTCTCCACATATCTTCGCTGGATACCTGCATCTCTATTCCTGGTTTCTGCTGAGATGACAGATTGCATCCATGTGTCTTTGGCAAAAGTTGCCCAGCCACATCTTTGGTGTCTTCTCCAGACCAATCAGTTGATTTTAAGTTAAAAAGGTTATTCTTGATTATTGGGGTTGGCCTTATCCAATCAGTTAGAATGCCTTAAAAGCAAAACTAAGGTTTCCTTGAAAAAGATGAAATTGTGCCTCAAGATGGCAGCATCAACTCCTGCCCAAGAATTCCCAGCTTGCTGATCCGCCTATGGATTTTGAACTTGTCAATCCCTGTAATCATGTGAGCCAATTCCTTGAAATACAGCTCTGGAGATATCTACCTTTCTATCTTACTGGTTCTGTATCTCTGGAGAGCCTGTTTGATTTTAATAGATATGCTCATGTGTAAATATCTTACTTTCATAACTCAATTATGCCTGTTGCTTTCTTGTATCCTCCACAGAACCTCGTTATAGATTCACCTTGACTTACCATGGGGTTATGTCCCAATAAACCCATTTTAAGTTGAAGGTATCATAAATTGAAAATGCATTTAAAATGCTTAACCTACTAATCGTCATAGCTTAGCCTAATCTACCTTAAATGTGCTCAGAACTCTTACTTTAGTTGGGCAACTATAGTTGGGCAAAATCCTCTCACATAAAGCTTATTTTATAATAAAGTGTTGAATATCTTATGTAATTTATTGATGTTCTACTAAATGCTTATTGCTTTCATACCACTACAAACTGAAAAATCTTAAGTTGAACCAAAGTAAGCTGGGGACAATCTATATAGGGTTACTTGATGGTGACTTAATCACAGGTTTGGACTTAGGGCCAAGTGTCTCTCCATGCTGCCTCCAGAGTAAACCATCAAAGTATAGGTCACCATGCTTGCCACATTGTTTATTATTATCATTTTTGTTTTTTGACTTGGTTCTTCCTCTTGTATATTCCTTGATGGCTGCTACTTGATCTTATTCATCGTATGTCTCTAGCCCCTCTTATCGTGTCTGATTTACAATAAGTATCTAATAAAAATTGAAAAAATAAATCTGACTGGAAGTGTGTAACTTCCTGGACCTCTCACAACTTTTTATTTCCTTAGACCACTTTGGGAAATGTTTTAAATCCTAATTAAAACTTAATCAATAAAGCAGTCAACCAGGAAATATAATGGAAATGAGGGGCGTCTGGAATTATTTGTTAAGGAGATAAAAATCAAAGCCTTTTCTACTTCTCTGGTGATCTCCTAGTGGGGTCTTCTTTCTCTTCTCTCCCACCAGCAACCTCTTCCCATACCTGTCTCAGAAGTCCTGGAAAAGGTTCAACAGGACTGTCCTGGAATTAAGAGATGGTCCAGACCACAGGAAGAGGCACAGTCTCTCTCTTGCCATCATTTCATGTTAAGCTCCACCCATTAGGAATTTGGTCCAGTAAATTTTCTAAAATGCAAATTTAGCTGTGAGATGTCTTTTTTTTTGTCTTTCAAAAAAAAGCTACTTTGAGTGAGAACATGCGGTGTGGGAATTGAACAATGAGAACTCATGGACACAGGAAGGGGAACATCACACTCCGGGAACTGTTGTGGTGTGGGGGGAGGGGGGAGGGACAGCATTAGGAGATATACCTAATGCTAAATGATGAGTTAATGGGTGCAGCAAAATAACATGGCACATGGATACATATGTAACAAACCTGCACATTGTGCACATGTACCCTAAAACCTAAAGTATAATAATTAAAAAAAATAAAAATAAAAATAAAAAAGCTACTTTATTGAGGTATGATTGATGCACAAAAAGTTGTACATATTTTTATTTATTTATTTATTTATTTATTTTTTATTATACTTTAAGTTCTAGGGTACATGGGCACAATGTGCAAGTTTGTTACATATGTATACATGCGCCATACTGGTGTGCTGCACTCATTAACTTGTCATTTACATTAGGTATATCTCCTAATGCTATTCCTCCCCACTCCCCCCACCCCATGACAGGCCCCAGTGTGTGATGTTCCCCTTCCTGTGTCCAAGTGTTCTCATTGTTCAATTCCCACCTATGAGTGAGAACATGTGGTGTTTGGTTTTTCGACCTTGCGATAGTGTGCTGAGAATGATGGGTTCCAGCTTCATCCATGTCCCTACAAAGGACATGAACTCATCATTTTTTATGGCTGCATAGTATTCCATGGTGTATATGTGCCACATTTTCGTAATCCAGTCTATCATTGATGGACATTTGGGTTGGTTCCAAGTCTTTGCTATTGTGAATAGTGCCGCAATAAACATATGTGTGCATGTGTCTTTATGGCAGCATGATTTATAATTCTTTGGGTATATACCCAGTAATGGGATGGCTGGGTCAAATGGTATTTCTAGTTCTAGATCCTTGAGGAATTGTCATACTGTCTTCCACAATGGTTGAACTAGTTTACAGTCCCACCAACAGTGTAAAAGTGTTCTGATTTCTCCACATCCTCTCCAGCACCTGTTGTTTCCTGACTTTTTAATGATCACCTTTCTAACTGGTGTGAGATGGTATCTCATTGTGGTTTTGATTTGCATTTCTCTGATGGCCAGTGATGATGAGCATTTTTTCATGTGTCTTTTGGCTGCATAAATGTCTTCTTTTGAGAAGTGTCTGTTCACATCCTTCACTCACTTTTTGATGGGGTTGTTTTTTTCTTGTAAATTTGTTTGAGTTCTTTGTAGATTCTGGATATTAGCCCCTTGTCAGGTGAGTAGATTGCAAAAATTTTCTCCCATTTTGTAGGTTGCCTGTTCACTCTGATGGTAGTTTCTTTTGCTGTGCAGAAGCTCTTTAGTGTAATTAGATCCCATTTGTCAATTTTGGCTTTTGTTGCCGTTGCTTTTGGTGTTTTAGACATGAAGTCCTTGCCCATGCCTAGAAAACCCTAGGTTTTCTTCTAGGGTTTTTATGGTTTTAGGTCTAACATTTAAGTCTTTAATCCATCTTGAATTAATTTTTGTATAAAGTGTAAGGAAGGGATTGAGTTTCAGCTTTCTATGTATGGCTAGCCAGTTTTCCCAGCACCATTTATTAAATAGGGAATCCTTTCCCCATTTCTTGTTTTTGTCAGGTTTGTCAAAGATCAGATGGTTGTAGATGTGTGGTATTATTTCTCAGGGCTGTGTTCTGTTCCATTGGTCTATATCTCTGTTTTGGTACCAGTACCATGCTGTTTTGGTTACTGTAGCCTTGTAGTATAGTTTGAAGTCAGGTAACGTGATGCCTCCAGCTTTGTTCTTTTGGCTTAGGATTGTCTTGGCAATGCGGGCCCTTTTTTAATTCCATATGAACTTTAAAGTAGTTTTTCCAATTCTGTGAAGAAAGTCATTGGTAGCTTGATGCGGATGGCATTGAATCTATAAATTACCTTGGGCAGTATGGCCATTTTCACGATATTGATTTTTCCTATCCATGAGCATGGAATGTTCTTCCATTTGTTTGTGTTGGTGATGGAATCTTGCTCTGTTGCCCAGGCTGGAGTGCAATGGCACAATCTCAGGTCACTGCAACCTCCGCCTCCCGGGTTCAAGCCATTCTCCTGCCTAGCCTCCTGAATAGCTGGGATTACAGGCACGTGCCACCACGCCTGACTAACTTTTTGTATTTTTTAGTAGAGATGGGGTTTCACCGTGTTGCCCAGGCTGGTCTTGAACTCCTGAGTTCAAGTAATCCGCCTGCCTCAACCTCCGAAAGAGCTAGGATTACAGGGGTGAGCCGCCATGCCCGGATGAGGCATCTTTTTTTAAAGTCTTTACCTAGCTCCCTGTCACCTAGAGCAGTGGTTACAAACTCAGCAGTGGGACCCTTTGTCCACTACAGTACACTTTTGTAGAATTCCATTATATACAAAAGATACCAGTACCATTTATTAATGCATTATATATGAGTTCAGATGTGTAACAACTATTATTGAAAGCTTCATGAATGACAGCAATAAGGATCTTATGACAAAAATGAAACTTGAAATCAGCAGTTACAGATGATCATTGCAGTCATATCAGCTTCAAAACAGTTCATGGCAGCATTTCATACATAAAGTGTCTCTTGACAACCTGATAGACTTGGTCACCACCGCACCCCCAACCCCTGGCCCAAACTGCCTTTATACTCCTATAGTGGCACCTGAACTGGTTTGTTTCCTTTCACTAGGCTGAACTCCTTAAAGATAGGGACATCTTCTTATTCTCTGCTGTGTTTCCAATGCCTTGGACAATAAAGCACACATGTTTAATAAACATGTTTCTGAAAATGTGTAAGCCTCCCCACTAAGCTCCAATGCCATTTCAATACTAATTTTATGACTTGGTTAAATTTTCCCCTGGAATTTTTTGTATTGCCATTTCTCCCTGAAATTTCCTGGAGGTTTTATGAATTGGAAAATTATTCTTTGCATGTACCCAAATGACCGTATCATGTTTCTAAATTATTGGGGATCAACGCCATGAAGTTTAATAGACTGTGATTTTTTAGGGAACCTGAAGAGAAGAGCCATGCTTGAAGAAGGAACAAAGTGAGAAGCTGCAAACCATTCCTGATGGGGTCCTACTAGCTCTAGCCCTTGGAGACTCAGATATAATCTCAGACTCCTGGCCCCAGAGGAGGAGAGTGGTTGGGTTTGGTGGAGGGTCTTGGTCAGATACAAGAATGGTTCTGGAAAATAAAGGCTGTGACTTACCCTCATTAACAGGGTAGGGGAGAGAAAGACTACTGGGAGGAGTGTCCTCCAGTGTACACGGGACAATTAGCACAGCATCTACTAAATTGCCAAAGAGGGAGCAAGCTTTTCCAGGAGTGCCCATGTTGAGGTAAAGTACCAAGGAAGAAATTATTCAGATCGGTTCCAGTTTTATAGGGAAATCTGATTATTTCAGACTACAAGTGTTCTGGACCTAAATCACATAGGAAAATGCTTCATTTCTCACTGTACTGCATTTGACTTTTGTAGGCAAATTTAGCCATTCATTAAATAAGCTGGAATACTTAATATCTAGCGGAATAGCCCCAGTGTGTTATTGGGGAGGGAGGAGCAACAAGTGATTCATTAGGTCTTTATGTACAGAGAAATATCAAGACATGAACTCATCGACTTGCAGATTAAACAGTTCACTTTGATGCTCCCTGAACAATTATGATGTACAGATCACACTGGCAACATCTCCTAAAAGGAAGAACTTGCGGTGGAACAAATGGGCCTGTACATGCAGGAAATAGCTTGAGAGGGTGGCAGAGGGAGGAAGTGGTCAGAAAGTAAAGTTATCCAGAAACTCAGAGACAATCTTGAAATGTAAACTTCCCCTTAACGATGTCTGTCCCTTACATGATAATAAGGTCATTTGTGCTGATTTCCTTTCTGATTTTCCTGCTGCAAACATTTTCTACTCCCTTGGCACATGCCTTATCCTTCCCACCTATGCGTCTCTGTCTGCCTTCCCCCATTGGCTCAATCCAGAGCCTCAAGTTCTTCTTGATACCTCCCTTGTTTTCATTCTTGAATTCATCACTAATTTGTATACTCTATCTCCAAATCCATTTTGTATTTGTGTACCTCTGTTCCCCCATTGTCAACATGACCTCTCTCCTGGGTACCTTCAGAAATGCTCATGTCCCATCTCGCCCTTTCAACCTGCTTCACACGCAGCATCTAGAGTGACCTTTATACACCCAGACCATGTCCCTCCACTGTTCACCCTCCTCAGTGCATTCCATTGCACTGATAGTAGAATTCAGACTCATTAAATGGTTAAGAAGGTGCTTCTAGAGATGGCTCCTTCTGGCTTTCCAATGCACAATCCACTCACTGCTATGTACTCACTGTCTTTGACTTTCTCTCAAAAAACTCAGAAATTGAAAAAAAAAACAAAACTCAGAAAACTTTGCTCTTGGCTCTCTTAAGACACATTAATGTTTGGCCTTGTTTCACCATCTCTCACTAGACTGCAAGTTACTTACAGTGCCCTGTAACATCCATTTCACACATATTTGGGGGGCACTCCCATATTTCAGGCACTATGTTGGGCACTAGGATACAATGGTAAGAATGGTTCTTACTCTATGGAGGGGTCTCTAGAGGAGACCAACAGAAACCTTGTAAACAAATGCATTCAGAAAATAAATAGAAAGCATGGAAAGTGCAGAGAAGAAACCCAATACAAGATGCACCAGAGAATAAGTGGGACCCTTTAGATTGGGTGGCCAAAGAAGACCATCTTGAGAAGGTGGCATTTAAGCTCACACAGGGATAGTTAGCTGGAGCTTGCCATCACAACAAGGGAGGAGTGTTGTGGGCAGAGGGGCAGTGTGTGAGGAGCCTTCTAGTCAGGGAAAGTGTGGGAAATTCTGAGAATTGCATGAGACTAGTGTGGAGAAAGGGCACAAGGTGATTTTGGAGAAGTGGGCAGGGGTAAGAACATTTGGATTATCAAGGTGAGTATCTCAGTTGAAGGAAACAATTAATACGTACTTGTTGGGTTTCCAGGAGGTGACTCTATTCCAACTGCAAAATTCTTCAACTTACAAAATCGAGGCCCTTAAAATTAAGAGACAGTCTAGAATTGAAGTGTCCACATTCCCAGTTGAGTCTTCTTTCTAGTATCACTATAGGGTGTTAAGTACCAACGATTCCATAGCATCTGAAAATGACTGATGACTAGTACATCTTCTATCATGTACAGATAGAATGTGAGAGACATATATTAATTGACAGTCTTTTATCAGCATGTGTGAATGCGTCTGATAGTTTTCCTGAGTCTATCTTCATTCTAAAAGCAAATATTTCTCTATGCCTGAATGCTGCCTCTTTCCTAATCTCCCTTTGCCTAATTAGCCCCTTATGTTTTCTACATCAGGGAAGTTAGTCCTCACTATTGGGAGAAAGTTATAATTTTCTGGTACATGCACTCTTGGAACCTGAGTGACAAGGTACAAAGTCTAATCACTTTGCTGGAAAGACCACACATGGAGGCCCTGAAATACATGGAGATGGAAAGGGGCCCAGATGAGTGCAAACTGCCAGCCATCCCTTCCAAAGACCCAAGTATGTGAGCAAAACCATCTTGAGCCCTCCAGATCAGTTCAGCTGTCAGGTGAGTATCACTAAGCAATCCCAGTCAATGCCCTTTCCAAAAGCAGAAGTGGAAGAACCAGCCAACTAAGCCCTATCCAAAGTTCTGATCCATAACATCATAAGATGTAATAAAATGGTTGTTGCTTTAAGACATCAAATTTTATGGTTAATAACATAACCAAAATATAGAGGGTGTGTGTAACTCTATGAAGTGAGGTGATAGCATAGTAGCTACAGTGTACAGGTGCTAAAGAGGTAATCAGAGATTTGCCCTATAGATGAGGTTGTCTGAATGTGGAATGACCTGCAGAATTAGCCTGCAGAGTTCAGCTCTGAGTCATTCTGATTTAAGGAGCTCACACAAAGCCTGGGACCTGCCTGTATTCTGCCTCCAAGATTTTATGGTTCCTGTTGAGGCAGGTTCTTGAAAAATCCAGACCCAATCCCTGATTTTTCCTGAACACTGTCACACTGTCACTGCTGGTATGAATTCAACAGGATATGAAGGTCATGTTTATACCACCAAAACATCAATGCTTGTTTATTTTCAGCCACTGCAGTTCTGGTCAATTTTTATATTTCAACAATATTCAATATATGTGTAAGGGAAGCTTTAAAACAAGCCTCAAATGATAAGCAACACTCTCTCTGTTTTGTTTTGCCTAAAAATTCTTATCTGTCTTTTGGGTCTTCACCAGATGCCTTTTTGCCATGAAGAGAATTCTTTAAGATTAATCCTAAATGTCCACTAAAGATGAAAATGATGGAGCAAGTATTGTTAACGTGGGCCAAGAGAAAGCAGATGAAATTAATAATTGTTAGTTTTAACTTATTTAATAAGTTCACAACAGGCATCATTCTTATGCATAGCATATTTGGTCTTTAGATATCTCTCACTTCTCATCTGACTATGACCTAATTTTAAAACGTGTGTGCCTCAACATACCTGGAGATTTCTAATATTTATAAAGAAATCACATAAATAGCAGAGGATAGCAGAGGAGAAAGCAGTTAGAAGAGGCCTGGCTGTTCTCACTTCTCAATTCATCACTAATTCTTATACTCCGTTTCAAAATCTAAGCTCAGTCAGTTGTCAGAATCTCAAGAAAGCCTTTTGTTCATATAAATTAAACTTTTCTCATTTCATTTTACAATGCATGTAAGTTATAGTTCCATTTCATGCATACTTTTTTAAAAGAAGATTCAAACAAGCTATTGATGGATTTCTAACCTTTAAAAACACTCTGCTTTCCTCTTTTCCGTATTATTTCTTTCTTAATGCCTTTGCTTGACTTTTCTTCATGATTTGCTCCATGAATGTGTTGTGCTCCTCAGGCTTTACCTCTCAACATAACTGAAACACTAGGAGTGGCCATCTGTTCTGGCCATCATTGTCAATTACAAGACGGCTAAAGAATGTAACTGCTGATCCCCCATTTCCTTACCGACTACACACTTACAAAAGAGAACTTGCTGTTTCGAAAGCATGGGAGTCCCTCTATCACCTGCCTTTGGTCAGATTGAAAACATAAGCTAAGACTTACGTTTAGGAGTAGGCTGGTTTGGTTATGGAAAAGATCAACCCACATGTTCTGCCATGTGAGCCATCAGAATTAGCGATTAACTTCTGAGACAGATGATGAGAATTAAGAACAGGATATTCAGAACCCACAAGTCTGATTGCCTAGCTTTATTGTGTGAATTTCTGCAGTATCCTCCATGAATTACTGGTATAAGGTTGCCATATAAATTAAAGATTCTTGATGGTGACCATGTCTTGATTTTTTTTTTCATCAAAGGTGTGACTCTCTGGAAACAATAAACTATAAGAGAGCTGTATTGGTGTACCTGCAGGGATGTCCAGCATTAGCCAGGTGAGATTCACAGTGGTTCACTGTAGGTCTGAGTATGGAGACAGTAGGTAGGCAAACCGTGGCTTGGTAAAAGGATGAGATTTCTAACCATGAGGACTGCCCATCAACAGAACAGCCTGCTCCAGCTTGCTCCACCTATGACAGTGTTATGGGTTGAATTGTGTTCTCAAAAAGATATGTTGAAGTCTGTTAAAGCAAAATTAAAATGAAAACCGGGCCTGAAAAATTCCTGGGCAAACAAAACCTGGTAGGCTTTAAAAATAGCCTTCATCTTGCTTAAGCTGCAAACATGAGTAAAACTTGGGTCATTTCTGGTAGATGCTCGTGTTAAAGAAAAATGAAACTTAACCTGAAACTTAACCTCAGCCAATCAAGAGCAGCCAACTAAAATATATAATTATATGATCGAGGACTTTCCATCAGGGTAAAACAAAAAAGGTGATTTTGAAATACTGTAACCAGCCAAATAATTGCTTTGTCTTATTTCCATATTCACCCGGTAAATATTTTCCTCTAATGCTTCCTCAGTGGAGCACTATACCTCTTTTGGTTTGATGCCTCCCAATTGAGGAACTGTTGTTTACACAAATTAACTCTAAATTTTTATTTTGCCTCAGATTTTTCTTTCAACAAATCCTAACCCCAGGTACCTGTGATCATGACCTTATTTGGAAACAGGGTCTTTGCAGATGTAATCAAGATAGTTATTATGGTGGACCCTAATCCAATTTGACGGTTGTCTTTATAAGAGAAGAGAAGCACAAAGGTAGACACCATTGACTCTGTGAAGACAGAGACAATCTCTAAAGATGGAGTCAGAGATTGGAGTTACGCTGCCACAAACCAAGGAACATTTGGGGCTACCAGAAGCTGGAAGAGGCGAGGAAGAACCCTGGCCTAGAGGCTTCAGAGACGTCATGGCCCTGCCAACACCTGGATTTCAAACTTATAGCTTGCAGCCTATGAGGGAATTTCTGTTGTTTTAAGCCACCTGGAATGTGGTTTGTAGTATAGATGGTCTCTGACTTACGATGGTTCAACTTACAGTTTTACGATTTTCTGACTTTATGATGGTGTGAAAGTGATACACATTCAATAGAATATCAATAAGTTACACAAGCTATTCAACTAGTCAGCGACACAATCACAAAGGTAAGCAACATATATTCTAGAATGCAGTGCTCCCAGATTATTTTGCAGGCTATTGCAAGTGTTTGGAGCAGGTGTGAAAATCATAGAGTGTACTACACACACCTAGATGTATGGCCTACTACACACCTAGGCTATATGGTATGTAGTAACTGTTGCTGTACTGAATACGGTAGGCAATTGTAACACAATGGTAAGGATTCATGTATCTAAACATGTCTAAACATAGAATAGGGACAGTAAAAATATGGTGTGATAATCCTATAGGACAACCATCATATATACAGTTCGCTGTTGACTAAAATGGCATTACGTGGTGCATGACTATATCATTGCCTGGTGAGAAAAATAAGTTGCATAAATAGGAAATCCAAGAATACCAAGGGAAAAGAAGTCCAACTCGACATTAGTGGCTAGATGAAAGACTGATAAACAAAAATGGTTTTCTAAATTTTAATATTGTGTTAAAATGTAGTTTGAAAAAGATACTGTTCACAATAGCAACATAAATTTTAACATATGTAGGAACAGCCTTAGCAAGAAAGTTTAGCATTTCTATGAGTAAATTTATAAAACTCTGCTGAGAGGAAAAAAGTCTACACTAAATGAAGACACCATGTGCTTGCTTGGGAAGAACGAATAATGTGAAGATATTACTTCTGCCCAAATAAATGTATATATTCATGTATTTTGATTCAAAAACTCCACAAATTTTTTTGAGAAGTGTAAAAACGATTTTTATTCAGAGATAAAAGAATAATATTAAATATTTCTTGAAATCAGAAACCTGACTAGTGAGGTTAAAATGCAAACAACAAACTGACAAACTATTTGATATAAACATGGTAGACAAAAGCTTAGTTCCCTTGTCAGATAAAGAGATTTTACATATTATCAAGAAAAGATGTAAAAATCAAAATGGGAACATAGGCAAAGGAAAAAAAAAACCACACAATTCATAGAAAAGATATACAAATAGCCAATGAATACTGTGGTAAGCAGATAAGTATCCATTTAAAAATAATGACAAGGCCAGGCATAGTGGCTCACACTTATAGTCCTCCATTGTGAGAAGCTGAGGTGGGAGGATCCCTTGAGGGCTGGAGTTCAAGGCTGCAGTGAGCTATGATTGCACCATTGCACTCCAGCTTGAGCAACAGAGGAAGACCCTGTCTCTAAAAATAAATAAATAAATTGAAACATATTTTCTGACAATTAAGTTGGCATATATATATATATATTTTTTTTTTTTTTAAATAAAACAGTCAGTGTTGAAGGTTGGGAAAGTGCCTGGAAGAATAAACAAGTACAATCTTCCCAGAGAAAAATGTAGGCACATGAACCAGTATCCTTAAAAAGTATGATACCCTTGAACCCAGTGCACCATGTCTAGGAATTTACCTTAAGAGAAAAACAATGTTCTGGTATATGGAAATAGATATAACTCAATGGAATAGAATAGAGAATCCAGAAATAAACCCACATATTTCAACAGCTTTTTATCTGACAAAGGTCTTATATCTAAAATATAATAAAGAATTCTTCCAACTTAATAATAATTGAAGACATACCACTCCATGTCAAAAAATGGGAAAAATAATTGAGCCAAAGAAAATACATTTCACTAAAAATATACACATGGCCCATATGCTCATTATAAAGTGCTCCATCTCATTAGTCATCAGGGAAATGTGACTTAAAACCACATGAGCTAGCACTGAATACCCACTAGAAGGGCTAAAATTAAAAAGACTGGCAGTATCAAATGGTGGTAAAGACGTAGATTAACTAAAATTCCTGTACATTGTTGGCGGGAAAATAAAATGTAAAAAGCAACTTTGGAAGGCAATCTGGCAGTTTTGTATAACATTAAAGTACACCTTTACTAAGACCCAGCAGTTTTGCTTCTAAGTATTTATCCAAGAGAAATGAGTATATATGTCTAAGCAAACACTTTTACACAAAAATTTATAGTAGCTTTATTTGTAATAGTTCTAAACTGAAACACCCAAATGTCCAAATAATGAACCATCAAATATAGATAATTAAATAGTGGATAATCAAATAGAAACTAATGGATAATTAAATTGAAAATAAAAATAGTAAACTTGTTAGATAAAAAAGTAATTGTAGAGAAAACATAAATAGGTAATTTCATATAATTAAATAGCACTCAGAATAAAGATAAAACCTGATAACATGCAACAACATGAATGAATCTCAAAAAGATCTCAGAAAATAAGAGTATATGTGGTATAATTCCATTTATATGAAACTCTAGAATAGGCAAAACTCATCTATAGGCAGATCAGTGGTTGCCTTTGATCAAGGGGTTGGTGGTGTTGACTACAAAGGGACTTAAGAGAACTTCTTGAGGACATGAAAAAGTTCTAAACTTTGATTCTGGTGGTGGTTATACATGTGTATACATTTGTCAAAACTTTTGAAAATGATTTAAATAATAAACTAAGATGGTTTATTATACTGTATGTAAATTATACCTTTTAGAAGCTTATTAAAAATTTGAAATAAATGATGCCCAGAATTTATGCACTAGTCTGTTAATTATAGCATTATTCATAACGGTAAGAATATACATTTAATGGAAGTATTAAAAGATAATTTATATGGGTACCCATTAAAATTATGTAAGTAAAGACTATTTAATAATGTGAAAAATAAAATACTGTAAGTGGGAAAAAGTGATATACACTTGTAAAAAATAGTTTATATACAGATTTAAAATTATTGGCAGGAAATATACAATTCATTAACTGGTTGCCTCAGGATAATAAATTCTTGGTATTTCTTATTTTCTTCTTTGTACTTATCTCTGTTTATTAAACACATTTTTTTTAAATTTGGAAAAATAATGCAATATGTTTGAGAAAAACAAAATAAAAGTAATAAACTAATAGATAAATCATCACTAGAGAGAATATAAATGAATAATATTAACATTTAATAAAAAGTTCAACCTTACTACTATTAATTAAATAAGTACATAAACATTAATTACTACTAATTAAAAAGTACATAAACAACAGATACTTTTGTGATTAACAAATTAGCAAATATGAAATATATGAAAACAACAAATATTTTTTCAGAATGAAATACCTACTGCTTGAAAGGCTATTTCACTTTGTTATGACAATATAAATTAGTAAAGCGTTTCTGGAAAGCAATTTATAATATGCACAAAAAAACCTTAAAGTTCTTCACTCATTTGATGTAATAATTGTACTTCTGAAGCGTCCTTAGGAAATTTTTCCTTAGTACCAATGGTGACGAATGCACAATGATGTTCACTACAATGTTATTTATACTTTGATAAACTGCAAACAACCAAAATCTCTCAAATTTGAAGAAAATTTTTAAGTGATTTTAATACATTTACTTAATAACTTATTATCCAGTATTTTTAAATGATATGGGTTTTAATAATATGGGGAATACTCGTTTCCATAATGTTTGGTTCAAATAGTTACAAAATTGTATGTAAGGTACTATTTCAAGTATACTGTATATCCAAATGAATGGAAAAAAGTTGGAATGAATATCCTAAAGTACATACAGGTTATGGCTGGGCAGAAAGGTTTCTCATAATTTTCCCTTTATTTTTAATGCACTTCCCTATTTTGAAATAAGTCAATAATAAACAGGTATAAATTTAATAATGTCTTCCAGTAAGACTCAGGAACTAAAATATTCCCAGATGAAGGTGAACAGATTCAGGTAACTTGCTATTTAATGTAGAATCAGGGCCAGGCGTGGTGACTCAGGCCTGTAATCTCAGCACTGTGGGAGGCCAAGGCAGGAGGATCCTTTGAGCCCAGGAGTTCAAGGTCAGCCTGGGCAAGATGGCTTAACTCGTCTTTACAAAAAATTTACAAATTAGCCAGGTGTGGTGGTGCGTGCCTGTGGTTCCAGCTACTTGGGAGATGGAGGCAGGAGGATTGCCTGAGCCCAGGAATTAGAGGGGGCAGTAAGCTATGATCACGCCACTGTATTCCAGCCTGGAAGACAAAGAGAGATTGCATCTCTAAAGTAAATAAAGAAAGAAAGAAAGAAAGTAGAATTACTTAGTCTTCTAGTTTCTGGTGAAATTGAAAAGGGTAATGAATTTTGGGACTCAAAGTACTTTGATGCCTGGAGAGTAAATAATTAGGCATTTAACAAATTTAGTTTTGTATATTGGATTCTTAGCATACCAGGGACATGACGGTTAATAAATGCACATTACACTAAATAGAAATGAAAAAATTATTGAAAATGTATATGAATGTATGTATGTACATAAACATATATACACACATACACAACATAAAGCAATCTCCCCACTTGACCTATAATATAACATGTAACAAAGTTTCAACTATATATGTACAGAAAATTGGAATGAGTGCAAACCCATTTTGCAGTTATCAATAAAGTACATATCTTAATCTTTGGGGAGCAGAACAAATAAAAGTGTCTATGGAAATGAAAGTGCTGCCCAGGGAGAAAAGAGCAAAGAGGAAGGCTTTTTTTCCTCCCTTATCAAATCACAGTTGACCCCAGGGTAGAGCTGTGAAAATAGAGAAAGTAAAGAAACAACGCAATCTAGATTACCAGTCTATGCCTTGTGAATAATTCATTAAGAATCATCCGTAATAGATTAGGGGGAGAAGCCAAGACATTTCCCTCTGGCTTCCTGTGCTACTCTCTGTGAAAGCAGCATCCGGCACACGGGATGGTAGAGATGGCCTAGGGGCAGCGGTGAGACTCGATGAACAGGGTTAAAGAAGCAAGTAGGTTAATGCAGGTAGCCTAAGGCGGACATGGGAGTGAGGGCAGGCCTTGCTGGGCCAGGCTTCTGAGAAGGATGGATGCTAGCACAAGGGGTACATTTTCTGCAAGGATTAGGCTGAGTCAGAGCTTTGGGTGAGAACTTTCCTATTTGATCCCAGCCAGTTTCCTGCTGGGGTGCAAAGCATCAGCTGTGAAAACATGTTCATGCGTATTTTCTTGTTAATAGCAATCTTTAATTCAAAAGATCGAAAGTAAATCTATTTTGGCTGCAGGACACCAACATAGATTAGGCTATAAGTCGAAGCTTGTGTGCTAATATGCCTTCCTCAACGCACGTTCAATGTAATAACATAACATTGCTCCGTTCAGGTGCTGAATACATCCTTGTCCTGGGCTGTGCTGTTTGAGGGGGTCACCAAATTCTGTTTTCCTATTTCCCAGTAAGCCATGTAAGGCACGTGATAATATCCTCATGTTGCAGATGAGAGATCAGGGCACGGAGAGTTTAAGCAATGTATCCAAGTTCCCTGAGCAAGTGAACCCTGGAAAATAAGCAGAGCCCAAGTCCCCAAATCCCTTTATCATCCCTACAGCGATGCATCTAATAGCCCATTTTAATCCAGCATTCAAACCATTTTTAACATTATCTACAGCTTTTCCTTTAATTGAATAGGCTGTATAATAACCAAGCCTTTAGGAAAATACATATTTAGCACTATAAACATTTAAAAAATAAACCTTAACAATTCAACAATTCTTTTCACCTATCGACATCTGGTTTTGGAAATTTCTACTGTGCTGAAACAGTTTATGATATTACTAACAATTACTGCTGGGTATCAAGCCACATAAATATTTAATGATACCATTAATTTCTGAAAGGAAAAAAGAGAATTTTCACATCAGGTTTAAATGGATATGGAATTTATTTCCCCATATTTTGCATTGATATTTAATTTGAGGTACTTGAATTGAGGCCTCATGTCTGTGATTGATGAGAATTTGTCATGGGTCTTTAGGCCTCTCTGTTCACCTTTAAATATGGGCTTCCCTCCCCCTCGTGCAAGACATAAAAATGGGAATGTCCAACTCTATCAGACCAGCACCTGCTGACCATCCGTCTGTTGGACTTCTTAGTCCTCCCTCCTGCTTGTTTCTTGGATGCCTGAGAGATTTTGCTTTACATTTGCTAGGAAGACTAGTTCATTAAAATACTAATTTTAAACTGTAATTATCTGTTGGTTCATATCGGTGGTTGAACCACAGTGGCGCAGATATCTTCTAACTGCAGGAGAATTTCACATCTGTTCTCATCCCCTGGAGTCTTGAGCAAGATGTGGTGCTGGAAAGGAGGCAGTTTGAAAGAGATGTAGAGAACAGCATTTTAAGAAAAGCGACAAAGGCAGGCAGGAAGAATTATAAATATAGTAAATAGACTCAATTGTAAAACTATTCATGATAATACCTTCTGGGGAAAAAAGCAAAAGCAATCAAATAGGAAGCATGCCAGGTAATAGTGCTGTTGTCAGCTTGGGAGGATCTTAACTGTGCAGTAGCTCATCTAATTCTAGGAGCGTTTGCAAACTGCCGGCCCAGGTGGGTGAGAAGTGGGGTGGGGTGGGTTATACCTTGTTTTACAATAAAGGTCAAGGATGTCTTTAGCCTGGTGTGGTATCAGCCAGCCTAGGGAATGACCATTGGTTGGCAGAACTGAATGCAATTATCTGATGTAAGCCATAAATAAGTGAGAAGAAAATCAA
Organism: Symphalangus syndactylus; assembly: GCF_028878055.3. Lineage (NCBI taxonomy): Eukaryota > Metazoa > Chordata > Mammalia > Primates > Hylobatidae > Symphalangus > Symphalangus syndactylus. The sequence goes on from NC_072444.2 coordinate 63,530,524, forward strand.
AAAGCAAACTGAGAAGAACAGAGTGGGTTTTAGAAAAGAAATAGGAATATAAAGATGGATAGGAAGGAAGAAGAAAGCAAGGGGGAGAAAACACACACCCTGGGGAGGAGCAGCCATATTTTTTGAGCACCAACTACACACAAGGTACTGTAGAAGGAAGGATAAAAAGAAGGGCCGTTCACTGAAGGTTTATTGTATGCTTGGTGATTTGCATCTTTGGGTCAGGTGGGTATCATCTGCAGCGTGCAGATGAGGAGATTGAGGCTTGGAGGGATCAGATTCTGACTTTGAGACCCTGCTTGTCTAATTACTTACTCTATGTCTTTTTCATTATATGATGTTGCTTTTTAATATTTCAGGGAGATGCAGAAATGAATAAGACACACATCCTTCCTTTAAAGAGCTCAAGGTCCTGATTTTTAATGATGGCCATTCTAACTGGTGTGAGATGGTATCTCACTGTGGTTTTGATTTGCATTTCTCTGATGGCCAGTGATGAGGAGCATTTCTTCATGTGTTTTTTGGCTGCATAAATGTCTTCTTTTGAGAAGTGTCTGTTCATGTCCTCTGCCCACTTTTTGATGGGGTTGTTTGTTTTTTTCTTGTAAATTTGTTTGAGTTCATTGTAGATTCTGGATATTAGCCCTTTGTCAGATGAGTAGGTTGCAAAAATTTTCTCCCATTGTGTAGGTTGCCTGTTCACTCTGATGATAGTTTCTTTTGCTGTGCAGAAGCTCTTTAGTTTAATGAGATCCCATTTGTCGATTTTGGCTTTTGTTGCCATTGCTTTTGGTGTTTTAGACATGAAGTCCTTGCCCACGCCTATGTCCTGAATGGTATTGCCTAGGTTTTCTTGTAGGATTTTAACGGTTTTAGGTCTAACATATAAGTCTTTAATCCATCTTGAATTAATTTTTGTATAAGGTGTAAGGAAGGGATCCAGTTGCAGCTTTCTACATATGGCTAGCCAGTTTTCCCAGCACCATTTATTAAATAGAGAATCCTTTCCCCATTTCTTGTTTTTGTCAGGTTTGTCAAAGATCAGATAGTTGTAGCTATGCGGCATCATTTCTGAGGGCTCTGTTCTGTTCCATTGATCTATGTCTCTGTTGTGGTACCAGTACCATGCTGTTTTGGTTACTGTAGCCTTGTAGTATAGTTTAAAGTCAGGTAACGTGATGCCTCCAGCTTTGTTCTTTTGGCTTAGGATTGACTTGGCGATGCGGGCTCTTTTTTGGTTCCATATGAACTTTAAAGTAGTTTTTTCCATTTCTAATCAGGAAACAACAGGTGCTGGAGAGGATGTGGAGAAATAGGAACACTTTTACACTGTTGGTGGGACTGTAAACTAGTTCAACCATTGTGGAAGTCAGTGTGGCGATTCCTCAGGGATCTAGAACTAGAAATACCATTTGACCCAGCCATCCCATTACTGGGTATATACCCAAAGGACTATAAATCATGCTGCTATAAAGACACATGCACACGTATGTTTATTGCGGCACTATTCACAATAGCAAAGAGTTGGAACCAACCCAAATGTCCAACAACGATAGACTGGATTAAGAAAATGTGGCACATATACATCATGGAATAGTATGCAGCCATAAAAAATGATGAGTTCGTGTCCTTTGTAGGGACATGGATGAAACTGGAAAACATCATTCTCAGTAAACTATCGCAAGGACAAAAAACCAAACACCGCATATTCTCACTCATAGGTGGGAATTGAACAATGAGAACTCATGGACACAGGAAGGGGAACATCACGCTCTGGGGACTGTTGTGGGGTGGGGGGAGGGGGGAGGGACAGCATTAGGAGATACACCTAATGCTAAATGATGAGTTAATGGGTGCAGGAAATCAACATGGCACATGGATACATATGTAACAAACCTGCACATTGTGCACATGTACCCTAAAACCCTAAAGTATAATAAAAAAAAAAAAAAAAAAAAAAAGAGCTCAAGGTCTTAGTACAAATCATAAAGCAGTGTCATCCATATGCTACGGAAACTTGCCTCATTCAACTGGGGCTCTGGCCTGCATACAGAATCTCCGCTTTGGTAGGTGGGGAGACTCTAGATAACATTTTATTTCCAGGCGAACACCACCCACACAGGCAGTTGGCTTTCACAAGGATCAGGCCCCGCCACTGCCTATCATAGGAGAGGTCGGTTACTCCGGTTTAAGGCAAAGCTAGTGTGGAGGAATATCGGGAGAATTCTCTGCAACACAGAGGCCACTTTATCATTTTCCAGAGACTGTTTCTTTTTATTTCCTTCCCCTTCTTTTATTTCCTTTTTTCCTCCTTTTCTTCTTCCTTTCTCTTTCCTTCTTTCTTTCTTACAGGGTCTCTCTCTGTCTCCCAGGCTGGAGTACAGTGGCAAAATCATAGCTCACTGTAATCTCAAACTCCTGGGTGCAAATGTTCCTCCTGCCTCAGCCTTCTGAGGAGCTGGATCTACAGGCACATGCTACCACCCTAGCTAAATATTTAAAATTTTTTGTAGAGACAGGGAGTCTTGCTATTTTGCCCAGGCTAGTCTTGAACTCTTGGCCCAAGTGATCCTCTCATCTTGGCTTCCCAAAGTGCTGGGATTTCAGACATGAGCAAAAGTTTCTGGGCTGTTTCTTTTTCTGTTAGTGTATTCCATACTTAGGTCCTGACTTGAATAAAACTATAAATTTGTCCCATAGCCTCTTCTCACCTCATGGCTCCACCCCTACCCAACCACTACCAGAAGAAACTACAAAAGATTCAAAATTTTCCTTGAGTTACCTTCCCACCCTCCCAACCCCCACAACAATAAGCTGCGTAAATTAACTTGAAGAGAAAAAATGATAGAAATAGAGTAACAAATGAAGCCAGAGGGACTGACTATTTCTTTGACAGAGAGTGTTCAGTGCTTCAAATACAGTACAAAATGTTGCTGCCTCTGTCTTCACTGGATGTGAGAACAAAATTGCCAAGTGCTAAGAACAACAATAATAACAACAACAAAAATTGAAAGATTTTCAAATCTTTGAGCAGACAAATAAGCTTTAACAATGGCCAAAGCAAAGAGAAGATAGGGAAGTTTAGGAAGAAGGAAGGGGAAAAGAACTTCTCTATTCTGAGTGTAGAAGGAGGTGAAACAAATGAATGCTAAATCAAACTTAATGACAACTAAATCAAAGGATGTTCTATTGACAAATTAATTTGAAAATCATTTAAGAAAAATTGTGCTTTGGCTTTTATTTATGTCTGCTGGAGTGAATGGGCCATGTTCTCTCCCCTGTATTAAATAGCAAGTATTTAACCCAGGAACTTAAAGTCCATTTTTCTTTTATATCGTCAGGACTCAGTGACTGAACTGTTAATAATTTAGCTAATTGAGTAAAACCTAATGCTTCGAGTGTTGAAGCAGGGAAATAAAAATTCAAGATTTCCTGTAGATATGGGATGCATAGTATTTAATGTTTCAGAGATCATCAGTAAAAGAAAATATTAAAGCCATACATACCCTCTGAGAGTCTAACTAATGAACGTCTCCCAGCTGTTGTTGAAAAATCAGCAGTAGCATCAGTACCAATTTCAAGACAAAGCACAGCTGACAGATGTTTGAAGGGATAAATCAGGCTGTACAAGGATTAAAATAGGAAGTCCCCAGGGCCTTCTAAAGGCAGAGGTGCCACAGTAAACTATTTCCAGCCACTTGAGTACAAGTGAAATATGCATCCTGGGGGTCATTATCCAGCAACCCAGTAGGCATCGGAGAGGTTGGCATATTACTAAAGCCTAATATTACTAACGCTCAGGTTCTAACCACACTGAGCTTTAAGTAAGGACAGCTTTTACTGTTACCTCTTTGTTTTAAGGGAGTCTCAAGGATTCTAATTCAGTTACAATATTTGGGACATAATGTGACTAAACGTGAACTTGGCCAATAAAATGAAACATAACAACAGTGATTATGCATGTACATGTTAACCTATGCTTAGCATGTAATACAGTTATTACTAAAATGTGTGATAAATACCTCCTAACTCAGAAACATGCACTTATTGAGAACCCATCATGTGTCTACTCCTGTTTATCCCTTAGCAAGGCAGGTTAGGTGGGATCTTATTTAAAACATAAGAGGTTAGTTCTCTTTCCAAACTTAGGCAATCCCTGACATTCACAGGCTTTTCCTACACCACCAGCCTGGACATGACTTTATTACATCACTTGCTAAATTACATTGTAATGATTTGAACGTATGTGAACTGCATTCCCTTGCCCATACCGGAATGTGAACGTATTGAGGGCAAAACCTAGATCTGAGTCAGCTTTTTTCTCACAGACCCTTGACAATGCCTGGGATACAGGATATTTGATAAAGGTCTAGCCTTTTCGTGTGTGCTTTGGGAGCACCCGAACTATATGTCAATGTTCCTGACTAAAATGTGTCCTCAAGCTATTAAAGTATAAAATACAAGTAGATATACCGTCTTGATACAAGTTCTATGGAAGGTAATGACTGACAGATAACCCAGGTTCTGTAAGCTAGGGGCTGGTCACTCCAGCTTTGTGTTAGAAGCACTGCCCCTTAAAGAAGTACAGTCTGCAAACTATCAGCAGTTCAAAATAGATACTTCTGTGTTTGGAAACTTTTATGGCAAGTTGATATTAGAACACTATCTAATCATGTGTTTGTGCATGTTATAAAAACATCAGATTGGCACCTAAACAACAGCTGGTTATTTATACAGACAGTCTGAGAAACACAGTCCTAGAAAGCTTATGCCATCTCAGACCAATTAAATCAGAAGGAGGGGAACTGGGAGCCTGCACATCTTCAAGGTATTTAGCTCCTTTAGAAGATTCTACTGTAGTGATATTTTAGGGGTTTCTTTTTTGTTGCTTTTAGAGACAGGGTCTTGCTCTCTCACCAAGGCTGCAGTGCAGTGGCACAATCATGTCTCTCTGCACCCTGAACTCCTCGGCTCAAGTGATCCTCTGGCCTTAGCCTCTTAGGTAGCTGGGACTACAAGTATGCACCACCACACCCAGCTAATATATTTTTTTTTCTTTGAGATGGAGTTTCATTCTTATCACCCAGGCTGGAGTGCAATGGCACAATCTTGGCTCACTGCAACCTCTGCCTCCTGGGTGCAAGCTGTTCTCCTGCCTCAACTTCCCAAGCGGCTGAGATTACAGGTGTCCACCACTATGTCCAGCTAATTTTTGAATTTTTTTAGTAGAGACAGGGTTTCACCATGTTGGCCAGGCTGGTCTCGAACTCCTGACCTGAGGTGATCTGCCTGCCTCGGCCTCCCAAAGTGTTGAGATAACAGGCGTGAGCCACCACATTTGGTCTTTAAAAAAAAAAATTTTTGTAGAGATGGAGTTTCGATATGTTGCTAAGGCTGGTCTCCAACTCCTGGCCTCAAGCAGTCTTCCCATCACGGCCTCGTAAAGTGTTGAGATTACAGGCATCAGCCACCGTGCCTGGCCAATAATATTATTGACAATAAACATTAAGATCCTTTTTTTCTTCTTGATTTGAGACATGGAATTCTCATATTAAGTATATGTATATTTTAAGTCATGTCTGAGATATTTTGAGACAATAAATAATCATTCTTTTTAAAAAGAAAACTTTTTATAGGAAAGATGAAACAATAACATGTAGTACTATGCTTATTGTGGCAGTCTAAAGACCCAGACTGTCTTCTGTCTAATCCCTCTTAGTAGATTTTGCTCAGTAACTGATTTTGGTGCTGCCATTACAATTTGCGGAAAGTTCCCATTATCTAATTGAATTCCCTAAATTTATTCTACACTATCACTGCCAAGTTGGTCGTCCTGCCTGTCTTTGAATGTGGTGTGACAGGGAGCTAACTATCTCCCAAGGGAACCTATTTCATCTTTAAATTCTCTATTAAAATTCTTGTTTCTACTGAGCTGAAATCTGTCTGCCTAGAACTTTATTCAGTGGTCCTCGTTCTCTCTCTCTAGAGTCTTACAGAACAAGGTCAGTGATTCTTCCATAAAATCAACATTCATATAGCCGAGGATGTTTCTATTACTGAGTAAGCCCTTCTTCAGACCAAATGCCTCCACTTTTTAATCAAAAACCATTCTTCAATTCTCATAACCATCCTGATGACTTCACTCTGATTGTGATCCTGTTCCTTCATATTCCCCATAAAAATGTAATACAATCAATGAATTCCAGAAACATTTATTAAATCCTTATAATGTGAGAAGGATGCAAAGTTGAAAACCAGGATTTCTCCTCTATATGTGTTTACAGTTTTATGTATCAGAGTGTTTTAAGGGAAAACAATCTATGCCTGTGGTCTGACCATTACAGAACATACTATGTCTATTAATAAAAAGATAACAAATATTTACTATGAATTTTCTCTCTGCCTGTTATCTCATTTAGACCTCACAACAACCCTGAGAGGCAGATATTATTCTACTATCCTTATTTTACAGCTGAGGGAACTGATACTTAAGGAATTAAGTTGGCAGTATAAGCAAGAAAGTAGCAGAGCTGCTGTAGTCTATATTAAATGATATGCTCTAGAAAACTTAAGTTGTTTAAGGATGTTAACCAATTGGCCAGATTAACCAACGTTCTCCACTGGATCTTGCTGATGCCCAAGTATCCCAAATGCACACAGCCGGTGGGCTGTTCTCTAGGATTTATCCAATTATTTTGAATTTTATGTGAGACAGCTGTTTGTCCCCATCCTGCTTATGCCAGTTATATTTGTCATTTTAATTACGTAACTTAATAAAGTATTAGGCTGATGAATATGAATGAGAAAAAAGTTGACCTTTATATGAAAATTAAGGCCAGGTGTGATGGTTCACGTCTGTAATCCCAGCACTTTTGGAGTCCAAAGCGGGAAGATTGCTTGAAGTCAGGAGTTTGAGAACAGCCTGGGAAACATAGAAAGACTTCATTTTTTTTTTTTTTTTTTAAGTAGCCAGGTATGGTAGCTTGTACCTGAAGTCCCAGCTACTCAGGAGGCTGAGGCTGGAGGATCACTTGAGCCCAGGTGGTTGAGGCTGTAGTGAGCTACGATTGCACCATTGCATTCCACCCTAGGTAACTCAGTGAGACCCTGTCTTTAAAATAAACTAAAATAAAGAAAAAAAGTTAAGGTGAATGCTTAGAGAAACTTGTTGCAGATGGGTCTTTTAAAAAAATGCTGTTCAATAAGTGAGAGCAAGAAAACTATTAAAAGATAAAAGGAAAAATATAAAAATTCTAGATAGATTTAGATTGATTGGAAGATGTCTTTAAGTACTTGACCCCATGACCAGAAAAAAAAAAAAGAGCAAGAAGAAGAAGCAACAGCTAGGAATCTTCTTAGATGATTCACTATGGGTTAGTTTTATTTAAATGACAAACTTCAGTCAGGGGATTCATATTCCAAAGGATGATATTCCACATATTGTTATAACCAATCAGAATACACATCAAACAAATGAGAACAAAGGCCAGCCACAAACTCCAGATATGGCCATACCAATGTGTACTTGATATACCCACAAAGGAAAAGGTTTGATCCTACATCAAATAATTTGTGAAAGAATGAACCTTCAGCATTTAAGTTTAAAAGTTTCATGTATGTTGGATATTTTTATGAATCACTTGTGGCCTGATTTGGGGGGAGAAAAGCTTCTACTACAGTATGAGTTGGAACTGGGATCTAAAACTGGGTTGTCTGACCCCAAAGAGCATTTGCTTGACATCTGTGTGTACTGCCTCCAAATGCTTTATGCTATCACTTTCCTCTTACTAAATACCACAGTCTATTAATACAGTCTAGGGTTGCATAAGCATTCTGGGAAGCTTATGCACATTTGGAAAGCTTTTGCCATATTGATGACTCACAACTTTAGTTTATTTTCAACTAAAACTTTTCCATACTTGCTAACCATATATCCTTTATCCTCTGGTGGTGGTGTTCTTTTTGTATCCAAGTGCCAGGTCTTAAAATTATCCCTTGTAACTTTCTTCTCTGTGGATTTGGCCCATCATTCTAGCCTGAGATCCTTTTGAATCCTGTCAGCCAACAGGTCCCTCTCTCTCTAAGCCTCATGTCATTAGCTAATTTAGCAAGTAAGACTTGTGTCTGCCCTTTTAAAATGTGACCTTGTCAGAAGACTCCCTGGACAGTCAAGCTGATTACTACAGATACTCCTTCCATTTCTCTTTTACTGAAATAATTTGTGATGGCAGCCACAAATCTGTCTGTCCCAAGATGCCAGGGCTGCTTCCTCTTAAAGAGTCTCATGTGTGACACTGTGCTTGTCTTGTCCATAACTGCACTTACCCTACTACACAGGGCATTTAATAAATGTGTTTAAATCACAGAATTTCATTGTTTTTTCTGGCATGGGACAACAGGAAAGCCTATCTGGAAAAACAACAATAAGAACAAGACAGCTGCTACTTTCCTCAGCCGTCACACATGCTACCCACTTCACAACTATCTCCCCGGCCATGAACTTGAACTTGAGAGAAAAATGAGCATTGATGAATTAAGATGTTTTAGAAAGTATCTGAACATACAATTGAGCTGGCACTATTTTGTACCTCAGGATTTGAATATTGCAAAAGACTGTATTGATTGCCTAAATCTAAAAATAATTTCATTAATGGAAGAAGATGTAACGTGATTTAATATGCAAATTAATGCTGCATTCACTGAAAACTATTAAACCAGCTCATTTAGCAATTTGAATGAACATTGCTAATACATTTCCAGAGTTTTCCTTTTCCTCTACAATCATACTGAAAACTCTTGAAAGACAACACATGTCTTTTAGTTCTGAATAATCTATATAGCAGTCTAGAAATAGACCAAGCTAATGTGAGGTATAGTGCTTATTATTCTTTGAATGTTGTTCTAAATTAAGGAGACAAGTTGCAGAAAAGTTAACTACTGTGAACTGGAAAACCTCCAATTAAGTAGTTGGATTCCAACCTCTCCTTGACTCACAGGCTGGAGGACATTTATCAAAGCATAGATAGGGACATCGGGACTGAAAACAAGGGCTGATTTAGACAACAAAAGCTCTGATTCACTCTCTCCATGTTGACAAAATATACTCTATACCCACAAACTTAAGCTGTGTCCATGCACACACAAACCAATCTGAAACAAAAACAAGTGAGCATTTAAATTTAGACCAATTATGACAGCAAAAGCTGTGTTCTTTGGCATTCTACCAAACAAAAAGCTTCAGAAACCAGCACTTCAAATACTCCCCTGGTCCACACATGTATTCTAGCAGCAGGGACTGGCAATGGAGCCAATTCCAATCAACGAGGAAGCTATTTAGGTCCCACAAGGCTGACTCTGAGAGTCGCTGGGGGATGCTGGGGTGCTGGCTCCACCCGTGGTGGTACAACAGCCCCTTCCATCCTCTCAGGGAAACAGGGGCAGCTGCCTAGGGGAGGCTCACCCTGCACTTTCTCTCCCATCCTAAATCCTACAGCAGCCTTCACAGTTTCTCTTTTTATAATTTTATTTTATTTTGGTGAAATAGAGATAGCAAAATTTGTCATCTTAACCATTATTAACAGACTTTAGAGCAATTTTGAATTCACAGCAAAATTAAGCAGCCAAGTACAAAGATTTCCCATATACCCCTGCCCCCTCCCCACCCACAGCTGCCCCATTACCACCTTCCCCCCCCCACCAGTGTTGTGCATTTGTTATAATCAATCCTACATTGACACAACTACCACCTAAAGTCCATGTTTATATTGGGGTTCACTCTTGCTGAACCCTATGGGTTTTGACAAATGTATAATGACATGTACTCACCATTATAGTATCATACAAAATAGTTTCACTGCCCTAAAAATCCTTTGTGCTTTGCCTATTCATCCCGTCCGCTCCCCAACCCCTAATTCTTTTACTGTCTCCCTAGTTTTACCTTGCCCAGAATATCATCTAATTGGAATCAGTAGTCTTTTCAGATCAGTATCTTAGTATTGCACTTAGTATTGTACATTTAAAATTTCTCCATGTCTTTTCATGGTTTAATCATTTCTTTCACCTGCGGAATAACATTCCATTGCCTGGATTTACCACAATTTATTTATCCATTCACCTACTGAAGGATATCTTGGTTGCTTCCAAATTTTAACCCCTTTTATGTGTACAATTCAGTGGCATTAGTCGCATTCACAATATTGTGCAACCATCACAACTGTCTATTTCCCAAACTTTTCCATCACTTCAAAAAGAACTCTGTTAAACATTAAGCAATAACTCCCATTCCTCCCAGCCCCTGGTGACTTACTTTCTGTCTCTATGAATTTACTTATTATTTAATATTTCATGTTAGTGGAATCATACAATATTTGTCTTTTTGTGTCTGGCTTGTATCACTTAGCATAATGTTTTCAGGTTTGTCCATGCCGTAAATATATCAGAACTCCATTCCTTTTTATGGCTAAATAACATTTAATTGTATGTATGTACCATGTTTTGTTTATTCCTCATCTCTTGATGAATACTTGGGTTGTTCCCACATTTGGCAATTGTGAATAATGCTGTAATGAAGATTGGTATAAAATATTTGCTTGAGTCCGTTTTCAATTCTTTTGGGTATATATCCAGGAGAGGAATTGTTGAGTTATATGGTAATTCTATGTTTAGCTTTTAGAGAAACCGCCAAACATTTTTTCAGCAACTCCACTATTTTACTTTCCCACCAACAACACACAAGGGTTCCAATTTGCAGCTTCTGTTAAACCCAAGCAGAGTAGTTAGTTCAAATGAAGGTTATCTTGAGGTTACCTGGCCTATTGTTTAGCTGGCATCCTTCCTCCACCCTAGACTCTATGAGATAAATTTTACTATAAACTATTATAATTTACCTCTCAGGCCTACAGTTCTCCATTAGTTTCCCTCACTAAGACTTCTGTTTCTATGCTCTGGACCTCATTACTCTCCTAACATAACCTTGATTCACTCGCCCTCTGTCTTCCACCCTGCTGAAGCAGTCCAACGCACCTCTGACTCCCTAACTCATCTGAACCACCACGGCCAAACCCTTTACCCAAGCTGGTTTCCCCGACTTCCTCAGTCTCTGCCCGACCTTTCTTGGGCCACTCAGCATCTGTTGCTAATGTCCTCCCTGCTCCTTGGTTCACAGTCATCTTGCTGCCATCTTCCTGGAGCCGGATCCCCACTTATAATGAGGTGAGATGCTCCTTTTGACTCTCATATTGCAAAATGGTATCACTACACTATTCTATTTAAAAATCTTACCCAGAGAAGGAAAGCTCACTAATTAATGGACAGTGTAATGGAATTTCCTTCCGGTTTTTATCACTTTTTTCTTTTTTTTTTTTTTTTTTTTTTTTTTTTTTGAGATGGAGTCTTGCTCTGTCACCTATGCTGGAGTGCAACGGCACAATCTCGGATCATTGCAACCTCCACCTCCCAGGTTCAAGGGATTCTCCTGCCTCAGCCTCTGGAGTAGCTGGGATCACAGGCGCCCACCACCACGCCTGGCTAATTTTTATATTTTTAGTAGAGACGGGGTTTCACCATGTTAGTCAGGCTGGTCTTGAACTCCTGACCTCAAGCAATCCACCCACCTCAGCCTCCCAAAGTGCTGGGATTACAGGTGTCAGCCACCACTCCCGGCCCCTGTTGCTCTTATACCTTCCTTTCATTCATCCATTTGCCTCCATCCTACTTGATGCCTTGGCTATCTCATGACAACAGCTTGCAAACCTGTGTCTGCCTCTAAATTGTACTTGAATTGAATCCATCTCTGGTTGCAATATCATATACAGTGCAGATTCTTTTACTCAAACCTGTCAATTGTTCTTTAGTTCCTACTCAGTGATTCAAAAGGATGATTCTAGCAGTTCAGGACTCGCACAAAAGCCCAGTCCACCTTTTCCGTGATATCTCCTAACAGACATCTCCCCTCCAGCTCCTGACTGCCCACGCTGAGCACATCCCTTTGTGTCTGACTCATGACATGGCCTTTGTGGTTCTCATTTACACCGTTCTTTGCTTAATAAACTTCTACATTTTGTTCAAGGATAGTGTTTCCATGATCACTCTAGCTAGAAGTAAAATGAGCATCCTCTGCTGGTCTGGCACAGTTTGTACCATTTGGCTTATGCTTAGTTTGATCTAAAGAGCAACCAGTTAGCTTGGGGTGTCACTAGAAGAGGGCAGATGGCTGGCTGCCAAATGGTCTCATAGCAGGGCACCTTGGGACATTCACCAAGACCAGTATCTGATCTTCAGTTTAGTAGGCTGAGGCACTTAACTTTGAGCAGCACATCCTGGGCAGAATTGCCTCTCAGGAATCGATACACATCACATCAGCTCATGGAACTGATGTGTGTGTGTGTGTGTGTGTGTGTGTGCACGCACATGGCAGAATGCCAATAAATTAATTAACTTACAGCAACAGCTAGAACCTTCATGGATGGAAGTCTGTGCATCACATGAGTAAAAGAGTCTCTCCCCAATGGATAGGCCTAAACTAGAAGCCAATTTAGAATCAGAATTTTTAGTGAGTGTGGAATCAAACCAAATTGCTGGCTTGATGAGTCAAAACAGGAATTTCTCTGTCACAGAGGCTGAACTGCTCATAACCTTAGGCCAAAGATCATTTCCTGTTTCTGGACTTCAGAGTTCTCTCCTCTCTCGGTTGACCACAAGTTAACTCAGTTTTACTCAGAATGGCCAACAATACAATCATCACAACATTGCCCCCCACCTTGGGATACTAAGGAGCCTTCAAGCGCAGTTTTGCTTTCCCGAAATTCTGTGGCAGCACACTATCTTTGGTTTATCCCCTGACCAAATTCAACCACTAAATATGTCTAAGAATACCTGCTTGATTTAACTCCCAGAAGGCAATGCTTCATTCCCCTCATCCCCTTCCTATGTTCTTGAGAGTTACTTTACTGTTCCACAAAGCATTGGCTACTGTGCCTCTGACCACAAACTCCACTGCACTATAAACACTTGGATTCAGCTCTTATCTTCACGTGTGAATGGAAAACTCCATGAAGACCAGACCAAGGCCTTATACCATGGTCTATGCCACACATGGCCTAGCACACAGCAGGTGTTCAGCCAATATTATTGAGAAAAGGAGCAAACAGGGGCTTAGTAAATACTTGTGATAAATTCCTTCCAATTCTTTCTTCTCTCAGCTATATCTAACACTGGTGATGGTCTTCACATGATTTTTAAGTGTTGATTATTCAAGGAAATCTTCTGAATGAAGAAATAAACTAAATTAATTATCCAAAGCTTCCAGGTCTTCAGTAATTGACTATAGAGAAACAGTCCTTGCTAAGTCCCAAGGAGCCTCCTTCTGGGAGAAGCCTGGATTGAAAGGCCATTCAGGATCTGCTTCACCCCTGCCGGTGGTTCTTCTGACATGGATCTGCGACTGGACTCTTGCCAGTTGCCCTTTGGATTTGGGTCTGACCTCCCTTGATTCAAGCACTGAGCCTCAGCAGTCACAGGACAGCATGCTGAATTTTCTAGGAGGATTTGTTGTTGACCCAAACGGTCTGAAGAGGGACCTTTGTACATTGGGAGTGACAGATTATTTGTTACCCCAGCCATCTTTAGAAGCTTCCAAAGGAAGGGAGACAAGATAAAAGCCCAGTGTACTTCGCTCAGAGCTTTGCTGCGTGGTGTTGGGTTATTCAGTGTGCTCAGGATTCATCTCCTGATTTCAGTGAGGGAAATAAAATGAATATAGGAAAGGAAAACATGATATATGTAAAACCCTTTCTAAAGCTGGCTTTAACAGCACTTAAAGTCAACTGTAGAAAACGTTGTGTGTGTGTGTGTGTGTGTGTGTTTTAATTGCAAATTGGTGTGCAAAATCTCTGTTTGCTCAGGATCTCCAGAGACTGCATCATGATCTGTGTTCTGTGATGAGGCCATGGGACCAGGCAATAGAACTGAGACGGGACAGCAGGTACAGAGGGGAGCTTTTCCAGCCTTTTGTTTCACAAGTCACAATGTACTCATCAGGGGAATCCAATATGTTTCTTATCAAACCTTTCTATTTTCAGCATAAATTACTGAACAATCCTCTAGATACTGATTTTTATCTGCTTGCTAGATAAATATTAGTTCCTATTGGCACATTCCTATTCAGTGCACCACTCACAAGTTATGTAAACAAAGAAACAAACCAAAAAGCAAAAAAAAAAAAAAAAAAAAAAAAAAAAAAAATTCACAACCAATAAAACAAAACAGAAAAAATCAGCAAGAAGAGCTTCTTTCTTTTTTCTTATTGTCATAAAAGTGTAGCAGCTTAAATATATGTTCTAATACAATAAATCACCCATTTGTATGGTTATTATTGGTTATTTCAGTTCTCAAAATTCATACTAGAATAAATTAAATTTATTTTCTATCTCTGCTTCTCTCTTGCTGTAGGTACGTGTGTACATAGGGGCAGAGGGCACACTAAGCAAAAGAGCAAATAAAATCTCAGCATAAGATCCCTACAAGTAGGTATATTTTTGTATTATTGGCTCCCTATTTAAAAAATATTTATTCGTATTTTCATTAATTCCACAAATATTAAGCTCCTGTCCTATATCCCACTTAATAATGGATATATCTTTTTAAGCTAAATTTCATATCCTGAATATCTTTGAATTACTAGAAATGGGGTAACTTTTCTCATTAATTAGAAGACTTCCAATTTCCACACCTTAGGAAGAACCTTAAAGTCTTTTTGAAGGTTATATTCAACGAGTGACTGCTGGACTCCTCTATCTAACACAGAGACAGGAAGCAGGCAGGCTGTGTTCGCTTCCCTACAAATTGGAAATGACACACATTTCTATTACTGGTCTGATAAAAAAAAAAAATCCAAGAAAAAAGGTACTGAAGATACAAGTCCACCTTCTGGGATAATGGTGTTAATTTCATTGAATTACTTTGTTCCACTATGTCCTTATAGAAAATTATCTAATTTGTTTCAATGGATTCATGCAAAAGAACACAAGAACAAAAAGTCCAGTGCCTGAAAGAAATTAGACTATGTACCTAAACAACTTGAATTCATGTCAAATAATATAACATATAATGGCATAATATGTGCATATGTATTTTCCACAACTGATGAATGACATTAATGTATAGATGATAATTCAGCAAGAATGAACTAAAATAATTTCATGAGTAGACACATTATCGTAAATTTCCTGAACATCAATGGGAAAGTGGAAAAGTAAGACTTTGAAGTGAAATTTAAAGCAAAATATGGGTTAATCATGAGTGATGGATGCACTGGTGTTCTATCAACCCTAGGTACTCTCATCCAAGCATGCTGAAAAGAATTCTATTTCATTGTAGATTCACTGCAGTCACTTTGTTTTTTACTCGAATCCCTGGATATTTACTATAATTGACTATAAGCTAATAGCTCTCTTGGCACTACATTTATTATCTATTAAGTGAGTTTAGAGTTTGATTTTTCACTATCAACTCAATATTTAAAAAGCAGAGATTATTTTATACTGGATACATACAACTATTTAGTTCAGTTATTTAGAGTAGAGTTTCTCAACCTTGGCTGCAACTTACAATTATTTGGGGGGAATTTTTTGAGCCCTTCCTCTGGATTTAATTTGTTATAATGTGTGTTCATACATCAGATTTTAAAATAAATGTATTGAATATAACAAACATCGTAATAGCAGGGTGAATTATAACAAAGTAAACATAACCCTGCTTACCAGGGTAAATAAACCAGGGTTTGTTTACCAAGTGCTTTCTCCTCTGAATTGGAGGGGAGAACACCTCTGTGTCACTGGTCACGCATGTGGACAGGTGGGTTTTCCAGGAGGGCACACTGACTAGAAGCAGACAGGAGGCTGGGAATCCTTACAATAGCCAAAGAAGGAGATCCTTATTCTGGCAATAGAGGGCTTTCCTGTTTCTACTTCTGGACAAAGCTGTTTCCTTTATATTTTCCCTCTAGAGGTCTAGAGTCACCTAAATCTCCATTTCTTTTCCCTCCCAGGTCCAGGACGTTGACTAGAATCCCTTCCCAGTCTCATCAGCCACCTCTTCAACAGAGAACAGGTCTTGAATTTTATACCAACGGCAGGAACTCTCCATGCCAGCTATATAGTAGCCTCTGTGTCCTGGGGTGGGGTGAGGGCTAGGGAAATAGCTGGACCAGCTATTCTAAAGCTAATTCTTACATATCTTGGCAATTGCCTGATGATTTACTTTTGTCTTTGTCCTTGTTGACTTTGTGCTTGGAGTTTCTTTGGAAGCTTCTTTGGAAGTTGAGAAAAACTGCTGTTATCTCTGGTATTTCTGGTTGTAGTTTTTCTTATTCTGATTTCTCTCTCCAAAATTTCCTTATACTTCATAGCATACCTAACTCCATTTTTTAAAGTAACAACATTATGTTGCATTATCTTTATATGGATATATCTTTTTATTATTTCTTGAAACCATGATGTTATGGTCTGCATGTTTATATCCCCCTAAAATGGATGGTAGTAGGAGATGGGGCCTCGGGGAGGAAACTAGGTTTAGATGAGAGCATGAAGGTGGAGTCCCAAGGGTGAAACTAGTGCTCTTATAAAAAGAGAAAGACTAGAGCTCCCTCTCTCTGCAATGTGAGGATTCATTGAGAACACGGCCATCTGCAAAGCAGGAAGAATACTCTCCCCAGACACTGAATCTGCTGGCACCTTGATCTCGAACTTTCCAATCTCCAGAAATATGAGCAATAAACATCTGTTGTTTCCAGAACTGTGAGCAATAAACATCTGTTGTTTAAGCCGCCCAGTTTGTGGTATTGTTGTTACAGCAGCCTGAGATGACTAAGACAACAAGTATTCAGTCCTTTTCTAGATACCTATCCATGTTATCCTGAATAGCCCCTTATGATCGGTTCCACCAAATGGACTGACCTAGCTATTGTTTCTGCTCATAAAGCACAGTGAAAAGCGGCATAATCCAGTGGAAAAAATACTGGGTTTAAGGTTTTGAGGTGATGGTTCTAGTTCCCACCCTGGAATAAACTTGTTAAGAAAGTATGATCAAATCACCTTGTCTTTCTGGGCCTGCTTCCTCATGTTTAAAATTGAAGGGCAATTGGTTGGTATTTACCAAAATTAATAACACACTTAACTTTTGAGCCAGCAATTCCTCTCTCAAGAATTTGTCTTGCTGGGCGCGGTGGCTCACGCTTGTAATCCCAGCACTTTGGGAGGCCAAGGCGGGCGGATCACGAGGTCAGGAGATCGAGACCACGGTGAAACCCCGTCTCTACTAAAAAATACAAAAAATTAGCCGGGAGTGGTGGCGGGCGCCTGTAGTCCCAGCTACTCGGAGAGGCTGAGGCAGGAGAATGGCGTGAACCCCAGGGGCGGAGCTTGCAGTGAGCAGAGATTGCGCCACTGCACTCCAGCCTGGGCGACAGAGCGAGACTCCATCTCAAAAAAAAAAAAAAATTTGTCTTGCAGGTATAGCTGCACATGTTTGAAATGACAGATGGGTAAGATTATTCACTACAGAACTAAAGGAAAGAATTCCTTGGTGTGATATTTGGAACTCACGTGTTTCAAATCAACAGAGAAATAGTGAAATAACAATGATCCATCACACAATGGAGTGCTATGAAGCTGTAAAAAAGAAGGAAGGAGCTTTTTATATACTGATAAGGAGAAATATGCAGGATATGTTATTAAACAACCAAAGACAAGGTGAAGAAGAATGTATATAATCATACACCTACCCTATGACCCCGTAGCAACATTCCTAGGGCTTTATCCCACATGAGAATCACCTGGAGAATGTTTAACAGTATTGACGATATGGCATCTCAACTAAGCAACTGTCTTAGTCCGTTCTGGCTATAACAAAATACCGTAAACTGGGTAACTTATAAACGACAGAAACATCTCACAGTTCTGGAATCTGGAAAATCCATGATCAAAGTGCCAGCCGATTTGGTATCTAGTAAGTGCCTGTTTTCTGGTTCACTAATGGTGCCTTCTTGCTCTATCCTCACATGGTGGAAAGGGAAAAGGGCCTCTCTTGGAAATAGGTCACTAAACCCTTTTGTGATGGTTCTAATCAACTCCCAAAGCCTCTTCCTCCTAATGCCATCACCTTGGGAGTTAGAATTTCAACGTATGAATTTTGGATAGACAGAAACATCCAGACCACAGCAGCAACCTGTATGCTTCAGAAATATGAACAAAAGGTCAAAAGAAATCTGAGGAATCAAATGGATCCCAAATAACCCTAAAAATTCTAAATATTATCAACAGAAATGTGAGGAATCAAATGGATCAAAAATAACTCTAAAAATTCTAAATATTTTCCTTAGAAAGATTAGGAAGGCAACTGTACCTGCAAAACATGCCAAGAAAGAGATTTTTGGAAATTAAAATATGATTGCTGAAATCAAACTCATTAGACCTCTCAAACATTATAATAGAGTCAAAAATCCAGTTATTGATCTAGAAGCTCAAGCAAAGAAATTTCCAAAAACCGAAACCAAAAATGCCATAAGAAATAAAAGAGAAAGTAAAAACATGAAGAATGGGTTCAGGAAGTTAAATAGTTGACTAAAAAAAGTTCTAAGAGATGAGAACAGATAGGAAAGAGGATGGAGGAGAGAATAATAATAATAAATAATGAAATGAAAATATCCTAGGTTTAAGAAAAATTAGATCATTCATATTGAAGTCCTCACCAAGGCTAAGTGAGTTTGATGGGTAAAAGACACATACTTAAACTTTATATTCTGTTGAAATTAGTGAAAAGAGAATTTAAAAAATTTCTAATGAGAGAGAAAACAATGAGGTCACCTATAAAGGAAGGAGAATTAACAACAGATTTCCCTTCAGCAACAGTGGACACTAAAACTCAAAGAAGCAAAGATTGTCAAAAAACAAACAAACAAACGAAACCCTCTCTGGGATAATGAGTATGAGTTTAGAATTCCATATTGAAACTACTGTTTTATGTAATGTTTTCAATCATACAAGTTTCAGAAAGCTTGTTGCCCTCACAAGCTCTCCAAAAACATTACTCAAAAAGGCTCTCCAGCAAAACAAATGAAAAAGAAATATATAACAAAAGAATATATGAGTCAGAAAGGTAGCAGCTGAATATGACTTGAAAAGGGAGAAAACTAAGAGGAAATAAAAAGAGAAGCCACTGGACCTTGATGCCTGGGGCATTATCCTATGAGTGGCTAAAGTTAAGTGTCTTAACGATATACTTAATTCTCTATAAATCCAATAGCATAACTTAGTTCTGTAGTAAATATTTATAAGAGCATAATCCTGTTAATGCCTTTTAAAGTTGGTTCAAAAGCTTTGAATTAACCTATATACTACACGTGGAATACATAATCATAGTGCCAGAACAGCAGATAAACGGAAGTAGAAGAGACAGGAGATGAAGTCTTACTAGAGTGTAGTTTCTGTATCTAGAAGTCAATAGCTACTCTCTAAAGTTGGGGGGTGGAGGAGCAAGAGGAAAATGTAATTTAAATTGTAATGATAACCCTAGAAAAATTACAACACAAAAATACTTTTTTATGTTTATTCCTGGGGAGAGAATTAAAGATACAGTAAGAAAGACAGCTTAACTTTTCATTTTTGATTAACAAGCTCCTTTATTAATAAAATATTACTTAAATAACTCAAAGTAGAGCTATATAATGGAATACTCTGTGGTCTTTGGAAAGAATGAGATATGTTTATATATATTTTTGTGGAAATTTATCCACAATTATATATACTTAAGGTAAAAAAAAAAGAATTTGCAAAATAGAGTATCATCCCTATTAAGGTAAGAAAATTCTTTATATGCCTGTGTGCATGTATATAACTAAATGCATTTAAAAATATCAGAAAGGTGAAGCTATAGATTGAGGGCACAGGGGAAGAAAGGAGTCTTTTGGAATTTCTTTTTAAGCTTCTGAATTGTTTTACTGTTTGTAATAAGTAAATATAATACATGATATGTAAATATTACTTTTAAATAACTTTCATACTTTTTAATTACAAAGGTAATTTTCTTAAAAAGTAAAAAAAGCAAGTATATGAATGTATAGTGTTACTTTCTTCAATTAAAACTTTAAATGGGCTGGGAGCTATGGCTCATGCCTGTAATCCCAGCACTTTGGGAGACCGAGGTGGGAAGATCGCTTGAGCCCAGGAGTTCGAGGTCAGTCTGGAGTCTGGGTAACACGGCGAGATCCCATCCCCTCAAAAACCACAGAACTTTGAATGTTTAAATATATTCTTAAAATTAGTATTTATTTTTTCATAGTCAAATAATGCCAGTATTATTTATTAAACTATTTCCCATGGAATGGAAACACTCTCATTTTCATATTGTAACATCCCACATGTACTTATATGTGTTTCTTGGTTTGATTCTATCCCACTGCTCTATTTGCTTTTTCTTGTGCAAATAGCTTTTTATAAAAAAATTATTACTTTAACTTTAAAGCAAATTTCAATATATGGTACTACATGTACCACCTCATTATTCTTTTTCCCTCATACATTCTTGGGAATTCTTGCATTTATTTTTCCATATGAAGTTTCAAATCATTCAATCCTGTATAAAAAACAAATCTACTGAAATGTTCTGGGATTAGATGAAACATGCAGTTTTAAGGTAAAAAAAAAAATTAAAAAAAAAACAGAGGCTATATGGTTAGATCAGCAGAGGTCAATCACCACCACTGGAAGGACAATGCAAAGTAGGTCTCGTACTGATGGTATGAAGAACAAAAGCAATGACTGGGAGAGAGTCTTGTCTTCTTACATACAATCCTCAGTAACAGAAAACAAGTATGCTTGTAAACTTTCTCACAGGCCATAACGAAACATGAGCATTTAGACAGCAGTGTTCACTGACCAGGGTCATTATAAACTGAACAAACAAACTTGGGTGAAGAGCAGGCATTTCTTCGGCTGCTCTGAAGGGGTGGTGAGAGGCAAGGCCACGTAGTCAAGAGTGAGGGCTGACTGCCCCAGGACTGTTGGTGTGAAGACGTAATTGACAGTCACAAATTAAATCTATTTATGTAACTGCAAAATGGATGACCAGGTCACTGAGGCATTGCAGCTACAAAGAGAGAGAAAAGGCTCTGACAGTGAGGAGCGTGCAGCTCTTTGGAGGAACTGTAATCCTAGGTGCAGAGGAGCCACTGCAGCACAGGGCGCTGGCTCCACACGCGCTGGCGCTGTGGCAAGAAAATACGGTTCAGATCCCTGTTCTCCCATTTTCTAGTTATAAGATCTTGGGGTCTCTGAGCTTCAGTTCCTTTATCTGTAAAACATAGATAAATGCTTCTGAGTAGAGCTGTTGTGAACATTAAACCAGATACAAAGCTCCTTGGACAAAGCTGACACATTGGAGTCTCTCAGGAGATGCTAGATATTAATGATAATCCAAAATGCAAAACAGATGGAAATAGGGCAGAGAAGGTAGTATTTAAGAGTCCCCGAAGTAGAAGAAAGTGTGTAAATGTGAAACTGAAGGACGCATTCAGGGCATTATTAAATACTTTTGGATTGTGAAATTAAAAGTTGCCAGAGGGGCTTAGTGTGGTGGCTCAGGCCTGTAATCTCAGCACTTTGGGAGGCCGAGGTGAGTGGATCATGAGGTCAGGAGTTCGAGACCATCCTGACCAAAATGGCGAAACCCAATCTCTACTAAAAATGCAAAAATTAGCTGGATGTGGTGGCACGTGCCTGTAATCCTAGCTACTTAGGAAGCTGAGGCAGGAGAATCGCTTGAACCTGGGAGGCAGAAGTTGCAGTGAGCCGAGATTGCACCACTGAGCTCCAACCTGGAGAAAGAGCCAGCCTGGGAAAGCTGAGCCAGCCAGAAGGCTGAGAGGAACACAGGAATTCAATTAGAAAGAGTCTATATGCTAGGTCATGAAATCATGATTTTATATTATAGAAGTTTTTTTTTTTTAATGGAGCAAAATAAGATTCATGTTTTATAAAGACCCTCCTGACAATAATATGGAGGATGTACTGGAGGAATTTGGAGGTAGGGCTGTGTGGTAAAACTGTAGGCAGGAGGATCATTTTATTTTATTTTTTAAGTCACAATGGAAGAGATATGATGTATGTAGGGAAAAAAACTAATTTAGAAATAGAATATCTTTAATAGCTACAGAGGAGACACAAACTGTGGGAGTTAAAGAATCGCCCTTGCTAGGCTCAGCCTCGCTTTCTTACCTTTCTTCTCTCTCTTGGCAAACCTAAAACTGATAAAGCTTCAGACTTCCCCAGGCTGAGTAACCTTGTTAGCAAGTGGGATAATGCCTGTAAGTTTGCAGGATTTAGATGCAGCAGGTAGATATGAAAGTGTAGTGTGCTTTGAGTATTCTGTCTTTATTGAATTTGCAGACCTACAATAGCAATGGATGGAGCATGGCTATTTTTGCTTCAAAGTCAGTTGCTTGATTCAGTAGAAAGAGCACAGGCTACAGACAGTCAGACTGGGGATTGAATGCTAACTGCTCTACTTACGCTATAAGTAGGTAAATTAATTTCTCTCAGAAAGTCAGTCTCATCTGTTAGTGTCTCTCTCATGAAATTCACTAGTAGAAGTAGACAGGACAACAATAAACAAATACATATTAAAGAATGCTACTGGTGGTAAAGAGCAAAGTGAGCAAGAGGATAGAAAGTAACTGAGAACTGCTTTTTATTTAAGGTGGTCAAGAAAGGAATCCATGAGAAGGTCATATTTAAACACACACTTGCAGAAAGTGAGAAAATAAGCTTTGAACACATTTTGGAAAAAGAGAATTCAATGCCTAGAAAACAGCAAATGCAAATGCCCTAAGGCAGAAGAAAGCTGGGCTTGGGGGAAGGAAAATCAAGGAAATATGTGTGGTTGGAGTGGAGCCTGGGCAGCGCAGCATGAAGACTCACCCAGTAAGCACTGGCAAACGTCCAGGCCAGGATCTCCTCTAACTGACCACAGGAACAGGAAGCTGTCCTGGGCAGAACAGAGGTACCATCTAACTGGCTTGAAGATCCCTAGGACTACAGGATTGAGTGCAGACCGTAGCGGGCAGTGGGAGGAGAGATCTTCCAATAGTTAAGGAATTCCTGCAATGATTCCAGTTGAACAACGAAGAAGGCCCAGTCTAGGCTAGTAGGTGGAAGAGCTGTGCGGTGGTTATATTCTAGATAATGTTTAGAAGGTAGTGCTGATAGCATGTGCCGATGGATTGCCAAGGTGTGATCTTTGCTCAAGAGATTTTGGCTGGTCTTGTAAGAATAAAACAAAGTAAATAAAGTGCCTACAATTACTCAAAAACGTCAGTTCTTTCCACCTTCCTTTGAGGTTCTTTGGCCTCTGTAGCTCAGGCCTCTGAAAGTGCTCAGCATATGCAGAATCTGGTCAAGAGTGGCGCTGGGTGATTTTTCAGCCATTGCCTATTGCCTGCTGTGTCCTTGTCTACTTGTTTTCTGGGTGAACAGAAACAAAAAGGTTAAGTACCACATTATTTTATATCTATCGCCAGGGCAAGCAAAGGCAAAAACTGCTTGAGACAAGATATTTTCCTTCCCACAACAAGACTGAGGAGATTTATTGTAGGGTTTCACATTAAAGCAAAGCTAAGCAACACAAACAGACAAGCAAGCAAGTGAGCAGACAAACAAAATGGGTGCATTTCTCAAAGCTCAAAGCCCTCATCCAAGGAACTTTAATGAAGCCTTGAAAAGCAAACAGCAGTGGCAGAGGATTTAGTTCCAGGAGGGAGATATTTTGAAAAAATTCATTGAAGATTATACATACTGGAAAATGAATGAAAAATCATGGTTGAGTGTATTTAGCAGAATATTTGGCATTTGAGGGGAAAAAATCAGCCCATTTGGCTCAAACCTATCCCTGAAATCTAGTTCTCAATGATTATGCCACGAGGCCGCTCTGCTCTGAGTGAAGTTTTTATGTTAAGACAACTGTGAACGGAGCAGCCTTGGTTCTTCCTAATGCCCTGCTTTCCCAAGCTCTAGCTCCCTGTGGAATGCTGGCCCTAGTCTTTTCTAGGGTGGGCATCTCACAGGCCCCCTAGCTTTACTTCATAAAGGGAAACTGCCGTGTGGTGGGCCCCGCCTCCTGTCAGGACCCTGGTACTCAATGGAATTGTCACAGTACCATTGTAGGCGGAGTATCATTCTCTCCGCTTCTCAGAGGTGGTGCTGGAGAGAAGCTGGGCCACTCGCCCACACCTCACAGCTGTTACATCATGAAAGCAGGGTGCAGCTGAGCTGCCACGGATTCCAGGCGTTTTGGCCTCCCCTAGCCTTCCTTCAAGCACATTCTCCATTGCTGACTGGTATTTTACACTTACTTCCCCCGGGTTATTTCACCATTGCTCCTAAACCATTCAGGTCATAATTTCTTTTTTTTGTTTTTGTTTTTAACTTTTATTTTAAGTTCAGAGGTACATGTGCAGGTTTGTTACATAGATACACTTGTGTCATGGGGATTTATTGCACAGATTATTTTATCACCCAGGTATTAAGCCTAGTATCCATTTGTTATTTTTCCCGATCCTCTTCCTCCTCCCACCCTCCACTCTCTGAAAGGCCTCGGTGTGTGTTGTTTCCCTCTACGTGTCCATGTGTTCTCATCGTTTAGTTCCCACTTACAAATGAAAGCATGTGGTATTTGGTTTTCTGTTTCTGTGTTAGTTCCAGCTCCATCCATGTCCCTGAAAAGGCATGTCATGGTTTCTCAATACTTTTATCAGGAACAGTTGTAGGCAGAACATTCTATCAACTTTAGGGAATGTTGCATCCATTTAGCATGACTCTGTTTTCTGCCAATCAGTATCATGTCTTCAGTGACTGCAGGATGTGACGAGGCTACGGGAAGTAATGAACTCAGGTCTGATCACCAAACCACTGCTGTCGAATGAGTTGATTGTGTGTGTGTGTGTGTGCATGCTAGTGTGCTGACAAGCAATGCAAATAGCCTAATGCCTTTGTGGGGCAGAGCTCAGCAGGTCATTGTTCACGGCTGGATATCTGTTCTTTTCATCCTAACCATTTTTCCCCTGGAACTATTTATTATTTCTTCCTTTAAGAAAAGAATAGCCTCACAGGGTGTTGACGACACTGAGTAGCTCCTAATATATGACTGCTTCAGTGCAAAGGAGATGTGGCGAAACAGTGAAACTCTACTCGTCATAATTGTGTGTATATGTGTGTGTTTTCTTGTCCAAATGTGTCTGTTAGTAGCTCAAGAAGATAAATGTTATTAATCAATTAGTTAATTAAACAAACAGCAACAGAGTGCCTATTCTGCAACATGCTTTATGCTCCATGCTCTCTTTGAAACTAGGCACTCATACACAATAAATACCATTACAGTCTGTGAGTGGAAGAGGCTATGCCAATGGCGACATTTGCTGTGTGCTGTGATTGCTACTGAGCTCTCCCTTATTCTGGTGCTCCACAATTATGGACAACTCAGTATGTTCTGCATTAACAAATGGGAACAGTGAGAAAGATGAACCAAAACATAGCACGATTAAAACAAATCTATATTTGCTTTTAAATGTAGTCTCAAATATAAACAAAAATTGTTTACTTCATAGAAGAGTTAGGAGGACAGTTAGTTATTGGAATACTTTATCCTACTACTTTAATCCTCTGTGAGTTTTAAAATGTGCAGTTATTGAAGTAATTCATTACAAATATTTACAAAGTGGTTGATGTTTAACTTTTTCAGCTGATGCTTTATGTTAAATGGACACTGAGCTTGCATTCCAAAATAGATAAGACAAACTCATACATTTATCTACCCTCTGAACCCGGATCTTCCCTTACATTGCATTTTACTCAGATCTATCCCAATCTGTAATAGATGTGAGCTTCTTGGGGAAGGATTGAGAAAGGAGGTGAATCCATAAAATTAGGATTTCTCACACGAGTGTTGGATTTGATAAATAATTTTTGGCTTAAAGGCAAGTCATTCATTAACAGAAGCTAAAATCATGGTTTCATGAACTAAACTGTTTTCTGCAGAAAACAAACACACACACACACACACACACCCTCTAACATAGCACCAAAGGCCAAATTTTGTCAGTTGAGTCAATGAAATGTGTGTGTGTTTTTTTTAAATAGTCTTTATTTTATAGAGCAGTTTTGAGTTTACAGCAACATTGAGCAGCAAGCACAGAGGTTTCTCCCACACATGCACAGTTTTAATTCAAGGTTGGGATAAAAAGATGTTGTACACTTATGTTACATAATATTTGGCATTGTAGATGCACTGATTCTTATTCTAAAGTTTATCCCATGTTCATCCCACCAAACTATGTAAATAATTGTTCTTTGTATTTCAAAATCATCTTCTGACGATGAATTATGTTTTCCAGCTTCAATGATCAGTGGCTTTCTCTGACAGTCTCCCTGTGCTTTTTTTCCCCTGCATAAAAAATCCATTTACTGTGCGTAAAGAATTTTCAAATGCACAGGTAAGAAGTATTATCATTGTTCCAGTAATGTCATTCACATTATCTCCATTTATATTCTTGTTTCAGGATGTAAGAATTTGTCTCTGTGCTGCAATTCCTTGACTATATCTGGATATTCTAGGTTTTTGCATACTGACTTTTTCTCTTCAGCATTCATAACACCTCCCAAAGTGTGGCCAAATTAGAGGCTTTTTGTTTTGTTTTGTTTCTGAGATGGAGTCCTGCTTTGTTGCCCAGGCTGGAGTGCGGTGGCACAGTCTCAGCTCACTGCAACCTCCACCTCCTAGGTTCAAGCAATTAGCCTGCCTCGGCCTCCTGAGTAGCTGTGATTACAGGCGCCTGCCACCATGCCCAGCTAATTTTTTCATATTTTTAGTAGAGATGGGATATCACCACGTTGGCCAGGCTGGTCTTGAACTCCTGACCTGAAGTGATCTGCCTCCCAAAGTGCTGGGATTACAGGCGTGACCCACCAGGTCGGCCTGCCAACTTAGAGTTTAATTAATATTATGTTGATTTATTTCCTCTTAGGTTGTTAACCAAGATGCAGAAATTGTGTTATTATACTTTCCTTAGGATTTCTAGAAATTAAAAATATTCAATCTATAGTGAACTAAATTGCTTAATTTGCATCTTTTTGGAAAAAAGTAAAAAAAGAAATACACACACACACACACACACACACCCTCTAACACAGCACCAACGGCCAAATTTTATCAGTTGAGTCAATGAGATGTGTGTGTGTTTTTTTTTAAATAGTCTTTATTTTATAGCACAGTTTTGAGTTTACAGCAAAATTGAGCAGCAAGCACAGAGGTTTCTCCCACACATGCACAGCCTCCCCCGTTGTCAGCATCCTGCACCTCAGTGGTACATTTGTTACAGGAGTTGACCCTACATTGACACATCATTATCACCTGAAGTTCACAGCATTTATTAGAGTAAACATTACGGTTTACTTCTGGTATTGTACATTCTATGGGTTTGGACAAACACATAGTAACATGTATCCACCATTATAGTATCATACAGAATAGTTTGACTGCCTTAAAAATCCTCTGTCCGCTCTCTATTCATCCCTCCCTCCCTAAGCAGGGAGCCGCTGATCTTTTCACATGCATTTTCTAGACGCCGTATAGTTGGAATCATATAGTAGAATGTAGCCTTTTCAGATTGGCTCTTTCACTTAGTGATATGCATTTAAGGTTCTTCCAAGTCTTTTCATAACTTGATGGTTCCTTTTTTTAAAGTACTGAGTAATATTCCATTATCTGGATGTACCACAGTTTATCCACTCACCCACCAAAGACATCTTGATTGATTCTGAGTTTGGGCAATTATGGATAAAGCTGAATCCATTCTCAGGTTTTTGTGTGCACATAAGTTTTCAACTTATCTGGATAAATATCAAGGAGCACGGTTGCCAGACTGTCTTCAAAGTGGCTAAACCATTTTGCATTCCTCCAGCAACGAATGAAAATTCCTATTGTTTAACATCCTTGCCAGGATTTAGTGTCAGCATTTTGGATTATGGCCATTCTAATAGGTGTGTAGTGGTATCTCACTGTTTTGTTTTTTTTTTTTTTGCAATTTCCTAATGACATATAATGTGGAGCATCTTTTCATATACTTATTTACCATCTGAATATCTTCTTCGGTGAGGTGTCTGTTAAGGTCTTTGGCTCACATTAAAATCTGGTTGTTTGTTTTCCTATTGTTGGATTTTATAAATTCTTTGTATATTCTGGATAATAGTCCTTTATCGGTGCAGGGGGTGGGGGGCAGGGGGTTCTTTTGCAAACATTTTCTCCCAGTCTGTGGCTTGTCTTCTCCTTTTCTTGACACTGTGTTTTACAAAGCATTTTTAATTTTAATAAAATCCAGCTTAATGAGACATGTTTTCATATTATTTGACCAAAATAAATATGCGCCCACTTTATTAACTCTTATTTTCATGAGTGTGTGTACCTTGCCAATCTTTCAGAAGACAAAGGCAGACATTACTCCATGAATGAAAATATAAAGTAGTTGGAGGCTTGAGGTTCTAGTGTCAGGCTGCCAGGGTTCCAATCCTGGCTCCCGTATTTCCTAGGTATGTGACCTTGGGTAAGTTTCATAATGTCTCTGCTATGGACTACACTGTGTTCCCTCCAAATTCATATATTGAAGCCCTTGCCTTCAGCGTGACTGTGTGTTGCGCCCTTAATGAAATAATTAAGAGGTTAAATGAGGTCTTAAGAGAAGAAGACACCAGAGTGCGCTCTCGCTCTCTCTCTCTCTCTCTCTGTCTCTCTTCTCTCTCTCTCTCTCTTTGAGCATGCAGAGGATCACATGAAGACACAGAGAGAAGACGGCCACTTGTGAGCCAAAGGAAGAGGCTTCACCAGAAGTCAACCCTACTAGGACTCTGATTCTGGACTTTCAGCATCCAGAACTCTAAGAAAATACATTTTTGTTTGTTTAAGCCACTTAATGTGTGGCTTTTCTTATGGCAGCCCTAGAAGACTAATATAATTTCTAAAACTAAGTGATTCTGGACTTTCAGCATCCAGAACTCTAAGAAAATACATTTTTGTTTGTTTAAGCCACTGAATGTGTGGCTTTTCTTATGGCAGCCCTAGAAGACTAATATAATTTCTAAAACTGAGTTTTCTGTCTTCCATGTATAACAATAACATGTATCTGATAAAGACTATTTGGATTAAGAAGAATGGCATTTAAATGATTTGGCATAGGACTTGTCATATAGAAAGATCTCAATAAATGTTAGCTATTATTTTCTTAATAAGAGGATGCTTACTGTACTGGCATTCAAACAGAAGGCTTTTTACCTGAAACACATTCTTCCTTAAGGCATAAATAATGCTTACAAATGTGTCCTGTAGTTTTTTAAATTCCTATATGAAAATCCTGCCAGAACATCAATGTAGATGCATTTATTCTCTGATAAAAATGTTTGACATTATATAGACAGCAAGCTATGCATAATAAATAAAGCAAAAATTATAGATTAAAATGGCACACATCAGTAAAACATCCAGATGTGCCCTTACAAAGTATTTTCATGACTTCTGTTTTCATCGTCTAGTCTAAACGTCGGGAATCATGCAAACACAGTCAAACTTTTGCTAAGGGCTTACACTACTTCCTGGTACACTACGGCCTTAAACCTTAATAAGGTCTCTTTGGAATCTAATCAATTTTCTAGGGTCAAATAGATTAGGATTTTGCTTCTATTTCTTTTCATACATATTAGCCCACTTATTAAACAAGACTTTCTGGGGAAAGTCATAGATTACAATGTATGGTTCCATTCTCCCAAGCTATTCAGAATTCTCCTGAGGTTTTGCCAATTATTTCATTAGAGAATAAGTTATTCCTATTGTCTTAGAAATCAAATGTATCTCGTTTTAAAAAAAATGAGATTGATATTGAATTCTGCTTATAGTTCTATTCTTTCCTAGAAGTAAAAATAGTTCTAATATCTCCCCAAGTATTTTCTTGGACAAATTGGATTTACTTGTTCCTTAAAAGAACTGACATTTCTTTTATAAAACGAGATAGGCAGTCAAACAGGTCTATCTTTTCTTTTTTTCATTAGAAGCACAGTTTTCAGTACATGCTTGCATACTAAGTCTATACCTTTAAATGAGGGGAGAAAGCAGAGGGCTTAGAAGACTTGGAGGTAAGTTTCTTTTGTCTTTGATGCTTCCAGATAATTTACTTCTACTTTCCTTGTCCTAATGGAAAAATGTTGATAATAATAAAGGGACCTTTTCTATCTTTGGTTTAGTATTTAAGGGGAGATTTGCTAAACTCCATTTGAGGAAAGTTCAAAAGTTCTTACCTGTCCAAAAAAAATCTTTTGATCTACATTACTCCTCCTGTCTCAATATTTTCTCGAGTTTTTCTCACCCCAGTAAATAACACCATGAGTTTCTCAAGCCAGAAGCCCAGTAATGATCCTTCATACCTTCAGTTCCCTCCATATTCACATTCAATTCTTCATCAAGCCTTGTCAGTTTTACCTTCAAGCCCTATTTGGTGCCCACCTATGACTTTATTTTCACTGCCACTACCTTTAGCCAACAGCTTTGTTCACTGAAATTGCTCAGTTAGCCTCCTAAGCATCCACTCGGCTTCCCACTGTCTCCTTCTCCTCAACAACTTTAGTGCCTGATACGGTTTGGCTGTGTCCCCACCCAAATCTCATCTTGAATTGTAGTTCCCATAATCCCCACATGTCATAGGAGGGACCCAGTAGGAGGTAATTGAGTCATGGGGATGGTTTCCCTCATGCCTTTCTCATAATAGTGAGAAACTTCTCATGAGATCTGATGGTTTTATAAGGGGCTTTCCCCTTTACTGGGCTCTAATTCTTCTCTCTCCTGCCACCTTGTGAAAAAGGATGTGTTTGCTTCCCCTTTGGCCTTGATTGTAAGTTGCCTGAGGCCTCTCCAGCCTTATGAAACTGTGAGGCAATTAAACCTCTTTCCTTTATAAATTACCCAGTCTTGGGTATGTCCTTATAGCAGTGTAAGAATGGACTAATACAGTGCCTTTAAAAAATAGAAATCAAAATGTTGCTTTCCTATTTAGCCTTCTAAAATCTTTCTGCTGCATTTGGAACACAATCTGAATTTTTTGCTATGGCCAAAATGTTCTCAAATCATGAATCTCTGCCTACCCTGTTAACATTACTTCTTCCCACAGCAGCACACTTTCTATGGAAGCACACCATTTCTGAGCTACATTGGCCTTTTAGTTTCTCAAGCTGCCAAGCTCCTTCTAACATGCTGCAGCTTTCAAACACGGTCCTGTATATTTTGACACTCCTCTCTTGAAGGGCTTATGATTCCCCTCTTTCAATCTGTGTGGGTTTGTGTCTTCTTTGGTCAATAGCATGCTTCTGAAGTGATGTTTCATGGATGTTTTTGTCTGCTCGGGCTGCTGTAACAAATACCACGGACTGGGAGGCTTAAACAACAGACATTTATTGTCTCACAGTCCTAGAGGTTAAAAGTCCAAGATCAACGTGTCCATAGGTTTGGTTTCTCCTGAGGCCTCTCTCCTTGGCTTGCAGATGGCCATCTTTTTGCCGTGTCCTCAGTATGGTCATCCTTTGGTCTGTATTGTCTGTGTCATAATTGCTTCCTCTTACAAGAGCGCTAGTCATATTGGACTGGGGCCTGCCCATATGACATAAGACTTTTTAACCTAAGTTCCCCCGCCCCACCCTTTTTTTCTTTAAAGAGAGACAAAGTTTTCCTCTGTCACCTAGGCTGGAATGCAGTGGTGCAATCATAGCTTACTCACTGCAGCCTTCAACTCCTGGCCTCAAGTGATCCTCCAGTCACAGCCTCCCAAGTAATTGGGATTACAGGTGTGAGCCTTTGCACCTGACCCTAAATTACCTTTTTAAAGGCTCTGTCTCCAAATATAGTCACATTTTGAGGTCCTGGAGGTTAGGACTTCAACATATGAATTTTGGGGGCACAATTAAGCCCATAGCACTTCTGAGGTGTGGTTGTAAATGGCCAGGCATCATATCTTGTTTACTCTTGAAGCCCTGAGCTGCTTGGTAAGAAACATAACTACACTGAGGCACCATGCTGTGAGGCAGCCCAGGGCAGAGATCATTTGTATAGATACTCAGGATGATGGCTCCAGTTGAGCCTAGCCTTCAAGTCATGCTAGCACAAGAGCCAGACATGAGCAAAGTTCTAATAACTCTAGATGATTTCAGTCCCTTGCCTTCCAAGTTATGCAGATGTTAAATGTCTGTCTTCTCAGCGGATGCTCTGTACAATGTGAAACAGAGAAAAGCCATTTCTCTTGCATTCTGTCCCAATTCCTGACCACAAAACCGATGAGCACAACAAATTGGTTGCTGTTTTACACCACTGGGTCTGGAGTGGTTTGTAATGCAGCAATAGCTAACTATAACACCATCTTGGGTCTTCACAGAGGCTCTTTGCTCTCCATGGTATCCTCTTCCCATGCCCTTTGTTGTCATTCTTCACATTTTGCCTTAAACATCACCTCGTTAGATAGGCCTCCTCTGACTGCCAATGTAAAGTTTCCCCTTTCATTGTCTTACAAGTCCCTGTTCCTCTCCTTCAGAGCTTCCCTAAATATTTATCATTATTTACTTCTTTTTATTTATTCAGTTTCTGCTGCCTCCATTGTGCTGCTTGCTTTTTTAGAGCAGGAACCACTTTTCTTTTGTTCACCCTGCATAGGATGTGCTCTACGTGTCATAATAAGAGGCTGTGGAATATCTGTTGAATAAATAAATGACTATGAGTTCAGTACTGCTGTGTTCTTGTTAGAAAAAAAATCACTGAAAGCAAACTGATGGGATTTAGGAAAAGCTCGGTCAAATTTAAGCAATACACTTTTATTGTGTACCTGCTCTTGCCAGCTCTAATCTAGTAGATGACAATGCAGTGATGACCCAGGAAACCCAAATGTATAAATAGATCCTCTAGAGAAGAACACAGTGACAACTCACAAATAATCCTCTGTTTGTCATCATCTCTCTGGGCTTTGACAATTTAAGGTAAGAGTCATGATTAATATAATGAGTGGGCTAAAAATGCTAATCCCTTGGTAGATAGGGCAGAGTTTCCAAGTTCACCAGGAAACACCATGCTGAGCTTTAATCTGTGAACACTCAAGATGATCAATTTTAGCAAACTTGATAGATCTTCTAAAGACTGGGGAGGTCAACCTGCAGACAGGACTGGAGGGCCCAAAGACAGGACTGGAGACCCAGGACCCAAGATCAGCATTCGTTTATATAGCAAGTAGAGCCATTGGACCAGCACAAGCAGAAGACAGTAGAATGGCCCTAATCAAGTCCAGCTTCTTCACAATCCCTGAGAGTCACCTTCTTTTGAAATAATACGTTTTGGGGCCCAACAGTTTTGTAGTGGTTTCTAGCAGACTCTGTCATTATTCACAAGATATACATTGCCTGAACCTTTGATCCATATTCATGCACTTCTGCTGAAATCTGTAAATTATCTCTGCATAGGCTTCTATGGGTGGGCAGGTGTGTATGGATAAGTGGATTAAGAGGAAACAGAAATAACGAAACAGTGACTAACGTGGCAACGCAGGTTAAGGAACTGGCTTACTGTTCCAAGATACCTTGATTTAAATCCACCGTATGTCAAGTTGAAAATGGGAAACTATGGACAACATTGCTTTGCAAGTTTGCTGATCTCATACACAATGTGTCAACAGGAGGGCTCTGTGATTAAGGATGTAATCATCTTGGGCAATCAAAGATGTTTTTTGAATCCTGTAGAGAAAACTGGCCTATGGAAAGTCATAGAGAAGAGGACAAAGCCGGGAAGCTTTCCTGGTGACTAGTCACACATCCAGCACTGGAAGAGAGTATAAGATGCATCTGGGCCTTTTAAAAGGCACCAGCATGGTTAGGTAAGGAGGACAAGTAGAAACACTGATGTGTGAGATTGCGAAGGAGGGGATTCTTTTCAGGAGATGATCTCCTCTGAAATCTGTCAATGTCAGCCTCAGGCTGTGCACTTCCTTCCAAGTAAGGTGAGTTTCTGGCTCTCTCAGGCATGTAGACCAAGGCTTCATTCCTGTGCCTAAAAGCTCTGCTGTGCTGGACCTGCTCTTCTCCCGACTTGTCACCTTGGCTTTATGAGACACGCTAAGGTTCCTTCTTCTTCTTCTTCTTCTTCTTCTTCTTCTTCTTCTTCTTCTTCTTCTTCTTCTTCTTCTTCTTCTTCTTCTTCTTCTTTGTCTAGGGTCTTTTAAATGTTCCTCCTGCCAATATTCTGATTCTAATCTGTGGCTTTGACCTGTGATTCTGGAGTCCTAATAACTGGCTCTTGGTGATTCTTAACACTGTAGCTCTTCCTGGTTCAATTCCTTATTCTTTCTATTCCACTTTTAGAGGTCTGCTCACCAGTGCTGAATAAGCACATTATGGCACATTTGACTTAAAGCCAAAACTTCTAGATTAAAAGAAAAAATTCAGAGGAAATTGTTTGAACCTGGTAGGAGGAGGTTGCAGTAAGTCAAGATCCTACCACTGCATTCCAGCCTGGGTGACAGAAGAAGACTCTGTCACAAAAAAAGAAGAATGAGATATTCGAGGTGGTTATAAAGGGCAGGTCTAGAGTTCACAGAAGTCACTGAGAAGCAGGATTTATGTTGGAGATATTCAATTCAATTAGTCTGACTATCTGTCATATTCTGAACATTGGGGATACAAAGATAAATAAGGCTGAATTTCTGTTGTCTCATTCATAATTTAGAGAGAAAGGCAATGAGGTAAACACAGTAACTATTCAATGTGACAGGTGGTAGAAAGGAAGAAATGGTCAAGCCAGGGAAAGCTTTAGGGAGAAGGGCGTACTTGAGCTGAATTTTAAAAACGAATACCTCCTTGAGAAAGGATGGAATGTGAAATAGAGAGGGTGATCCCAAAGATGGGAATGCCAGCTATAAAGGTGACAGCAGTAAGCCAGAGGGAGAACACAGTAGTGATGAGAGATTTTGAAGAGGCAGAACAAACAAGACTTGGTGGCTGATGGGGTATGGTAAATGGGGTGAAGAAAGTATGAAACCAGAATGATTCCCAAGATTTGTGCTTTTGTGCTCAGATGGCTGATACAACCATTTGCAAAGATATGCCTTATGGTGAGTATGGATAAGACGAGAGGAGAGAGAATTCAGTGTAGGGTAAACTGAGCTCACAGTGGCTCAGAAACATCTTGATAAAGATGTAGAATGAGGAGATACAAATCAGAAAACTGCTCAAGGTCCAGGGATGTAGATTTAGGGGCCATCAGTCTATAAGTAGTAATTAAAATTTTAATCTGGGGTGTGACCAAACAGGAAGAAGGTGAAGTCAGTAGTTGAGGTAAGGCAGAAAGGCAGTTACATTAGGTAATAAGCATAGATAGGAATGGTGCTGCTCTGGCAAGTCCATGACAATGGATGCCCCTGAACTTGGGAATGTTGGTTTTTATGAGTTATGAGGTAATCAGCTTCCTATAATTCCATGAATATGAAACAGCTGACCTACGAGACTGATTCTTGTAGGAGTGTTATAGTTGGGATCTACGATGGTGTTGTATTAATCTGTTTTCATGCTGCTGATAAAGACACCCCTAAGACTGGGAAGAAAAAGAGGTTTAATGGACTCACAGTTCCACATGGTTTGGGGAGGCCTCACAGTCATAGTGGAAGGAAAGGAGGAGCAAGTCATATCTTACATGGATGGCAGCAGGCAAAAAGAAAGTGAGAGCCAAGCAAAAGAGGTTTTCCCTCATAAAACCATCAGAACTCATGAGACTTATTCACTATCACAAGAACAGTATGGAAGAAACTGCCCCATGATTCAGTTATCTCCCACTGGGTCTGTCCCGCAACAAAAGGGAATTATGGGAGCTACAATTCGAGATGAGATTTGGGAAGGGACACAGACAAGCCATATCATTCTTCACCTGGCCCCTCCAAATCTCATATCCTTACATTTTAAAACCAATCATGTCTTCCCAACAGTCCCCCAAAGTTTTAACTCATTTCAGCATTAACTCAAAAGTCCACACTCTGAAGTCTCATCCAAGACAAAGCAAGTCCCTTCTGCCTATGAACCTGTAAAATCAAAAGCAACTTAGTTACTTCCTAGATACAATGGGGAGTACAGGCATTGGGTAGATACAGCCATTCCAAATGGGAGAAATTGACCAAAACAAAGGGGCTACCAGCTGCATGCAAGTCCAAAATCCAGCAAGGCAGTCAAATCTTAAAGCTCCAAAATGATCTCCTTTGACTCCATGTCTCACCTCATCAGATCACACTGATGCAAGAGATGGGTTCCCATTGTCTTGGGCAGTTCTGC
The DNA here is from genome assembly GCF_028878055.3 of Symphalangus syndactylus. Classification (NCBI taxonomy): domain Eukaryota; kingdom Metazoa; phylum Chordata; class Mammalia; order Primates; family Hylobatidae; genus Symphalangus; species Symphalangus syndactylus. The sequence goes on from NC_072444.2 coordinate 63,566,949, forward strand.
CCCTATGGCTCTGCAGGGTACAGCCTGCCTCCCAGCTGCTTTCATGGTCTGGCATTGAGTGTCTGTGGCTTTTCCAGGTGCACGGTGCAAGCTGCCAGTGGATATATCATTCTGGGGTCTGGAGGAGAGTGGCCCTCTTCTCACAGCTACACTAGATGGTGTCCCAGTTGGGACTTTGTGTGGGGGCTCCCATCCCACACTTCCCTTCTGCACTTCCCTAGCAGAGGTTCTCCATGAGGGCCCCACCCTTGCAGCAAACTTCTGCCTGGGCATCCAAGCATTTCCATATATCTTCTGAAATATAGGCAAAGGTTTCCAAACCTCAGTTCTTGACTTCTGGGCACTTGTAGGCTCAATACCATGTGGAAGCTGCTCAGTATTGGGGCTTGCTCCCTCTGAAGCCATGGTCCATGCTCTACATTTGACCCTTTCAGCCACAGCTGGAGCAGTTGGAATGCAGGGCACCAAGTCCCTAGGCTGCACATAGCATGGGGTCCCCTGGTCTGACCCATGAAACCATTTTTTCCTCCCAGGCTTCTGGGCCTGTGATGGGAGGGGCTGCCATGAAGACCTCTGACATTCCCTGGAGAAATTTTTCCCATGGTCTTGGAGATTAACATTTGGCTCCAGATTACTTATGCAAATTTCTGCAGCCAGCTTGAATCCTCCTCCAAAAATTGGATTTCTTTTCTATCACATTGTCAGGCTGCAAATTTTCCAAACTTTCATGCTCTGTTTCCCTTTTAAAACTGAATCCTTTAACAGCACCCAAGTCACATCTTGAATGCTTTGCTGCTTAGAAATTTCTTCTGCCAGATACCCTAAATCATCTCTTGAGTTGGAAGTTCCACAAATCTCTATGGCAGGGACAAAATGCCACCAGCCTCTTTCCTGAAACATAGCAAGAGTCACCTTGGCTCCAGTTCCCAACAAGTTCCTTATTTTCATCTGAGACCACCTCAGCCTGGACTTTATCGTCCATATCCCTATCAGCGTTTTGGGCATAGCCATTAACAAGTCTCTAGGAAGTTCCAAACTTTCCCACACTTTCCTGTCTTCTTCTGAGCCCTCCAAACTGTTCCAACCTCTGTCTGTTACCCAGTTCCAAACTGGCTTCCACATTTTCAGATATCTTTTTAGGTATCCTACTCCTGGTACCAATTTAGTGTATTAGTCTGTTTTTATGCTGCTGATAAAGACATATCCAAGACTGTAAAGAAAAAGAGGTTTAATAGACTCGCAGTTCCACATAGCTGGGGAGGCCTCACAATAATGGCAAAAGGCAAGGAAGAACAAGTCACATCTTACATGGATGGCAGTGGGCAAAAACAGATTGAGAGCCAAGGGAAAGGGGTTTCCCCTTATAAACCATCAGATCTTGTGAGACTTATTCACTATCATGAGAACAGTATGAAAGAAACCGCACCCATGATTCAATTGTCTCCATCTGGGTCCCTCCCACAACACAAGGGAATTATGGGAGCTACAATTCAAGATGAGACTTGGGTGGGGACACAGCCTAACCATATAAGGTGTCCTTGCTTTTCACTTCCTCATGTCTCCAGTACCCACACATTTTCACATTTATTTCAGAGTTGGTGTGTTTCTGGAATGTCTCAGCCTCTCTCAATCATTCTCTCCCAAGTCAAGAGCAGCATCTTTGGATTATCCAGAGTTGGATGCTCCCTCCTGCTCTTGAAATAGCTGATATCCTCGTCAGTATCTATAAAATACATGATTTTCAGGCAACTAAAAAAGTGGAGAGCTTCTTTGAATCATTACATAGTGTGCCATCCTTTGGAAGACATTGCCAGTCTTACTATGTGGTAAATACCTCAGTGATCAACACGATGGAGTTGACTCATTGCCTTGTTAAACAGAACATCTTCATTTTCTTTTTTTTAAATTATACTTTAAGTTTTAGGGTACATGTGCACAATGTGCAGGTTAGTTACATATGTATACATGTGCCATGTTGGTGTGCTGCACCCATTAACTCGTCATTTAACATTAGCTATATCTCCTAATGCTATCCCTCCCCCCTCCCCCCTCCCCCCACCCCACAACAGGCCCCGGTGTGTGATGTTCCCCTTCCTGTGTCCATGTGTTCTCATTGTTCAATTCCCACCTATGAACACCTTCATTTTCATACATAGAAACAGTCTAGTGTAAAGGAAAGAAAGCAGAGTTTAAATTAAGATTTGAGTTCTATATCTGACTTTATTACTTTCTAAAATTTATTTTCTTCATCTGTAGAATGGGAATAATATATAGCTCATGGAGGTGTACTGGTAATTAAATAAAATGATGAAGAAAGAAAACACTTGGTATAACGAATGACACTTGGTGGACTGATCCCCCAAATGGAAATCACTATTTATAATTTTATTTTGGAAAACATTTTCATCTCCCCTTATTGTGTTCAAAAATCTTTATCTAGCCTTTAGAGAGATACCTATTACATCAATCCACTAGGATAAAAGATTTAAAGCAAAAAACTTTGTGATAATTCAAAGGATTTTCATGGCACTGATAAATGGGTCTTTTGTTCAGTATAGATTTCCTCAATCACTTCAATGCTCATTATAGAAGCACCTCTGTTCTATTCTCTCTTTTACAGTTTTGTTCCTACAACAAAGGAAATCAAAGCACTCAAGTTCAATGTGATGTAGTGCAACTCTGATCTAACTACACTGAAACAAAGAGTCAGAACCAAGGGGACTGCCTGAATTTGCTCCCCTTGCTCTGCCTGGTTAATGCCACATGCAGAAAATATGTTATCGCTCATGCCACATGTACCACAGCATCAAAGGGCACAAAATTGGGTGATTGGGAACTTTGTCTCTCATCAGCTTCTTTGGAGATGGACAGGCCTATAAGACCTTGTCTGCATGCAACTCACACAGACTCAATAGACCGCACAATGGAAGTCAACAAGCCCTGAAAGAAATGTTGGCTCGAATAATTAACAAAGTCCTGGGAAACAGTTATTTGTTTTGAGAGGGGAAACTTCTAAATACAATGGGTTAAAATCCAGCATGGATGTAGGATGGTGAATGAACGTACATATTATTGCTTCCATGGGAAATGTTTTACTGCCTGAAAGCAGAAATTATAAAGCATTGCATCAGTAATAAAAAAAAACAACACCTTTCAACAATACCACAATAATAATAATGATAATGTGCTTTCATTCAACCAAGTAATCACTGAATTCCACATTAGATTAATACACTAGGAGGCTCTGGGAAGAGAAGGAGAACGAGGGCCACAGCCCCAGTGTGAATGAAACCATTAGACATATATAAACAACCACAGGATTTAAAACCAAAATTATAAGTACACATATACATTCAGAAGAGGGAGAGATAGTTACTAGTTGGAATGATCAGGAAAGGCTTCATATGAGAAGCAGCAATGAAATGCAGTGAGGAGCTATTTTGGAAATAGAATACAGAATGAGCTAAGGTGTGGAGGGCGTAGAACAGGAGGAAGGGAATGGGGGAGGGAGGAAATGGCAAGTGGTCCTGCATGCCTGCCACATGGGCACCACAGGGGGATCATGGGAGGCAAGGCTGGTGGGACATGGTGGGGGCAGGTTACTGAGGGACTTAGATGCCAAGTTGAGGACGTTTGACTTTCCTCTGCAGTTTAGTTGATGGAAGCCATCTGCTCTCAAGCAAGGAAATAACATCTGATCAAAAGGGCTGTGCAAGCTTAATCCAGCAATAGTGAAGCTATCTCAGGTTCATTTTTTGGAATGAAGTAAGGTCTGTATGGTTTATTTCATGAAACAAAAAATAAACATAAGCAAGCAACAAGATAGTGGCATCGTACAGAATGAATTAGAAAGAGAAGAGGAAAAAACAAAAAACAAAAAAACAGAAGTAGGGAGACCAGACAGAAAGCAGGTGGGAGGATACAGTTCTTGACCCTGGAAATTTGGATGTATAGACTTTGAATTGTTTCCGTAATAGCTGTGGTAATTTTGCCCTCATCCCTCTATCTCTGCTCTCTATAATCCTCTTGAGCACAATGGTGCCAGTTTTCACAATGGCGTTCCATATCCCCACAAAAGACACACGCAGACTGGCCCGTGCTGGGGTCAAGATCACACTGACACATTAGGGCCCCAAGGCCACCAGTGACCTGGCCACAGGAGATCCTATGATGATGGAGTAGAAAGGGGTGAGGCTAGTGTAGAGTTTAGTACCTGGGCCTTAGGTAACTTAGGAAGAGAGGGCTGTGGAACTGTTTATGTCTGTCCTTTGAAAAAAAGAGTTAACAACATGAAGTAAAGTATTATTTTTCAACTTTCTGGCTGGAGGTGCTCTGAAATGGTGCTCTGTTTTTTCTGTTTCCTCTCTTAATTTGCCACACAGGTGTCCACTTGTTCTTGAACTTTGCTTGTTTGCTTGCATACCTTTTCAGAAGTTTACCAAAATGTGGTGAGGGGTTCTAGTCACCCTGAAATGAATCTGCTAATCAAATTAATTTTATCTAGGGTACATTGCTTAGTCCAATTAAGTTACTAAGCCAATCACATCAGAATAAATCAACCATATTGTTACATAATTCTTTTTAATAAACAGAGTTATAATTATATGAAGGCAATTCTGAGGATGCCATATGCTACAGCGCAGGGAACCTAATTTATTTCATTGATTTGGAGAGACAAACTCACTCATGTGTAATAACTTTTATCATCCAAGATTTTAATTCTTATTGCATTGTAAAGTTTAAAGTCTCCTGCTTGCTTTATAGATCACAGTAAGAATTAGTTTGCAATGGGGCTTGTGGGGGAAAAGGAGGGTATGTATTAGGTGTGAAATGGTATGCGTGAAGCCACGCTGTAAACTCTGCCACAGAAATATGGGGGAAAAGTGCTGATTCTTCCTGCCCTTTTGAACAGCCAATACAGTAGAGATGTGTGTGGGAGTGGGGGATGGGGTGGGAAAAATACATATTGAAATAGATACTTGAAGTGGAGAACCATACAGGGACAATCCCCTTGCTTCCCACCTCCCTCCACATTTTCCTGGCAAGTAATAGGTGCTATATAAACTCCTGGTAAAAATGACTTATTTTAAAATATAACAGAAATTCCACTTAACAGATCTGAGAAAGGGAATGAAAACACCTTTGTCTGTCAACTTGGCCTGATTCTCTACAAATGCTGTTGACTTTTCAGCTTCGTTGAGGATGGGACCAGGGAAGCATGCAGGGGCGTTAGTCCATGGCAGCATAATGTTCAGTTACTGTCTCCGGCCAAGCAATTGCTGGCAGAGCTGTGGGCATCACTGGCTCAAGAGACTCACACTCATTCATTCAGCCACTTAGACAGGAGGAGCTCAGAAATGTGGGTGGAAGAATGTTCTTGAGAGCTCCTGTGGCTGACCTTTCTTTGAAGAGGTTTTAGAGAATGCTAGAAAAACAGGAAATCATCCTCCACGTTTTCCCCCTCATATTTCTTACTAATGAGTTCTAGAATTGTTTAGTCCAAAAATCCCAGTGATTTTGGGGAAAGATGCACAAGCTGATATCTCATTTAGGAATGTAATTTCCCTGTCTGCAGAAGTAGTTCTACTCATAAATCCTATTTTGAAATAACCTAGAGGCAAATATTACTAGAACAAAATAATGTATATTAAAGCAGAAAAAGTGGCAGAAATTGACGTGAAAGCAAGGTACTTAGTGGATTACATACTTTCTGCAGTGGTTACAACTAATCCTATTCTGGGCTGCTGCCTGAAATAACTAGATATCACCTACATTTGCTTCTATTTCCTTCCTGCCCTTACATAATTAATTAGATGCCAAATTGACAGAAGTAGAGGATCCTCAAAGCAGAGAAAGACCTGTATTGCATTCATTTGGGGGCATTAATGGGGAAAATGTTATTAATAGCATGGTAAAATGCACTATTGCTAATTCACAGCTACAACCTCCACAAAATTGAGCATATTGCTCTCTATTTAGTGGGCTTGCAAAGTCAATTCCGTGCCATCATTACCTCATGATTCTAGCCAACTGTCAGCATTCCAAATGAAGGAGATCAACATAAAATTTGGACCAGATTGAATGAATTCATTACCAGGGTATTAATCCCACGAATAATGAGTCTTGGGCTCAGATACAGATTGTTTTATTGATCCTCCAAAGCTCCAGATCTGGGGTGTCCAGCAGCCTCATCGTGTGAGATGCCTCAGAGCTAACTCTTGACTCTATCTTCAGGGCTCTTTACTGTCATGAGGGGCTGGAGCTGCAAAGGAGTATGGGTTTACTCTGGAATCTACATGGGTTCAAATACTGCGGAATCCTGGAATAAAGTGAGGCATTTTTAACACAGCGTATTTGGAAATATGCCCTGGAACTATTTGGAAATAATGGAGCATATTTAGAAAAAATAGGTTGATTTTGACTAATGGAGAGATAAATTTGGGTCTTATGGGAACATACCAGAATGTATTTCTGACAGGAATTTTCTCACTAATGTTTCTGTGGAATGTTCATTTCAAAAACCCTGGTATGACTGTGGAGTCAGAGAAGAGGAGAAGAGTGTCCGGTAACAGCAGTAGATCCCATGATGTATGAAAGTGACAGGTGTACAGGACACCAGCAGGGCAAATGAATGAGCAAGCAAGTCTCCTGCTTGGCTGAAACTGTATCCATCCCTAGCAAGCAGGCATCTGCACTTGCTGTTGGGCCCAGAACAAGTCAGCTTTATTTGATGAACCCAAATAAAAAGAAATATTGACCTAACTTATACCCTAACTGTAGTTTTGCAAAGTCAACGAAGTGTTTTTGAAGCTCAGCTTCCATAGGTATCCAGGAGGTCTACAGACTGACCTTGAAAACAATGGATTACATCACAGTACAGATATGGTCGTGATTAAAAATAACAACAAATATTGATTGGTCTCGGATATGGCCACCACAAACAGCAACAACATTTTTATCCTGCATTTTCACTTCTAAATCCATGTGTATTGGCATAATTTAGTGAGATCCTTTCTTATATGCAGGACTATTCCCTCTGATAAACAGCTGTAGCTCACATTTCAAAGAAAAAAATAGCCAAAAGAAACCAATCACAAATGTATCTCAAGAGAGGTATGCTAGTGTCAAAGTGGTTCTTTTGATTGCTTCTAACAAAGGCAGTTAGCCTGCATTAATTACATACAAGGAGAAATGGGTTTACATATACCACAAGTTATCTCTGCAAGTCACAGTCACCTGGGCAGGATCCACCTTAGTAAAAAAAAAGACTGAAATTAATATCCATTAACTGGCGAATGGATAAATAAAATGTGGTACATCCATACAATGAAATGCTGTTCAGTCATTTTTAAAATGAAGTACTGATACCTGTTACAATATGAATGAAACTTGAAAACATTATCGTAAGTGAAAGAAGCCAGTTAATTCAACTACGTGTTGTATGATTCCATTTACATGAAGTGTCCAGCATAGATAAATCCATAGAGAAGTAAATTAGGGGTTGCCTAGGACTGGAGAGAGAGCAGGGAGGAGATGAAGAACGGCTGCTAATGGGTATGGGGTTTCTTTCTGGGAGGTGAAATGTTTTAAGACTAGATAGCAGTGATGATGACACACCTGTGAATGTACTGAAAACCACAGAATAAGACACTTTGAAAGAGTGAATTTTATGGCTTGTGAATTGTATCTCAATGAAGCTGCTATAAAAATGATGGAAGTGGCCAGGCGTGGTGGCTCATGCCTGTAATCCCAGCACTTTGGGAGGTTGAGGTGGGCAGATCACCTGAGGTCAGGAGTTCAAGACTAGCCTGGCCAAGATGGTGAAACCCTATCTCTATTAAAAGTACAAAAATTAGTCAGGCATGGTGGCCTGCACCTGTAGTCACAGCTACTGGAGAGGCTGAGGCAGGAGGATTCCTTGAAACCAGGAGGTGGAGGTTGCAGTGAGCCGAGATTGCGCCGTTGCACTCCAGCCTGGGTGACAGAGTGAGACTCCGTTTCAAAAAAAAAAGACAAGCTATCCTGTTATTTTCATTAATTTATTATTTTACTTTGTCTTTAAATATCCTACTCTCTTATTCGCTTTAAGAACATTACTCCATTCTCATTATTAGTAGAGGGGTGATTTGGCCAGAAAAAAATTATATGTGTTTTCAGTAGGTATAATGTTATGTGGATTTGTCTATTACACTGTACTTTCCTTTTTAAGAATGTTGTCTCCATAAATAAAGTAGGTGACAGTATGTTTCCTCTTACAAGTACAGATAAATAGTCTGTGAAACTGATGATTGGCTTCATAATGGATATGTTTTCAGTCAAAATAAAAGCGAAAACAAAAAAGGCAAGGCTTTTCCAGAGGGAGGGAATGAGAGAGAATAGTAATGCATTGTTATCTTTGGTTCTAGCCTGACTACTTCACATTATTCCTTAAAAAAAATAAAATAAACTGGCTGTTCCATTAGTACCCAAAGGCATCTTTTGGACCAATATTTTCTTTGATCTGATCGATGTTTTGACACTGGGTAGGTGTCCATCTGATCCCAGCCTCCCTACAGTTACTGATGCATTTAATCTGCTATTTAATCTACTATCTTTCCTATGTCCCCCTCCTCCAGGTGCTCCAAGCCTTCTTCCTCTTCTTGAGCCTCTCTTACTTTATGGACCTGCTTGAACATGCTTCCCAGTCACTCTCTCTCGGGCACTGGTCCTTAAGGTCTGCTTTCTCCCACTGTGTGATGAATAGAACTCTTCCTGGCTCTAGCCCCATCATGTAAGGACCACGAATCAAGCTCATTCTTCCCTGCTTAGGCAAAGGATCTCTGAGTGTAGACAGCTGCTTCCAGAGGACTTTTCCCATCTCCATGCCCACATGCTGTGGAAAATGATGTGGGGAATGTTCCTGGAGAGTGCAGGACTCTTAGCCACGCAGCCTTTAGGTGCAAGTACAGAAATGTGCACCCAGCTGTCAGCTCTCCATGTGTGGCTGACAAAGCAAACAGCTGCAGCTGCTGCAATGATGAAAACACGACCTGATTTCCATCACTCCTCTGTGACTGCTGCCCCTAAGACTAACCCTCTCAAGCTGCCCTGCTTGTTTTCTTGGTTGCAGCTGTAGCTGGGCATGCCAGGTGCCCAGCTTACTGGGAAAACTGAATGCATAATGCTTTTCATCTTAATGCTACAAAGGAGAAGTAGAGTGAGGGCCATTCCCTGAAACAGGACCAATAGGTTGTAGGATTTGAACCATATATTAACAAATTGCTTTCTTAAGTAGTTTTACCAATTTACATTCTCACCAGCAGTGCATAAGAGTGTCAACTTGCCTACCTTCTCTCAAAGACATACATGGATATGGAATAGAATCTTTTTGCTAGTGACTATTAATGAGTTAAGCAAGCTAAATTGTGTATTGGCCACTTAAGTTTCCACTTTGGTGCAATGCCTCTGCACATCTTTTTCTTCTTTTCTGGGGGGAGGGGGGTGTTGTTTGCATGTTTTTCTTTATAGTTCTAAAGTCTTATACAAAAAGTTAATTGTATAATACTTTCTAATAACAGAAAAATAGAGAAACATGAAAGAGCATCAAGAAGAGAATCAATAAACAAATTGTGGCATAGTTATATACTGGTACATATTATAGCAATAAAAATGAAAGACATTATGTTTCAAAATGGAAAAATCTTGGAAACATAATGTTGGGTTAAACAAACATTTGCAAATGCCAGGCACATCTACCCAACAATTTCAGGACAGCTGTTACCTATAGAGTGAGAAAGAGAGGAATTCAATTATAGGGTGGGGGGAAGAAGCAGGAAGGTGGTTTAATTGTATCTCTAATGTCTTATTTAAGAAATTTGATATGGCCCATAAGTACAAAATGATTAAGGAGTCATAACTCCATTGGGTGATAACATGGCTGGTGGCCTAGTCCACCAAGAGATGGTCAAAATAGCCATCCACAGATTCTGGAATTCTGGTGGCAGTGCTGATAGTCATGGGGATAGGAGACAAGGAAGGTGGCAGCACATGGGGGAATTCATCGTCCTGTATGGAAGTTGTCTGAATGGACTAGGTTGGCACCTTGAGCCCATTCTAGGAAGGTGTTAGGGGATGCTGCACATTGAGCCTGCAATAGCAGCCAAGCACACCAAATTCTCAATTTTCAATTTTACTTAATAGAGATGCCCCTGGGTACCTATGGAGACTTCTTCACGGCCCCCAGCAATCCCTCTGTTATCTGCCTGTGCTTGTTCCCCACTGGGACCTCAAGAAAGGACAAGCTATTCAGTAGAGGTGCAACTTGTGTCCTGTGAGGGGGCAGTTCACTTTGCCTCCAGGCACCTGGGGACATGACTGCAACTGAGAACCTCCCTTGGGGAGGAACTGGCCAAGGCTTTCCATGCTCCCTCGTTGTGCCTGGCTCCAGCCAGACAGAGGTTGAATGGTGACCTGTATCTGACTTTAGGGTTAGTCTGTGACAGACCTCAGGGCAACAGGAAGCTTTGGTGGGCAAGCCCTTCTTGGTAGGCCCAGCTTCCCCAAAATGCCCCAATGAATGAGGATATTGTCAGTCCTCCAGGAAGCTAATATTTCTTGTAAATGGAATGTCGAATTGAGCACATGGGAAGACATTCAAAAGACTACTGCTCTCTCTTGCTCATAACCTCTTACCTTGGCCTCTCTTACTTAAAGCTCCAAGACCTCACTATCAGTGAACAAATTCCTACCATCAATTTCACATTAGAATTCTGTTAGTGTTGTCTACCCCACAGAAGGTCCCCTGCCACCACATACTGCCTTTCATTTTCTTTTTCTCAAATAAATTTCCTATAAAGAAAGGGTTTTGAAGCAGAAGATGGCAAAAGAGAAGTGACTGTATGATAAACGCAGTGCCTGGCCCTGATCCTGAAAGAGGGTACCCTTGTTTTTTCTAAATCTTGCAAGAAGCTTCTTTTTAAATATGTAGATAACAACCCAAATCAAGGTTTCATCAGATACGTTATATTCCCTCCCACCTAAGGTTAAATACTCTGCTGTGAAGATAAATCTCAAGATATTTGAACGTTCTCCTATTGATGGACGTTTAAGTCATTCCTAATTATTTGCTATCATACGTAGTGCTGTGATGAACATTCATGCACGTTTATCATGCATCCTGAGGGTGGACAAAGTTGACAATTCAGTTCTTATTAAGCTTAAAGGAGATCAGGCAGGGAAAGAAAATTGATGCCCTTGCCAGTGAACCTTGCTGGATGTCAGGTGTTCTGGTGCTGGTAGTTGCTGGGCACATTGCTTGAGGAGGGGCTGAGTATTAGGATAAGAACTCAGAGAGGTACCTGCCCTCATTCTGGGACTGTGCTTTGACACTAACTGGATGGAGCACTGAAGGTCCATCTGGAAAGCTGAATGTAATCCCAAAGGCTGTGAAGGGGCCCCGTGTGGTACACTTGGCCCCTGATTGTGACCTGTCCCCTCCCATGGCTGTCAGACCCTCATGGTATTAATGGATATCTCTGGAAAATGGCACCCTTGCAACATTGGAGGCTCTGCTATTCCCTGGCTGGATCTAGGAAGAGTGGGTGTCAAAAAGGTGGCCATAAGTCTCACTACGCATACGTGGTAGTGTACTTTAGGACCTTCTGACTGAATTCAGTCACTCTGGATGGGCCTATCCTTCCCGTTACAAAGGACTGAGAAGGACTTGGGGAGTCCCCTCTCTTCTTGAAGTCCACTAGCCTGACCACAAAAGATGTTTTCCAAGGACTCATAAAACCCATTGAGGGATACCAACCATCTCTCCAGAATTTGTCTACACTGCCTCCCTTCTCTCCAGTTTCAGTTTACTGCTTCCATCTACCTTGCCTCAGCTCTATTTTCACCTCCACACCTTCCCTAGAGGCTCTCACCTTCAGGCTCTCTTTGCTCTGATCACTACTTCTGGACTTATTTCTCCAGGATGATTTTAACATCTTCCCTCTAACATGGCTTTTGATGCTAAGTGAGTGGGTCTAGAGTTGAGCTATGGGTCCCTTTATCAGCTTTGCAATTTACCAGGGTAAATTACTTCATGTATTCATTTATCTAGTGTTTCACAGATGCTGTCATGTGGGAGGCACTGTGCTAGGTGCAAGTAACACTGCCATGTGTTACGAAGGAAAAAGGACAATGAGCAATTAAAATTTGCTTAAGCTCTCTAGCCTCAGTTTCTAATTTGGAACACAGGAATGAGACAGTTATATCTATCTCGGTTGACTTGGTGAGGACTGCTGTAAGGCTTGCAGTGGTGTTTGAGAATGAAAGCTCATTAGATGTTAACTCGATATCATCATTTGTATCTTCTGCAGGTCAGCACTGCAATGAGGCATCCTGTTGTCCAACAAGGCCACTTTCTAGGCTGTTTCTCCATCATGGTCCAATATGGGACAATTATAGGACAAGAATAGAGTACAAATAACAAATGATGTGCAAAAAATGTGGTAGTGCCTGGAACAATTTATTGCTGAAATGGAAAGAAATAGATTAGAAATAAAAAATGCCTGCATCTGAGATTATCTCTCTCTTTTCCTCTCTCTCTCTTACATGCATGCACACACATACACACATGCACACACATACAGTAATACCATGGAAGCTGTATTTATTAGAGAAAGAAGAAATTGTCATATTTAAATAGTAAAAGAAGAAGCTTCTACTTACTGACTATTGGATTAACTTTTAGAAATCAAAGATGGCACATTATTGCAAAGCTAAGAATAAGATGAATCAGTGTACAAAGCAGAGCACCTGAGGTTAGACTAAAAAAGACATTAAAAAAATAAAATTATGCATTGTGATCAGCAAGCTTAGGGGATGCTCTGATTATATAATAAAAAGAATCAAAGAAAAGCAGTTTTGCATTTTTGCTTCTTCACTACTGCTCTTACCAAAAGCACACAATTTCTTATGACTTTAGTTCATCCAGTCCTAAAGTTTTAGGTTTCATTATGGCTTTTATTTCATTAGTGATATTGTTAGGCAAATTTCACCTTGAATTTTAATCCTCAGATGTTGAGGGAGGAACCTGGTGGGAGGTGACTAGATCACAGGGGCAGTTTCCCCCATGCTATTATCATGATAGTGAGTGAGTTCTCAGGAGGTCTAATGGTTTTGTAAGTGTTTGGAAAGTTCCTCCTTTGCTCACTCTTCTCTCTCCTGCTGCCTTGTGAAGAAAGACATGTTTGCTTCCCCTTCCACCATGATTGTAAGTTTCCTGAGGCCTCTCTAGCCATATGGAACTTTGAGTCAATTAAACGTCTTTCCTTGTCTTGGGCAGTATCTTTATGGCAGTGTGAGAATGGACCAATACAACTGGAAAAGTTATTATTAATGATAATACCTTACATTAATGATATACCTTTATGTTTATAAAATTCCTTTTATATACTTTATCCTTGATTATTGATATGTTTTAAACATTTTCCAATAATGGATCCCAAATGTACAAAATGTTCACTGTAAATTTTTATTTAAAATAAAAATTTAATACAAGTTCAAGAAGAGGTTTTCTTTATGCTTTATCTTTCATCTGCCTCTTTATCCCAAGCAGAATTATTAGTGTACAAATAAAATAAAGATATTCAAGGTTTTGAAGATAGTTGCAGAAAAAAAGTAATTTTAAATCACAAATAGTTAAGAATACAATTTATGTCAGAATAAAATAATAAATTTCACTGACATGAAACATTTCTCTTATAAAAACACCACAACCTAGATGTTGTTCTTTGTAAGAGATAAAATTTAAATGAGCAAATATTCTTCTACAAACTTAAGACCAATGCAAGCGTTTCCTAATATCTGAATAAAAAAGAGTGTGTTACTTATTAAAAGGGACTGTTTTGTTTTTCATTTCAAATGAAGCTTAGAAGTCAGGTTGAAGCCAGGAACCTAGGGCCACAGATGTCCAGTCTCAAATAAGACAAAGAAAATAGCATAGTAGGCATTCCACTGATTAGAGGACATTTCGATTTAAACATCATTTTCTTCTCTGTCTTAACAGAAAATACACAAGGGATACACACACAATGATGTTCAGGGTGACAGGAGGCTTCTATATGATAAAAACAATAATGCAGACTTTTTTTACTTCCAAAATACAAGTCTTCTTTATTCTTTTCCATGATGAAGATTGAAATGACGTTTCTTTTATAGCTCACCATATACTATGCTCAAAGAAGCATTTTTGTGAATGTAAAAGTTGTGTTCTGGTTTTAATAACTCTCATGAAGTAAATAGAGTAAGTAACCTAGAATATATGCAAATAATTTAATTCTAAACATTAATACATAGTCCAAATATATACTGGGGCATAAGCAAATGAAGGATTAAGTAATTCATCATTTTGGGGTACTAAAATTAAAAAAAATCTCATGAAATTTTAAAACAAGCATTTATCTAGTAAATAGCCAAATTGTAGATTTACAAACATCATCAGCAAGTAGAGCTGTAAATGTGAACCAACAGATTGAAATCTCATTCCTTTGTCCAGTTATTTATTCAGCAAATATTTATTGAGTGCTGCTATAGCCCAGGAACTATGTCTAGGTATTAGAGACACAAAGGTGAATAAGACCCAGTTCCTACCTATGAAGGTCTTGCAGATAAGTGAATGATGGCAAATCTGCTGGACAAAAATATCACTTTAAAAATTAAATTACAAGTAAAAAGAGATGTATACACAGTCTCAGTAACTTCAAGACAACAACAACAACAACCATAAAAATCTAAATAGTACAGGCTCTGTGTCCCCATCAAATCTCATATTGAATTGTAATCCTCAGTGTTGGAGGTGGGACCTGGTAGGAGGTGACTGGATCTTGATCGGATATTTCCATGTCTGGCTTCTTCTCTTCACTCTGGGCTCAGATCAAATGCCAAGTCATCTAGACCTTCTCTTGCCACCCTCTATAAAGCTGTGCTCTCCTGCTCAACCCCACGTCCCCGCCCCACCCCCACCCGCATCTCTTTCTCATTACCCTGTTTCCTGCATAGCATCCTTTACTGCCCAACAGTCTCCTAGTGACTTACTGCTATTTTCTGTCTCTCTGCTAGAATATATGCTCATGAGAGCAAGTAGCTAGTTGTCAAATGAACCAGAATATCTTGACACAGAAGGTACTTGGGAAAAATATTTGTGCGTGGAATCAGTGAGCAGTACTGATCATACTCTGAGATCCAGCTACCCACAAAAACCCAGATAAGAAAGATAATATTTAGGGAAGATAATTTTAAGAACAAGGTAACTATATACTTCTCTCAGTTGTCTAATATATCCTCAACTTAAAATTTGGAATGTATTCCATGAACTACATTATAACATCATCTCAAATAACTATGTGCTTTGAATTGCCATTTATTATTATGGCTTCAATACTTTTATTGAAGATTTTATGAGAAACAACCATATAAATTTTATTTCCGTATTGGCTGTGAAACTATTGTGAACAATTTTTTCCTTTTACCTCCTTAAAATATCCTAATAAATCCATTCAGGCTTTGTAACAAGGGAAAGTTTTGCCTCTCTGAGAAACTGGTATGTTCCCTCTTCAAATAAGACATAATATAATCATATTTCCTTATTTTTCTTGGCCACCAGATAAAATAGTGTCAGCTTTCATGATGAATTATAATAACTGTATTAACCTTTACGGTTAAAGTATTTGTTTATTCCCTCATAATTCTGTTTAGATTTTTTAAAATTAATTTTATCGTATTTTTTCCAGGGTGTCTTCAATTCTTATTTGAAAGGTTGTAAGTAATACTGAATTTAAATTGTAATGGTAAGTCCTAAATGTAATACTCAAAGTGCTCAATACAGAACTGAGTAACAGACATTGCTGAGACTGTGGAGAGATAACTCTAGGAATATTTGAGATGCTTAAATTACTTTGAATTTGGTTTCAAAAATACATTGAACTATGAAATAGAGGCCCAAAAGGATAAGAAATAAATTTTGAGAATAAAGCAATGAAGAATGATTTAATTTTAGCTAACAACATTATTAAAGGCCTCCTGTATCTAACAATGCGATAAGGCAACGTAAAGAGAGAAAGTCCACATATGATTTCTTTTACACTCAAATCTTATTTACTAGGCCCAGGATTCTGATAAATCCCTCATTTTCTCTCAGCATCAGACTCCTTATCCCTAGATTGAAAGAAAAACACTGTCCCGGTGGGGTCGTGATAGGGATTGAATGAGATAATAAAACTCAGGCATCCAGTAGAGTTCTTGGCACAGAATTAATAATGGAGAATTCAGGAGAGGGTCTCTTATCTGATGCCATTAGGTCTGGCACTGGGCCAGTTCAAAAGAGACATCTACATCTGAGACATGTACAACCTTATACATCATACACTGTCTTACACATTTTAAACATACTTTTAATGTCAAAACAGTTTTAAGTTTGCATAAAATTGTCAAGAAAGCAGAGTTCCCATATACACCACACCTAATTTCCCTAGTTTCAACATCTTATATTAGTGTTGTATATTTGATATTATTAATAAACCAATTTTGATATATTATTATGAACTGAAGCCCATACTTTGTTCAGATTTCCTCAGTTCTCTCCTAAGGTCCTTTTCCTACACGGGATCCCATCCAGGTACACATTCCATTTAGCTGTCATGTCTCCTTGACTCCTCTTGGCTGTGGCGGTTTCTCAGACTTTCTTTGTTTCCGACGACCTTAGCAGTTTTGAGGAATGCTGGTCAGGTTTTTAAAGAATGCGCTACAAGTGGAACTTGTCTGATGTTTTTCCCATGATCAGACTGGGATTACATGCTTGGGGGAGGAATACTACATAGACAACATGCTGTTTTTAATTCACTATATTAAAGATATATAAAATCAACATGACATTACAGTTAATTTTAACCTTGATCATCTGGATGAGGTATGGCTGTCAGCTTTCTCCATTATAAATTTATGTTTCCCCTTTTCATACGGTATTATCTCGAAGGAAGTTATTATGCACAGCCCACGCTTAAGTTATGTTTCCCCTCCTTGAGGGTGAAGTATCTATATAAATCATTTGGAAACCTTCTGCATGGGAAATTTGTTTATTATTCGTCAATTGTTTATTCAATAATTTATATCAGTAAGAATACATGGTTATTGATTTTATACTTTGGGTTATAATCTAATATTAATTTACTCTGTTGTTCACATTGCCCCAGATTTGACCTCTGAGGGTTCTTTCAGTTGGCTCCTGTGTCCTTGTGACATTGAGGGTTTGCTTGCAGTTTGTGTTTGTTGATAATTTTGTTTTTGAGCATCCCATTACTTTCTGGCACTACAAGACACTCTAGGACCACGTTGTATATTTCCTGCCCAGGTTCTAGAATCAGTCATTTCTCCAAGAAGGCTTAATTCTTTTCTTGTATGAAAAATGGTATTAGAAACAAAAATCTGGTTTCTAGGCATGCTCATTGCTACTGGAGTGTTTTGTTTTTAGGCCCTCTCAGCTGGTAAGAGCAAGAAAATATATATGTGTATGCTAACTTGTAAATATATACATGTATCTATAAATATTTTTATGTGCAACCATGTATATGTACATTAAACTAAAACTGAGTGTCTACGGATGTCTCCAACTCTAATTCATTACCAAATAGATCACTGTAGCTTCCTCCCCTTGATATCTGTAAATTCCAGCTTCAGAGTGAGAAATCTAGCTCCCACTGTACACCATACATTGACTTAATTGATCTATTCCAGTATTCATGTATCATGATACAAGAATTGTTAACCTACAACTCCATGGAAAATAACTTTATTAACTAGAGTACAGTACTTATATACAGTTTCTTGCCATTAGTTTTACAGACTCCACTCATCATTCACATATACAGTTACTTAGATCAGGAAACATCACCCCCTCCCTATCCTCTTCAGTGAGGTTATTTCAATTTTTTTTTTTTTTTTTTTTTTTTTTTTGAGGTGGGATGTTGCCATGTTGCCAGCTCACACTCCTGGGCTCCAGTGATTCTCTCCCATCCCAGTCTCCCAAATACCTGGGACTACAGTTTCAAATAATTTTAATACAGTTAGGCTATTTTGTCATATTTGTATTTCATCCTGAAATCCCCCAGCCTCTTTATTGATTTTTTTATTTTTAAATTTTATTTTATTATTATTATACCATAAGTTTTAGGGTACATATGCACAATGTGCAGGTTTACATATGTAAGGATTCAGTCGCCATGCTGGAAAATCATATGGACTTTAACAAACGCATAGCATCACATATCCACCATTAGAGTATCATATAGTATAGTTTCACCAGACTAAAATACAGCCTGTCCTTCACTATCCAAACCTTCCCCTTTCCTCTGAACCTTTGGCAACCATTGATCTTTTTACCATCTCTATAGCTTCACCTTTTCCAGAATGTCACATAATTGGAATTATAAAGTGTGTGGTCTTTTAGACTGGCTTCTTTTACTCAGCAGTGTACATTAAAGGTTCATTTATACATTTTCATGGTTTGGTAGCTCAAATTGTTTTTATCACTGAGTAGTATTTCACTATACGAATATACCATGGCTTGTTTATCTGTTCAACTATGGAAGCACAGCTTGTGTGCTTCCAGTTCTTTATGATTATAAATAAAGCTGCCATAAACATTTGCATGCAGGTATTTTTTTGTGGAAATAAGTTTTCAAACTTATTGGGTAAATACCTAGGAGTTCAATTGCTGGGTCATATGATATAAATATATTTAGCTTTATAAGAAGCTGTCAAACTGTTCCAAATATTACAGTCAAGCTATATTCCAAAATTGCAATACAATTTTGTGTTTTGATCAGCAGTGAATGAGAGTTCCTGTTGCTTTGCATCCTAATCAGTAATTGGTATTGTTAGACTTTAGGGGATTTTAGGCATTCTTATGTGTGTTGTGGTATCTTCTAGTTGTTTAAATGTTCAATCACGAATGACAAATGATGTTAAGCATCTTTACATATGTTCATGTGTTATCTGTACATCTTCTATGATTAGGTTTCAGATCTTTTGGTCATCTTTAAATTGTTTTTTACTGTTGAGTTCTAAGAATTCTTTGTATATGTTGCATACAAGTTCTTTATCAGATATATATTCAGCATATATATCTCAGTATATGGCTTACCTTTTCATTCTTTTAATAGTGCTTTCACTGAGAAGTTTTTAATTACAATAAGGTTCAAGCTGTCAAATTTTCTTTCGCAAATTGTGCCTCTATATGACCCAAGGTCACACAGATTTTCTCCTATGGTTTTTTTCTAGAAGTTTTGCAGTTTTGCATTCCAAATTTATGTCTATGGTCTGTTTTGAATTACTGCTGTGAAAGGTGTAAGTTTTATGTCTACATACATATGTTGCATATGAATGACCAACTGTTCCAGCATCATTTGTTGAAAAGGCTATACTTTCTCCATTGAATTGCCTTTGTTCCTTTGTCAAAAATCAGCTGACTATATTTGTGGAGGTCTGTTTCTTGGTTCTCTTTTTTGCACCATTGATCTATGTGTCTATATTTGTTTTTGTTTAACTAATACCTTTGAAACAACAACAACGAAAAAAACCCACATGTTAGAAACATGCTTCCTAACAACAAAATTCTGGGAAGATATATATAGAACAGAGAAAACCATACCTCATCCACTGCACAGAGGTCCCTGTTTTGGAGCGAAAATGCTGTCAGGGTCCTGAATAAATCATCTATCATTAAAAATCATAATGCGTCTAGAGGATTTTCTAAAAGTAAGTAGAACTAGCTCCCTTTAGGCTAGTGTTTCTCAAAGTGTCATCTCCTCTCAAAAACTGCATTAAAAGTCCTTAGATGATGCTTAAAAATTAAAATCAGGTTCCTGGTGGTTCCTGGCACCACCTTAAACCCATGGTATCTATCTCCCAGGCAGAAACCCAAGAATCTGCGTTTTTAGAAACTATCCCAGATCACTGCGTACTAAAAGTTGTGAACTGCTTTCTTAGATTAAAATACCAGACTCATGGACGGAGTGGACAGGCTGGCAGAGTTCCCAGTCAAACCAGGTGTGGACTCTGTGTCTGAAGTCAAATGCTGGTGGGAGAACAATCATTTCAACTCCAGATAGAAAGTGAGCTCAGAGGAAAAGCTTGAGCTCCCTTGGCCAAGCAAACATCCCCGGCCAGAGCAGGCACTGATTAAACCCAGGGTCTGCACGTACCCTCCTCCAACTGATTAATAACCCTGCCAGGTAAGCATCTATCCTATAGGGATTTTCAGGGTGCCAGAGTTCGCTCTGCCTGAAGCTCAGCAAGCCGTAAAAATCCAAAGATTTTGTCGAAACCTATTGCCACCATCTGCCCCCACCCTCATCTCCATTTGAGCATATCCAGTCCACCTCAAGTCTCCCCTACCTAGGCTCTGCCTAACTTCAACTAATTCTTTCACCAATGCATTCTCTGAAGGGTCCCATTGCTAACCCCTACATCAAATGTTTTGTCTGATCTATGTCATCTGATCTCATGAATCACCAATGGCTGTCAACTACTCTAGCAATGGGACAAACCTGATGACCATTTCCCTGGTCAGGTCCCCAATAGTCAGGGGCCAGGACACACTCCTAGTCACATTTATGCATCAGAGCTTTTCAATGTCATTTGGCTACATTTCTTTATAGGTTTGAGATTTCTTTGACTTACTAATGCATCTGCTGTGCCTCCTGTTGGTTTCAAGCAAGAAGCTGAAGCATGTTCTGTTGCACAGAAAGGAGTGCTATTCTGAGAGAGGATGTAGAAAATCTGAAGGGGGTTTCCGTGCCACTTGAAGCTAAGAAAGCTGGTTTGGCCTTTGGTACCCAAGTACACCTTCTCCCATCCCCAGAGTTCACTAAAATAAAGTTGGGAAAGTGGTTTTTCTGGCCCCTTGCAGATATAAGAATATTTAACTTTCAAAGATTCTGGTTGAAGTACATATCTAGAGCAAAATATGTTTTATCTTATGCATCCAAAAGGCAGGCGTCCAAAGCTAACCATTTAAAGTACTAATCAGTGTTCACGGAGGATGTCAAGGGAGTAACTCTAAACACACAAAAACGTCATATTTCAAAGAGTACAGAGTCACAAAGGCAGAAGTCTTAGATTAGGCTGGTTAAAATCGAGTAGCATAAGCATGACTGAAACTTAGATAAGTTTGTGCGTTCTCAGAGAAAGAGCTTAGCAGGAATTTCTGTTGGAAAATATACTAAGCAGATTCAGAACTGAATGTGAGTGAGGGAGAAAGGAGCAGGTGTGAGGACAAAAATCACAGGTTTTGTTTCTATTATGACACTTCTAGCTTGTCCCTGATATATCTGGAGATGAGAAGTTAAAATACACTGTATTACATTATCAACAGTGGTCAACTTGAGGTCATAGGCATTCACATTTGTTCTTTCTCCAGATTTTGCACCAATACTAGCACATCACTTGCCATGGTTTAGACATTACCCAGAAGCTCTAGCATCCCAAAATTCTTGATAAAAATATTCAAAACTCTCATTAATAGCATTCAAAGATCACAGCCCTTGCCCACTGCTGGCGCACTAATATAATACGGCTCTTCCATTGCAGGCATTTCATTTAATAATATCTTGGGCACAGTTGCTTTGGTTCCACCTCATTTCAATATAAATCCAAAGAAAAACAAAATAAAATATTATGGAAGGAATTTGCTTAATGACTTGGTCACATGCCTTCACCATATCAATTCTGGTCTACTAACTAAATATGGTACAAAAGATGAGAAGGGTTTATTATACCCTAATATTTTTCTTGTTCAAAACCCAGAAGTCAAGTTGTTCTTGGATGAAAATGCAAGTCTCTTCTCTGACAGCTTAAGATAGGATGTTGTGGATGACAGCCTAAGATGGGATGCCTTCATCAAATGGAGTCAGTGGGCTGTGTCTGGCTTAAACCAGAACAGTCTGCAGATGACACTCTTCAACTGAAAGTAGATCTGTCCCCTTTATCTACTGGAAACAAGCTTGCTTAGTATAATGAGAAGAGGAGCTATTCCATACAGACCGAGCTTGGCTCCTTAAGCCAGACCACACCTATGTATTAATATATGCATAATTATGTTTCATTGTATCTACTTTCATATACAGGAGAGCTTATTACAAATAAGTTACAGTGCTTATAAGTAGGTGAGGTGATGACTACTAAAATCATATCTGGTCTTTCCAAAATTTTAAAGTTTAAATCATGAAATAATCACTTTAATTAAGACTAAAATAAAAATCTGATACATGATGATTGGAATTTGAAAAGACTGTAAATTAAGCTATACTAAGAAAGTGTCCTTAGCATATAAATATCAGCAAATTAAACCTATAACCTCATCAGAAAAATCATAAATCAATGAAGTAAGGAGATCAATGGAGGAAAGCACTAAAATATCAGAATAAACACAAAATCAGAAATTTTGATCATAAATTTTAAATTATTGACTGCATAAATCCTTATTTTCATAATATTTTTCTATCAAAGAACTGAATTTAAACTTTAGAAATAATATTTTTCCTATATTAATTAATTATTCCTCTAATTATAAAAATACATTTAAAAAATACTGCATAGCATATTGTAGTAGAAACAAGTGAGTCTGTAATAAATATTATAAAGTCTTAAAATGTGGATGTTGTTGACTGAATATCAAACTTTTGTAGCAGTATGTATTTACTTCCAAAGGGCAAACAATGGAATCAACCAGTTCTCTGGCTACTGAGCATATCCTTTCTTTGTCCTAGTAGAGAAAACAGTTAAGCTTGAGAGAATCAGGTAGAGAAAGTAACAGTCTATTTTAGTACAGTGCTTTAACTTAAGTGTAGAAGTCTTGTTCCAAAGGATCTTTATGACTACACTATAAGGAAAGGAAATAAACTCAGAGCTTCAAAACAAAGGGCCTTCGGGCACACTTTGAAGGAAATCAGTGACACTGAACCAGCAGACTAAGGGATTAGATGGAATATGCCACCCCAAAGTTTTTCCCTGCAATCTGTTACAGGTAGTTTTCCAGGGCCTCTGAAGCATAACCTGTCAAGGGAGTTACTGAGTGATTTCTCTCAATAGTTCATTCATTCATCCATTCAAGCATTTGTCTGAGGCTTACTATAAGGATGGCTGTGATATTGCAGAAACTGACATCCACATTCTTTGTGTTCGTAGATTTCACTTGAGCTAAGTGAAATACACAAAGATGTGCACCCACAACTACAATACCATGAGATAAATGCTACAGTGGAGTTATGCACTCAGTGTGCAGCAGACCACAGAGAAACACTTAACATACCTTTGGGGAAAGGTCTGCAAATGCTGGAAAACTCTCTCATGACCTAAGGCATTCCCCTTCCTGAGTCACTGGCAGTCTTTCCCTTTGTGCTGGCTTATATTCCACCCTCCAAAAGAATCATGAACTCACAAAGCCAAAGGATACTTAAGAGAAAATCTGATCCAGGGGTCTCCAAACCTGGCTGGGCCCCAGTATCACCTGGTGCTTTGGTTCCAGCCCAGAGACACTGATGTAGCATGCCTAAATGTTCTGAAAATGCTTTCTTGCTACGGCTGTTGTAGCTGGCCCATGCACCAGCATTTGGGAATCACTGAATCCAATCATCTCAATTTGCAGAAGGAAGAATTTAGAGGAAATTAACATCCACAGAATTAAAATGACTTCAGCAAATTAGTGTTGTAGGCACATTAGGACAGCAATGGTGAAACACCTGGCAAAGGAATTTTTAGCGCAAATATTTTCAAAAAATATTCCCAAGGCTTCTGATATAAATCATATCTAATAGGACTGTCTGTCTCTATCTATCTATCTATCTATCTATCTATCTATCTATCTATCCATCCAGCCATCTATCTGTCTATCTATGATGGTCACAAATTATATAAGTGGTAAGAAAACTTCAAGAAAATGAAGTTTAGTAAAGGTACTTGTTGCAATGAGCTACAAATTAGCTTTGTTCTTCCCAGTAAGAAAGTTATAAATGAAAACACTGAATTGAAACTCTCATTCTTAAAAATATCTGATTTATCAGGAAGAAATAATTGGCCCCTAAAAATATTTTCTAAAGAAAAGCTTAGCATAGTGCCATGACTACTGTAGACACTTAAACTATTGAGTGGATGAATAAAAATATGAATGCAAGTATTAACAGAAAATGTTTTTCTATGGCCATTTCCTACATTAACCTTTGATAGAAGCTAAGAATACATTGGTAAAGAAGGACTTGACTTATTTAGGGATGTGTACGGAGAATGGTAGTATCATAATTAGGTCTATAACTTTCAAGGCAAAGACAAGCAAATAAAAAAAGCTGTCTTTTGTGTAGTGAGAAAGTTCAGTAAGAGAGTGTTACTTGTGTGCCTGCATGTGTATATGTATAAAGACAGGCAAAGGAATGTGCTGGCCTGTGCAGGGTACTCCAGCACACTCACTGTGAAGGGTACAGAAGCCTATGTGCAGATTCATTCTCCATATATATAAAGGGATAGAGCAGCAGCCCAGCTGTGTTCCACTGTGGTTCACAGACACGATCACAATAAGGTCAATATTTATGCATAGTTAAAATTTTGTGAAAATATATTTCAAATTTTAACACCACCAGGGATTCCGTTTACGTTTCTATTACCATGTTTATCTCTGGAGGTTAACATGCAACTCTCATAGGGTATCTTCATAGATACATTTTTTAAAAACTAAGAATTGCCTTAAAGGAAAAACTTAACTAAAAATGCATTCCAATATAGAAGAAAATGATTCATGCCATTTATAAAAATAGAGTAACTCACAGTTTACATTTCAGTAAACTTGAAAATCTCCAATTTTTCAATAAGAAGGAAATGCAACCTAGCTCGTAAGAGTAGAATGTAATAGCTGTGAGCTGCTTTTTATCTCAAAAACATTGAATCAAATTTTACACTTAGAACCACTGCACTCGTTTTCATATCAAAAATATAATCTGGGTTTGTGATAAACTCTTTGAAGAGTGGAATCCTACTATATTTTAATTGTAACAAATTTGCATGTCAAGTGTGATGAACTTCACGTTTTTATTAACCAACCAATATTTGTGATTGCCAATTTCAGTTTTATTTGCTGTCTTCTACAAAGTAATTTTTCTCTCATTACTTCATTTTAAAATATGGAAATTAGAAGGCTTTACTAAAACTTTCAGAGCCAGCCCTAACAACTGGTAATATCTGAACCTGACACAAAACGAAATGTGTGACAGTGTGTGGTAGGAAAGGAAATCTTGTCCAGACAAGGAATATCAGGGGGAACATCCATCATTTATTACCCTCAAAAAGGAAAATTTGTCCAACAGAGATGTGTGCACTGGGCACGGTACCTGACAGAGTTGGCACTCAAAGATATTGGTTGAATTGAACTGAACCAAAGGAAATTTGTCTGAATTAGAAAAACTAAAATGTTAAGAAAGAAACTAGGTCTAAGCAAAATGCTGACCCCCTTCCTAACATTTCAAAGACAAAGCATTTATTTGAGAGAGGCTGAAGTGGTCACTTGGTTCAGCTTCTTGCATAGCCAGAAATCACCTATGGCAGGTTTCTCACCCACTCCACGTCTCAATTGGGCTGTTTTTGCTCCCCAGGGGACATTTGTCAATGTCTGGAGACCTTTTTTGGTTGTACAAGTGGGAGAAGGTGCCACTCACATCTGGGTAGGAGCCAGATGTGTTATTAAGCATCCTAGAATGCACAGGATGGCTCCCAACAACAATAAACTATTTGGCTCAAAATGACAACAGTTCTGAGGTTGATACACCCTGCCCTACAGCATGATCCAGCAGATGGCATCTGCTTTCCCACTTTCAGAAGTCAACTCATGGCCACAGGAGCATGACTTTACCACTGCTGGACAGCTCTCCCTGCTGAAAAGACCACTTTCATTTTGAAATTTATGGAGTAATAAACATTTATCAAAAGCACTATGGAAAAAGAAGCATATTTTGAGGTCAAACAACACAAAATATATATTAAGGTCAAAATGCTTTTTCCATATGCTAATTTTAAATTTAATTTTAATTTATTTAAATTGTAGAAGAAATGAAAACACAAAGTAAACAAAGATGCATGCTGGATTTTTGTTGATTGTATTATTTTTAATTCTTCCAGTATTTGGTAACTTTTAAGGCTTTGTGTCTATTTCTCAATTTATTAACATTAGACGGCTTCTATTAACTTCTTACTATGTAAGATAAGGAACCTGGCATGCTTGCCCACTTTTACCTCTTGTGTTCCCTTCACCTCCAAATTTTTATCATTTTAGTTCATCAATATTTGTTATATTATACTCTGTTCTTAAGCAACATCTAAATCATTCATGCTTTGAATATAAATCCACTTCAAAAACAGCAAACTAATAAATAGCACTTATAAAGCTGACATAACTTCACTGGAACCCCCTACAGAGTCACTGTGTGGCCTGACCACAGAAGGAAATGGAACCCCGTGCTTTCCCAGGACCAGAGACTGAGTCACACTCAGACTAGAGTGCAACTGAGTGCCTCATCATCCCTTTGTTCTATCTCTCTCTTGCTTTGCAGCACCTCTTTGAGGATTTCCCCAAATGGAGAGAGCAGTAGCTCCCCTGAGGCCCTTGCATGCCCCAAATACCATATTTTATTTTAAGTTCTGAGATACATGTGCAGAACACGCAGGTTTTTACATAGGTGTACATGTGCCATGGTGGTTTGCTGCACTTAATCATTTTTACCTTTTCTAATTTTTTCCTCTTCTGTCCTTCATATTTGATTATTTGGCTATTGATTCAATATCTCCTACCCTACAAACTGTAAAGATATCATTTTGTTGTTAATAAGATACAATGTTTTTTTCCTAAGTAATCTATCTTGTTTTTCTGAAAGCTTTTAGAATTTTCAGATTTTTCATTTGAGTGTGGAAATTTCACCAGTTTGTTATTTTTAAGTCAGGCTATTCAACACAGTGTCTTTGACCATGTCCTTCCTCTCATTGCCTCTGTCCTCTTTTTCTGGAGCTCTTCATTGGATTTTCTGGATTTATCCTCCGTGTCTCTTCACACTTCTCTCATATTTTCCATTTTGGTCTTTTTGCTCTCTTCCATGGGAGATTTCCATGGCTGTACCTTGTAGTTCACGAGTATGTTCTTTATTATCTCTATTATTTTCAGCCTTCTCCTTAACTTTTTGTCAGTTATAAATTTCGTTTCTAATAATTATTTATTGTTCCCCAGTTGATATTTCTTAATAGCAACCTGTTTTTATTTTCAGGATACAGTATCTTTTTGACTCTCTGAGAATACTAATTGGGCATTTTAAAAATTATAATTAGTTCCTTGTATTATTGCTTGCCTCCAAGGTAAGTTGTTCTGTTTTCTCTCTGTCCTCTTTTTCCTGACGATTTCTTTTAAGTGTCCGGTGATCTCTGGTTATCTATGACTATTTATGAGTGGAGATCATGTGGATTAATGCGAACAGCTGGAATGGGTCTTCTCTGCAGTTGTCTGGGTCTCTTTCTCTAATAGAGTTCCTTCTTTAGTGAGAGTGCTAATCACAAGTTTTCTAACGGGAACATCTAGTGTGGATTCCCTAGGATATGCAGAACTGTTCATCAAAGTGCCCTGCCCTTCTCAAGCTAAGGCGTATGACCCAAGCCAACCAGGCTTTCTTAACCTTAAATGAAGTGAAGCAAGGATTGTAGAGACAGGGAAAAAATGGTTGACATTTATTCATTATCTTGGCTAATTGACAATTTCCTGACACACAAACCCTGGATTCTGTTCTAGACATGCCTGGTTCATACCCTTTCTGTGAGCTGCCCCATTTTAATAATTTCTTCTATCCTTAAGATAGTCAGAATCAGTTTCTGTTGCTTGTGCACAAAGACCCTAAGTTAATATAGATGGAATGGAAACTGACATTTGTTAAGCTAATGTTACAGGCCAGGTATTTTACATTTTTTGTAAGTAATCAGCAAAACCCTCTGAGATTGCTATAACTACCATTATTTTATAAGGAAAGAAACTGAGATTTAGTAAATTTATTAGCTTGTCCAAGATGCCAGAGGAAGCACCAGAATCCAAGTCAGTCTGACATCAAAACCTACGCTTTTCCCTCCACACTGAAATATTCATGGAGCATTGAACATACAGGCTCCGCCACAGTTAAGAGTATGTGATAAATATTGGAGGAGAGATTTAAGGCTGAGAAAGCCAGGAAGAAGAATTTAGACTCACTGTGCTCAGAAAAAGAGAATTGCAATCTCACTCTTAATAGTGTAGTGGTATAGTAAATCAAAGGAGAATTTAAGAAAGATGATTCTGTGATATGTGGGATGAATTAAAAAGGCTCATGTTGGAATAAGATAAACCAATGAGGAGGCTGTGATAGTGATGACATGGCTGGGGATGGAGAGGAAGAGTGTTTACAATGGGATTTGGAAGGAAATTTCATAGGATGGTGTGACTGAATGGTTATTATAGGGGATGAGGAAAGATGAGCCAAAAATGACTACAAGATTTCCAGTTGCAATGAAGGAAGCTGAAAGAATGCATGCATTTGCATTTGCCTCCCTCCAAAAATCCCAGTGAAATGAACTAGAAATGCAAAAACAAGAATAAATGCATAAGGGTGCTAGAAAGAGAAAAGGATGCCAAAAGAGTCCATAAAATCAGAATCCCCAGAAGACAAAAAGAAGAGTAAATCAAAATAATGGAAAAGCCAAGCATGCTGAGCAGCCTGTAACCAAACAAAGGCAAAGGAGAACCACACCTGGGCAGGACACTGAAGGTTTCTCCCCATGTGCACCCAATTCCCACCACCCAGCTTAGTGCAGCAGGACTTGGGCGCAAAGCAGGCACCAAGGCAGCTACCAGGAGGCTCCCCTGAGCACAAAGCTGGTGGGGTTTTGGATGCTCATCCCTTACCCTGAGGCTCCATTCAGTTTGGACCTCTTAGTAACTTATCTATGAAATTTGACCCTGAAGTCTTCTATTTATGCTGCTAAACATAGAAAGAAAATGAAGGCACTCCCCCAGCTACCATTCTTACAAAACAATTAATATAATACAAACTTGAAGGCAAAACAGGGCGCAAATTCACAGTGTGCAGTAAGTTTTTAAAAATTAAGGTAATAGTATATATAATTTTGTGTGAAACAAATTTAAGGATACACAAACATGCACAGTTTTAAAGTTAATAAAAGGGATTCAATAAGGGTTGGTTGAGGAAAAGACCTGAGTGGTAAGTAGTCATAAAGGAAATAAAAAGTTTATAAAAGACTTCTTTTCTCAAAACAAAAAGGCCCAAATGGATTAGAATGATTCCCAACAAACTGCCAAAGAAAAAGCAATTCTCAAATATTTTAACACTTCCCAGAAGTGAGGGGGAAAATATAGAAGTCTTTTTAATTCTAATCCCACCATAATCGTTATACAAAAATCTGGCATGTTTCACTTTAGTTATATTTCATTTATGAATATAGCCAGTGTTTCTAAATAAAATGCTAAAAACACATACATAAAATCAAAATAAAAATTAACAAATAATAAACTTCATACTTAGTAAAGTTTATGTTAAAGTTGGAAACATGAGAATGTGCTTAATTTCAGAATTATTCAATAATATTTTGAAGGTTCTATACAGTTCGCTAGGAGAATAAATTTTAATATGAGACATAATGTTCAATAAAAAGAGTCAAATATAAGATTATTTGCAGGTGATATGATTGTCTAGACATAAAATCCAGGGGAATCAAATAAAAAATATTACAACTAATAATCGAGTTCAGAAATAGAACAGATACAAACATAAATATACAAAAATAAATAGTTTTCCTTACATTCCAGCAAAAACCAATTTTAAAATGTCAGCCATAAAAAAGATACCCATAACAACCTCATAAGGTATAAAATATTCAGGAATAATAAAGAACAATTGTGCGTGAGCAATATTAAAAAGAAACTATAAAATTTAAAGGCTGTAAAAAACTGAAACATAGGAAATTATTTAAAAAGGCAATTCACAAAATAAGAAATACAAATGGTTATTAAATGTGAAAACATGCTTTATATTCCTAATAAGTAATACAGTATACAATACATGTTAAAAACAATGAAGTACTTTCCCTTAATAGATTGCCAAAAATATTTTTAAAAATACCAATATTCAGGTAGCATGATACAGGCATGCACATACAATGTAATACCTTATATTGGTACAATCATTTGGGAAAACATTTATAATTATCAAAATTCAATATATACATTCTCAATATTGAACCAACATTTTCAATCCTAGGAATTTGTGTTACAGGTATACTTACAACTATATTAAAGAATTCAAAACAATTTAAATATTAATTAGAAACTGATAGAATATATTATGGCATATCAATGCCATGAAATACTGTGAATCTTTAAAAATACAAGTTGCTCTATCAAAGTAGCCAAAATATACTATTGCATGAAAAAAGCTTATTATGGAACATGGTACCGTGCATGATATACTTATTATAAAAGCATACGTATCTATAATACCTGGAAAGACATAAATTAAACTATTAATAATGCCCTGAGTATAAGGTATGAGGTGGCAGAAAGCAGGCAGGGGTGAGAATGGCTACTTAAAGAAATTCTGAGTATTACCAAAAAAAAAAAAATTAAACAGAAATCTTAGGTGGAGTTCCCCAGAAGAACAGGCTGAAGCAAGTATTTGAGAGCTATTGATGTAAAACAGAAGCACTTCCGAGGAAGCCTGCTAAGGGAGCACGGCAGCTGGTGAGAGAATGGGAAAAACGTCATGGAAGTACGTGATCTCAGGCAAAGTCTTGCGGAGGGTAGCTTCAGCCTGCTTCTGCAGGGATGACCCAGATTATCTGTTTCACCTCAGTTATACCTGGGAGCTGTCCAGAGTCGGGGCAAGGGAGCTGGGCTTTCATACTCTGACATCTGTCAGTCATTAGTCAAGAGCTTTCCAGGGGAAGTGAATGGCACCTGTGGCTCTGAATGCATTCTGGCAAAGTGCCTCCCCAAAAGAAATCTGGGTGGAGAACCAATAACATCCACTACAATATTACTTTTATAATAAAATACATATTTTCATTAAAAGAAAGAAAAAGAGAGCAAAAGCCATGTGCTACTAGTAAAGTAAAATGACATATTAATGCTCTCAAAACACAAGTCTGGGCTAGACAGGTTCCCACACCCACCTGCTTGTCCTCATATTCCTACCTGTCCACTAGAAAACCAGGGTTTAGCAGCCCGTGAACCCACACTTTCTCTCTCCTTTTTATCTTTTCCATCTGGAGTGGTATAGGTGAGATCCTGAGAAGTTAGAGGAACTCTCAAAACCTCTGCTGATCCTAACTGGAGCCACATTACTTGGCTACTAACTTAACATGAAAACGGCATTAAAGCTGAGACCCTTGGCAACTAGGCTCCATGAGGTTAAATTCTATTTATTTATTTATTTATTTAGAGACAGAGTTCCACTCTTGTTGCCCAAGCTGGAGTGCAATGGCACGATCTTGGCTCAACGCAACCTCTGCCTCTTGGGTTCAAGCAATTCTCCTGCCTCAGCCTCCCAAGTAGCTGGGATTACAGGCATGCGCCACCACGCCCGGCTAATTTTGTATTTTTTAGTAGAGACGGGGTTTCTCCATGTTGGTCAGGCTGGTCTCGAACTCCTGACCTCAGGTGATCTGCCCACCTCGACCTCTCAAATTGCTGCGATTACAGGGGTGAGCCTCCGCGCCCAGCCCATGAGGTTAAATTCTAAATAGAACTCCAGATTAAAGAAACGCCCCAAGAATTCATTTGTTTTATTCAACTTGTTTGACTTTATGGCAAAGCTAAGATGAATGAGTTGAGGTTTCTAGCTCAGTGGTCACTGAGCAGAGTGGGACGTTTCCTAGAAATGTCCCTCAAATCCATCATCTGGGTGTCAGTGATGAGTACCTAGAAAGATAGCACTCATCATCAAAGTGGACGATTCAAGTTTACAATCTGTGCAGTCTACAGTCTGTCTCTGAAACCTGCGGTGTGCTTTTGTTGCTTCACCTGTAAAATGGATGCAATAACTATCGCTCTATTTACTTTTCAGAGCTGATGCACAGATTAACCATGAAAGAATTTTGCAAACCATGTAGTGCTTTACATCCTGTCACTTGTCTCAGCACAAAGGCTCCAAACATTAAAAATGGGACGGTGGTGACTTCAAGATCCAAATCCATGAACGCTGGAATGCACTTGTTCAGGACAGACGTGTGTGGCCTTGCACATATTGAGTGTGAGTTAACAGTAAAACATCCAAGTAAAACAGAACAGTAGATTATGGAGACACCGGCTTGGAGCCTGAGCAACAGGGTAGGAATTGAGATACAAGTTGGAGAGTCAGCAACACAGGAGCAACAGGTAAATTCGAGACTACAGAAAACACGCTTTTGAAAACTTCATATTTTTTTCCATTTCCATAGCCATATTCCTCAAGTCAATCCCAATCATCTCCTGTTTGAAATATCCAAGTGCAAAACTTCATTAATACATATTCCTGTTATCATTACTACAAAATGTTAAATGATGCTTTATGGCCCCTAGTCATTTATTGTATGCCTTATCCATTGAAAAGATCATACAGATTTTCATACTAAACCGCTTTCAGTAGTTGTCTACACACACAAATGCGGAATGGAATTTGGGAATAGAAATCACATGTGTTGCTGGGCGCGGTGGCTCACGCTTGTAATCCCAGCACTTTGGGAGGCCGAGGCAGGCGGATCACGAGGTCAGGAGATCGAGACCACGGTGAAACCCCGTCTCTACTAAAAATACAAAAAAATTAGCCGGGCGCGGTGGCGGGCGCCTGTAGTCCCAGCTACTCAGAGAGGCTGAGGCAGGAGAATGGCGTGAACCCAGGAGGTGGAGCTTGCAATGAGTGGAGATCGTGACACTGCACTCCAGCCTGGGTGACAGAGCAAGACTCTGCCTCAAAAAAAAAAAAAAAAAAAGAAAGAAAGAAAGAAATCACATGTGTTTTTAAAAGCCATACTACATACGTGTTCTTTCCCTTTGAATAATATACATGATTTCTTAAATTGCTGCTTTGGGTGAATAAATATACCTGCTATATAACTCAAATTGATGAGATTTAAAAATTATCATTACATATGATAAAGCTTGAAAATCATAATCTTGCATATTCTTGCATGAAAAGACTTACACAATTTATGTAAATTTTGTTTTTAATGACCTTAGAATCACTTTATGTGGCAAAAAGCAGCAATATCTCAAAGTCAAGTTTCATTTGTAGAATCATTTGCTTGTTTACAGTTGGATTGAATCCCAGGACTGGTTAGTCTTTCTGTTTCACTTGGATTTTCTCCTAAGGTTAGGACCATTGGCAATTTTCTCCATCTTTGGTAGGTCTCACATGCCAGTTTTTTGTTTGTTTTATTTTTAGAATTTTGTAACATTTACAAGTGAACTCCTGAAACCATTGCAGTTAGTTAAAAGCATTTCTGATTTAAATAGACTGTATTCTATTCAGGCATACAAAAGTCACTTGTTAGTTTTCTGGTTGAAGAACAGTATTAATCTGTAATGTTGTTTATCTTAATAATTAGAATTTAACTGAGAGTCAATTTTCCGTTTATTTAAATTGATGCAATGACTAGACGTTAGTTTACAATTTAAAATGGTATGGGAGGAGAAAATCCCTGAATGCACCATTTTAATTTAACTTTTTATTGATTTTGCTGATTATATGTTAAATAAGTGCTCATCAATTCTCTGCCTAGTTTTACTAAATTTTCCTTTTCCATAAGCACAGATCTAGTAATCTGTCTTGCAGTGTTTTAAATCTACTTCTAAGTGTATATACATCACTTGTGATGTGGTTAACAGCATAAAATACATGTGAAATTTATATTTAAAACAATTACATTTATATGTAACATATATGTACAGTAACTAAAGATGTAAATCATATGAAGAAAAATTCAGAACCCCTGTAACAATATATTAAAAAGGAGATATGTTAAAAACAAATTTTTATCTACTTTGTCATTAATTACTTCATTTTATAGATGAAAGGTCCCAGGATATTAAATGAACTGCCCAAGACACATACACACTCACAGGTGCACACGTGCACACATACACACACACACACTCACACACTTGGACCAGCTCTATTTTGTTGACTGCTATGTTCTCACTGCTTGCTCTAGTCTCAGTGTAAAGTCTGGATCAAAACAGATAGTGAACAAATATTTGTTGAATGTTCGACTTATTCAGAAATAGACTCCAAGTCTTTTGACATGAAATTCATTGTTCTTTCCAAAACATGAATGGAAACATTTAAAATATCCTTCTCTATCTTCTAGTTTTACTGGGAGAATAGAATGTGATAATTGCGTGAAAGAAACTTAAAATTATGTTAAGTGTATGGAAATCTAAGTCAGCCTTATTATCATTATAGTTTAAGTTTATAAAATGTCTCACTTCTCTTACCATTTAAGAAAGGAAAAATTAACTAGAATGGCAATTTCGTATACGTGCTGCTGAAGTGAGCACAAGAATGGCAATTTTAGATACAACTATTTGATCTTTGTGAATGATCTGACTAGGAAAAAGAAAAATATTTCCTACAGCATTTGGGTTTAAATAATGGAAATTTCATTTTTAATGGTAATTCTATAAGGAAAGATAATTCCTTATTATATATCAATCTTACAGCATAATGAACCAAACACTTGTTTGAGAGTTTTAATCTAGATTTTCATAAGTTAAAAAATAACATAAAATAGAAGTTTTCAGTCAATCACATCTTAAAATTCTTTAATATGAAAATCTATACCACAACTTATACTGTAAGTTGCTTTAGATTCCTTTTTTATTTAGCAGGATTTTGAAATAAAGAATAGAGTTGTCAATACCATCAATCAAATCACAACTAATAAAAAAATGTATTAGTAAATAAAGACTTATAAAAGGGCACCTGATTTTGGCATAATTAAAAATACTTATGAAGAAATAGTGTTAGAAAATCTTACGGCAGTACAATATATATGTTAACTGGGAAAAGTTTATCTAAAATCATTTAAACATATCCCAACTTAAATTATAACCATTGTGGAAGTCAAAACCATAGCATTGTGCCCGCTAATTTAGTTACAAAGTCAATAATATAGAAATCAGTTTGTTAAATTACCATCCTGCATACTATAAGGATACCTAGAGAGTAACCTCACATGGGGAGCACTCAAAATCATTTGGACCAATTTTTTAAAGCCGTTTTGAAATAATTTACTTCCAAATCAAGATATTAAATGCCAGCTTCTAACCAGCAATAATGCTTATGGCTAAGATAGAAATGAGATTCTTTATAGAAACGCTGACACAGCCTTAACTGTAAGCACTTGAGTGTGCAGCTATAATTCTTTTTTCAAATCCTTCCCAGTAAAGCTTCAGGTAAAAGAGTCCGCAGAATATGTAAACAGTAAGAGACATTCTAGAGCTTTTACAAAATCACAAACCTGTGACACATTTATGTTCATCTTTGGTTGCTACCACTAAACGACTAAATCATTCAAGGTGTATTGATTAGGTCTTTAATAGATAAAACGTGGGCAATGTCTTATATAAACCAATATTTCTTAATACATTTGATTGGCAAGAACTACACATTTTAAGCTGACAATGGAAACCTCTAAAAGATTTTTCAAAAAAGCTTTCTGCCTTATTTAGCATTCCAATTATTAATCAAAAACAATAAAAAAGAAAAAATTATGAAAAAATATAGAACAAAGATTAAGAAAGCTTTTCTTTTCCATTCGGAAACTAAACAATAAAATAATTTCCCAAGCAGTCAGTTTTCTGTATGGAAGGCATTTAAAATTGGACCAGATAACGTAATATCAGAATAAACCAAGGGAATACAACTTGTACTGGGAGGTGGGTGGCTGAAACCAAGCATTTAATTGTCTAATCTTAATTTTCATTTTTTAAAATGTCTAAAATAATGATGCTTATAATGAGGAGTTACTTTTAATGCACAGCCAACTCTAAGTCATAACAATGATATAGTGGTGTTTTTTTTTTTTCCTCCACATTGTCATATAGCCAACAGAGGACTATTCATACGGCACTGGAAAATACTATTTTGATGTTTACTGATCAAGGCTGTATGAGGAAAATTGTCATTTTTGAATGGAAGATAGTAAAGAGTTATCAATTCTTGTAAGTACAGAAGAAGAAATAAATAGAATCATCAGACTAAACAAATATTAAAATTATTAGTTTTAATGTAAGTACCCTTAATAAATTATGTGATACTAAAAGGATGAACCTAAAATTTTACCATCTTTCATCACAAGGATCTGATTTTTTAGGATTCTAAAAATTTGCCAACTTACATTGCTTTTAACTAATATTTTATTTTGTAAACTCAGCGTTGTATCACAGTAAAACAAGTTGAAATGTGTAAGAAACTGATTTTTTAAATCAGCCCTAAATTTTGTCTTAAACATTAGCTAATCATTCATTTAAATTAAAATTTATTCTTTTTATAATCTTCTTTTTACTTAAAGGCAAAAAATCACACTTATTACCAGTTACAAATCATCATGCAAATCTGTAAACAGTTGACATCTGGTGAAGTCTTTACCTTGCATCATGATGAAACAACACTCATTTTGTTATAATATTCATTTCAAATGCTAATTTTTTCTTCATTAGATGGCAGAAAAGATATAACATGCTCTTAATATTCTATAAGAGTATGTTGCTGAATAAGAATTTTTAAAACAGGAATTCTTTCAAGATGGATATTTAAATCTTGCAAATAGTAATCCCATTAATTAGCTATAGCAACCTGTCTGTTAAAAGCACTGTACACAGGCCAGGAAAATTGGGCAAGGACAGATAAGAGACATACATTCTTCCTAGGCTACCTGCAGTATTTATCAATTCCGCTTACTGTTTTCTTAGAAGTTTTAAATATCACATACAACAGGTAAAAAAAATTCTAGTTATTGTGACTGTATTATATATATGTGTATGTTATATATGTTATATATAACCATAGTTAGTGACTTATTTGGCCTCAACTCCCTGTGACTGCTTTCAGAAACAAACACGTAATTTTCATATCACTAAATGTTCAATATGCCCAAATGAATATATTATTCTTTTAAAATATTTAATATTTTTTAAAAGTATGTTCTTCAGGCTGGCAGTGCAGATAGAAAAGTAAAATCCAATTTCGACAATAAGGTAACTTCACTCATCCCTCACCAAAAAATTTAAAAAACAAAAAAAAGCCTTATGTCAGCAAAAGGCAGATTTTTTTACTACATATGGTTCCTAGAAAAGTAAAAGACTAGTTTCACATCTAGAAAACATTTTATCCCCTTGCTGTTAGGATTTAACAAAGAAGTTCAATATCAGCTGAAAAAGGTAGAACAAAACTATGAGCCATCCAAATGAGCAAATCATGATCTGTCCTTTTTGAGACCTACTGGAGTGGGGCATATGGTGGGACTGGGGAATATTTCAATTTAGATCTGCTCAGCCACTCTGTTTTCCCTTCACATTCTAACCCCCTTGTGTTATAAGGCTGGCAACAGCTCTAAGAATGTGGAGAATGTAAACAGCC
The DNA here is from genome assembly GCF_028878055.3 of Symphalangus syndactylus. Lineage (NCBI taxonomy): Eukaryota > Metazoa > Chordata > Mammalia > Primates > Hylobatidae > Symphalangus > Symphalangus syndactylus. The sequence goes on from NC_072444.2 coordinate 63,604,649, forward strand.
TTTTATTGTCCAAAGGGATGGCAGCGTAAGGAATGTGTGCTTATCAACAGGGCTGCAGCTCCCCACCTCACTTACCATGATAAAGTGCTCCAGGAGAAAAACATTACAACCCAAGCACAATCCCAAAATGGATTAGAATTTGACATAAGCTTTTTTAAAAGCAAATCAATCAATCCATGCTGTAATATTAGAATCTAGCTCTTAAGGAGAGCATATAATCCCTGCAAGATGTATTTCCTATTCCTTATTGACTATGGTGGTGTGGAAAAAAAAAATCTAACATTTCCAATATAGTAGCTGGGAGGAGAACTTTTCCCCGACACGTGCCCAAATATATTTTCTCATCTTTAAGAGCCTATCACAGTGCTTACGGAGCAGATACACAGTTCATGTTTATTAAATGTAAAATTAATGAACTAAGATTCGTGAAGATATTCTGAAGACCCCACATAAATACCTGATTTCCCCAGGCTTTTCCTTACACACACCATACAAATGCTGCTTTGTTAGATCACCTTCTATTAGAATCCAGACTAAAAAATTTTAAAGCAAGGGATACTAAAGATTAATGTGGCATATATTTTGGATTCATAATGCCTAAGATGTAAAATGTATTTTAACATGGAGTATTGTAGATAGCCAGCATGTGATGGCTCATTCAAGGATATTTGGGCATATCATTGCATTTTCTTCTTGATGCCATTGAAGAATTTCTGAGTTAACGCTGTGCAGGTGAAGCTAATCTCCACCGTAACAAGCATGGACCACGGGCATCTCAGTGGTCTCTCCACCTTTTAGAGTTCCTTCCACCCTCAGAACTTGCAAAGTGCCTCTGCCTTAACAATATCATACATATCATAAACTTTCAAAGTTACTTGATTTTCCCCCTAATAGGAAAAGACAGAGACAAAGAGAACGAGAGAGCGAGCGAGCGAGAGAGAAGAGATTGTCATCTTCTAAGTGCTTGGGCGAAGTCTTAAGTATGAGGACCAAAGAAACTATGGCATCAGGAGAAAGCCCTCTTAATAGCACCCTAACAAGGCAAGAGCTAAGTGACCAGAAGAAATCCATCACATTGGCTGACCCAGCCAAAGCACTCCCCTTCTGTAATTTTACTTTAAAAGTTTCTTCTTGAAGGTCTTACTTTGGTTTTCCCTTAACTATAATTAGCCATGCATATAGAATATAGGCGTATATCAGGAGGAGGAGAGCGTGGTGCCTCGCGGGAAGAGCGAAGAGAGTGACAACGGGAACCCCAAACCACATTTTAATACGTTTCTTATTCCTCAGCGCCCCGGAGCCACCCAGACCAGGCGGGAGAGGTCTCCCTGAAAAGACAGCTTCGAGATGCCCAAGAGGGGGCTCCTGCGCGAAGCTGGGCATGAAAGTTACATCTTGTGTCCCCAGCTGGCAGAAAACCCCATCCCAGTCCCTAGCGCCAGAAGGAAAACGAAGAGAAATCCAAGCTGTCCCCCAAATCCGTGTTTTTGCCTAAGTTTTCCACCAGCAAGGCGCCACTACCTGGCTCTGAGAAGGCGGATGCATGCACTATGCTGTGCTTTGGAAGAAGTGTCTGTGTGCATCTGGGCAAAACACCACGTGAAAAATAAACACCATCAAGCCTCTCAAACTGTGAACCGGAGGAAGGTCTTTCTGCCCCTTCTCGTCCTATCAATTTACCTTCCATCCTCTCCTTGACCGCTTATCAATAAACCGCTTCCTTCTCCCGGACCTACTTCCCGGCCACCTTCTGCCTACTTTACCTCAGCGCTCAAGTCCCAACCCGTGCTAAGCCCCTCAGTCGCCTCTAGATCCCCTCTATTCCGTCCTTCAATTTTTCCCTTTCGACCTCTAAGGCAACCCAAAACTCCTTGCCCTCCGCGCGCCCCCAACCCCACTTCCCAAGCAGGCCCAGGCTGGGCTCCAAGTCAGCCGCCTGCGCGGTTTTCCCGCCGAAATGCGTCCCCGGCGCGTGGGGCGGCGCGCGGGCCGGGCACTCACCAGCTGCAGCAAGCCGGGGACCACCACAAGGGGCAGCGGCCGCAGGCGCATGGTGCCGGCTGGCGCGGCTTCTCACGAGCTGCGCGCCCTCGCCTGCCTCTCGCGCATCTCCACTTCGCGGGGCAGGACTGAGGACGCCAGGGACACAGCGCGGCGCTTCCCTCTCAGAATCCGAGCGCTGCGCCGTGCCGCGCAGCTCTGGCCGGGTGGGCGGGCAGGGAAGGGGGAGGGTGGGCGGACCAGAGGTGCCTCTCCCGGCCCCCCGCGCGCCCCTCCTCGGAGGGGGCCGGCAAAGAGCGTGCTGGGCCACCGGAGCTCCGGCAGGCGGCGGGGGGCTTCAGTCGCGCCTTGGACTCTCCCGCTTGGCCGTGCTCGGGGTGAGCGCGGGGGGCGCCTGCGGGAGGGAGGCGGCGGCTCGGGCGCTTGGGTGATGGGTTCAGCGCGAGGCTGCTCTCCAGATCCGATCCCGCCGGGCCGACGCCTGGCCGAGCTGAGCACGCCTGGCCAGCCGGTGCCCCAGAGCCCCGAGAGGCCGGGTGCCTCCTCCCACCCCCGCCCAGCAGAAGGCCGGTCCGAGAGGCTCCACCGTGCCAAGGGCCCTGCCCACTGACTGGCTCTCGCTTTGGCTGGGGAGATTGGGGATGGGGGGAAGGAAGGGTTCTCCCTGGGTGGCTGCAAGAAGGAGTGCGCCCGCCTGGAGAGCGCCCAGAGAGTTTAGGAGGGGAAGGCGATTGCAGAGTCCTAGGGCGGGGCGTGGGGGCTGCGAACGGGAAAGGCTGGGGCGGGGAGTTGAGGCTGGAGCCCAGGACGCCCTGGGAGAGTGCCCTACTCTGCCGCAGCGCCAAGCTCGCAGAGCCGCGGATAAGGGGTACAAATTGTGCCTGGTGCGGCTGGAAGGATTTCTGGGGTTGGGGAGTAATGGGGACCTCGAGGGACCAGGCGCAGAACTGTGAGAAATGGAGCTAGGTGATGTCCGGTTTACTCCGATTTGGGGATGGTATAGACAGCTAGGTGTCCCGAAGACAGACGGAGTTGCTCCCAGACCTTCTGCCCGGGCTTTGGAGAAGCAGAATAAAGACAGGATACCCCACCGCAGCCTCCGACTTCCGAAATATTGGACAGGGGTATCTTTGAGGCCGGGCGAAGCTGCGAACCTGATGCCTGTGAGCCTCGACCTCCGTGTTAACAACTCTCCATTGGAGAGATCCTTAACCTTTTACTATCTTTGTGCTGGACCCTAGAGTGGAAAAATCAAAGGCAATGGGGCTCACAGACCTGCACTGTTTTTACGGTAGATCAGAGTTGAGGCGTCATTCGTCACTCCTTTATTGAACAGGTGGGAAACCTAAGGTCCAGAGATACATTCACTTCTCCAAGGATGAGACTTTAGGCAGTTGCTCCGACAGAATACGCAAGGCGAGACTGCTTCTTACATCTAGAAACGCAAAGCTCTTAGAGAAGAAAACCATGTTGAAGCAAGGGAGTAGAATTGTAATTGATTTCTAGGCTTTAAAAAATAAAACACAACAAAAAGCACAGATTGGGTTGTAATTTTTGGACAAAAAAATAAAGTTTCCTTCTCCTCTGCTTACCACCCCCACCCCAAAACAGAAATGAAGGAGGGTTGTTAAATCTTAGCGGTTGAAGCAGAGCAGCCTTGGTCCTAGGTTTCAAAGGCAGGAGGACTGCTTTGACTAGGGCAAAGTCCTACTATTCCTTTCACTGAGTGTGCCAAGATTGTGCAGATGGGGAGAGAGGTTATTCCAGAGTGTTCTGGGATCCCAGTGTGAATTTGAGAGTGTGTTGTCCTTGAGCCTGCAGGTAGGGTATCTTTCCAGTGCAACTCCATTTCCTGTAGGGAGGGAGAGTGGCAAGCAGGGGGCATGCATCCTCCCTAAACCCTTGCTAAGCCTGACTGGGGGTTCCATGGCAAAGGATGCACCAGCTCTATCCCATTTCTGCTTGATCTCAGACTCTCCTTTTGCCTTGCAACAGACTCAAAAACAAAACCACTATTTGCATATCCAGATCTATATCTCACCCATTCCACTCCTCATTCCTACAAAAATTCCCTCTTTACCGAGGCTTAGAGCCCTGTTCTACCAGTTCTAGTAAATTATTCTGTCCTAAAAGCACAAATAAGAGGATTTCAAAAACTGGAAGTGTCTCTATTGGTTGATCTTGCCCAACTTTGGGTCCCTGGATAGGGCTGCATCTTATTTACAGACAACCTTTTCGAAACAAAACGGACATAATAGGAAGGGTTTTGCAGAAACAGAGGAACCCCTTTCTGAAGAGGTACAGCTGGAAGGGGAGAGAGGCTAACCGCTTTGCAAGAGGCACTACCTCATTTAGACTTGGTGTCTCTGCCTGAGCTCAGCTGACTCATCTGTAGAGCCAGAAGGGGAGGCCCTGTGTTCATTTGGTACTTTGGTAGTTTGCAATTCTGCTATCACAGGCTTTGTAAATGAGGAGGGCATGATTTAACACATTATTGAAATAAATAACAAAGTTGTTTAATTACTGGAATAGTTCACTTTTTTCCTTCAATTTGTTCTTATTTCTTAGATCATTTCTGTCCTTTTGAGAAACTACATAAAGTTTAAAAGTGGAACCTAAACTCAGACTTGTGCCCTAGTAACACTTAAGTATTCTTACAAAGAAACATGCTGAGGGATGTTGAATTCCAAGTTAAAAGCTAAAAAACACTAGTGAACTTTCGTGCCCCAGTGATCAGGCCAGGTAAAAGAGAAGCCTAACAGCCACACTAACCTAAGTCTGGCATTACTGTGTTTATTTATAAAATAACTACTGATCTTTCTGGATTCCTCCCAAATTTTGCTGTAAAGACTACAGTAAAGAGAGAGAAAGAACGGAAAGAAGAAAGGGAGAGAGGGAGAAGAAAAGGATGAAGAGAGGCAGAAAAATAGAAGTATTTAAGACATTGTCCTCCGGCAGCATGCAGTCTGAGAAATATGCAATAAACAAAACACAGTAGACAATACAGCAAAATATATGTGCTGTTTAGTACAGCTGGAGAAAGGAAAGATCATTGTAGGCCAGCATGAATGCTTCTTGGAAGAGGCGAAACGTGAGTTTGCTCAGCTTCCAAGAACGGCCAGGATTAGTCTACGTGGGAGAAAATGGAGGAGGTCATTCTGTATGGGAGAAACAGAACAAGCAAAGGCAGAGTGGAGGATTTTTATAGGGCATAACTGAGGAATGAACAATAAGCAGCCCAGACTGGCTGGAGAAAATATGTTGAGGAAAAGTGAGAAGAAAATTAGGTTATGGGCTGCACTATAGAGATCTGGGAATGCCAAGCTAAACAGTTTAGATGTAATCTACAGGAAATTACGGAGTCGTAAACCTTTTTTGGATTAGACAAGTCATGCATGAAGAGGCATGAAGATATAGAGATGGAATGAGGAGATGGTTGTGGTAGTTGGAAAGAAAGGAATAGAGGAATAGGGAGATGTGGGTACAAGGGCAACAGTGAACAGTGAACTGTGAACAGGAACTGAACTTGGGGTTTGAATATTTTTAAACTTTTCTAGCATAGTAGAGGAGTGTTGTTTTTTTTTTTTATCACCACGTTTTCTCTTTTCCAGTCTATTTAACAACTAGAGAATCAGAACAGTGCTTTCTCATTTTGCAAGGTAGTCTTCACAGTGTGAGGGGAAAGAGAATTTTTTTTTTCTCACACAAACCCGTAGTAGAAATTTTACTGCTACATGATCCAATTGTAGTCTTTTAAAAGCAAAGAACGTATCTAGGGATATGTTCAATGCTTTGAGATCAAATTTGTCAACTTATGGCTCATCCAGACCGTTAGTTTTTTCTGGTGCTTTCCCTCTGTACTTGACTTTCTCATCCTTTACTGTTCGTTAGTATCATTACCAGAAAGTAGAGAAGGAAATACTATGCATTTCAGAGTTTCAAGTGAATATTAGATAGCATTCAACTTTCTCACTTTACAATTAAGAAAACAGGCCTGAAAAGTTCTGTGACTTGCATCAAGTCACCTAGAGATGCTTGGGCAGATCCGTAAATTGATTCAAAGGCCTGAGATTCTGAGTGCACTGCTTGTTCCAGTTCATTACTCAGTCTCAGGTATTTTCCAAATTGGCCAGCAGTTATAAAAATTTTGATGTAGTCAACAAATGAACCTCTAGCTAATAATAGACGTGACAATGATCTATGAATGGTAAAAGCCTCAGGGTCTATCTTATAATCAGGAAAACAGGTTTGACTATAAGGAGCCTGAAGCATTGATCTGGCAGTAATTTTAAAAGAGTATGAGGGAAAGGGAATGATATGGCATAAGGCTACTGTGTAGCCCTCAGACTCAGAATTCCAGAACATGGTAGCATTTACCCAAGGACAGGGGAAATTCTCAGGAAGGCTTCCAGCTTCTTAGACCTCTGCAATAGGAAACTGGTGGGGTTTTTGGTAACAATTCTTAACAACTATTATAAAATCCCTTTGAGTGGCCACTCTTCTTTAGTAATTGAGTCACTTATTTAATAAAATATGATGCTGTATTGTATTGAATCTCAACACTGATTGCATAATAGAATCACATGGAACTTCAAACATCACTGATGGTGGGCTTGAACACTGATATTTTTCACCCAGGACATTTCAACATACAGCCATGGTTGGGCACTACTACTCTGCAGGAACTTGGGTTTCTTTTCTCCACCCTCCCTCTATCCTTCCCTTCCTTCCTGCCTTTCTTCCATCCTCTACAGAATTATAGCCCTAATCATTGAGATACACTGAGGTTTTAACCGACTATCATTAGGATCTATTTACTTTCTTGATTCTGTAGGACCTTCTCAGGCAAGAACTGGACACTTTCTTTGTAAATATTTAGCACAATTGGAGGATTTATAAAGTTTTATTGCATAAATTTATCATTTGTTCCAGGTTTAAACACAATTAACTGATGTGTAGTTAAACTGCTTTTCTTCCAACCTTTGGTGGCTGCAACACTACCTCTTCATTATCTCTTCACTTGGATGCCAGAAGGAGGTAGCAGGAGTGTGTTGGTAGTTAATGCAACTATCAGTAGTCAAGAGGAGAGGCTAGAGTGGAAGGGAGGCAGGCAGGATCCCAGCAGGCCCTGTGATGAAAGGGCACCTGGGTCAAAAGAACATCACTCAAGACTGACAAGGCAGCAAAGAGCTTCTTCCTGGGTGCCAATATTGCATCTCTACCAAATCAGAACGATTTGGTAAATGACTGATAAACCTGTCATTATCTTTCCATGGGTAGATAGGAATAAACCTGTCATTATTGTTCCATGTGTGTTCCCATGCATTGTCCATGGATGCATGATTATTTAACTGAATAATCGCCTTGTCTACTTGTCCATCAAATATGACAGCTTTCATTATAAAGGAATTATTTAACCTGCCTCAAATGTTGCTTCATATATGGAGCGAAGGCAGGGAAACAGAACCATGGAAGGTTAGAATTAGAACATCTTGTTTAACCTCTTCAGTTTGTAGATGAAAAAACTGAGGCCCAGAGAGAGAAAGTGATATCCCCAAAGTCACACAGCCAGATTGTGGCAGATCAAGACTAGGCCCCAGGATCAGTGCCTCTTTGGACTATGGTAAACTTACGCTGTGGGGTAGCTGGGAGCTCTGAGTTGCCTATTTCCTGTACCAAGATGATTATGAAAGGACAATGAGGGGAACAGACATTTACAAAATATCATCTTAGCTAACCAAATGCAAATTTCCCAATTTGAGAATACTTAGAGTTCCTAAGAGGGGGAAGACAGAGACCTGGGATGAAAAGAGATGGGAGTAAATGCCATTGCCCCTCTTACCCCCACAATTTCTCATCATGAATGAATAAAGCACTGTTGGTTGCAAGTGCCCAAACACAGCTCAAACCAGTCAAACAACTACAACAGACGAAATTTAATAGCCTGTGTGAATAGGAAGTTCAGTGGCTGAAGGTAGTTTTAGGCAATTTAAACCAAATTTTAATATTCTTGAGCAGGATACTGGGGCAGCCATTCTGAGTTTGTGTGTAATTCCCTTAAAGTGGGCTGGGTGTGGCAGCTGGAGAAGGCTTGATGTTAGACCCTGGAGAGCAGAGAACAAAAACCTAACTCCTAGAATCTAATTTGTATAAGAGTCTGAACCCCTGTCACCACTTGACATTGTCTTTCCTGGTTCAGGTGCCTATAGTTTTTCTTTGCTACGTCTCTAACTGAATGACTCTCATCTTCTAACTTCTTATCCCACATTTCTCTACTTGCCTGGTTCCTTAACACTCATCACCTTATGAAGTGTAGAGCCATACTTGCTGTAGCAGATGAACTGAGGTTGTAACATGTGGATGATGGTTCAAATATCACCTAAGCAGCTCTCTTTGCTATTCTTACTGCCAAAGGAACATGGAGTTGCTCCCTATGCAACAAGGATGTCATCACTTGTCAAAACGTAAGCAGCAGGTACCCATACCAGCAGGTTTAACAACACCAAGGCACTATCCACCAGCTTTAGATAATTATGATTTATTTTAGTTTGTTTGTTTATAGCCAGGTTCTTAGTAATTTAAACATTGCATTCTGAAATGCATGTGACTTTTTCACTGTGCCCTTTAGCAGGATGAATGAGTGCTGCACAGTGTTGCCTTTTGAGTCTTCTTCATTGTTTTTGTGAAATGCTATGGCACAGTGTTCTTCATGGTCTCTCCGGACCTCAGCATTACTGTTCAAGTGCTGCTTTCATGTGTTATTTAAATCTGTGTCAAATGTGTGGTACCTTCCCACATTCAAACAGAAGTTGTGTTAGGAAACAAGTCAGCTAATTTTCCTACTCTGATAAAGTACAGGTTTACATGAAAAGGCTACTAGGATTTGGTTTAAAAAAAGAATCCCAATTTCTAATCACTGGGGACTTCTATTTTCCTCCTCAGCTGATCTAAAATGAACTTGTCTGGTGTTTCCCTAGCAAAGTAATAATCACGCTGAGATTTTTTTTTCACTATATTTATTGGAATATCTTGGGTGCTATCTACTGGCCAAATGTGGCATTGCCTCATAAAAGGTGAACAGGCAAATTGCCATAGCTCTTTTAAAGATAATTTTGTGTGGGGGCTGAATATATGCCATAGGTTTTAGCACACTTGGGACCTGCCTTCTTGGACAATCTCACTTCCAGACATCGCTCATTGCCTTTGAGATTGGGGGATCCCTTGATCAGAAGTCACACAAGTTGTAATATAAGTGAAGTATAATGGGTAGGCAGATTCCTGCTTGTCCTTCTTTGAAATAGTTGACTATAAATAGCTTAAATCTAATTTGAACTTTGCTGAGCAATGTGAATGGATAAAAATGTTACTAATTTCAAATGAGCTTAGCTATATAGATTCAATAAATAATCCTGTGTCTTCATGTGTACGTAAAGGAAAATAAGAAGTTAAAAAGATTCTTTATAGTTATTTTGCACTTAATACTAGGTAGAATGTACATGCTAGTTGATAGTATTGGTCAAAATACTTGAAAATAAACACATAAACAATATTCAGTATAGGGTAAACTCATCCAATTTATGCTAACCAAATCACATTCTTTCCCCAGGAGTTTTTCTTTTTAAGCATCTTGTAATTTACCCAGAGGAGTACCTTATGCTTTAATCAGATTTGCAGAAAGGAACATATCAGGAGAAAACACGAAACAGGGAAAAACTGAACGTCTAAGCCAAGTGAGATGGGAGACACAGTCAAAGAGCAGAGAGATCTTACTTACTGGAGCAAAATGAGCAGTTGTCCCATTTAGGACAAATAGCTGTAAGGGAAAAGCCAAGGACATAAGATCAATGTTGATCATTGGGAGGTAATGAAGAGAAAAGCCTAATATGTCAACATTAACTTAGGTGAAAATCTAGATTATAAGGCTGTACTTAGCAGGAACTTAATGCAGCCATATAGATCTAACAATATACCAGAAAATAAAATGCCCTATCTTAATTTCTAAAGTTATTAAAATGCAGCTTATGCCTTTAACTCAATTATTTTAAATTGTTTATTCAGTCATTTGGTGTTATTTTTGCCAGATCCTACTTACTTCAGGTTGTATTCTATTTCAGATTGTAATTGTCAAAATTGAATATCCTGATTCTGGGACTGTATAATATATTTAACTTATTCAGCTTTCTGTATATTATTGAATAATGATAGATGTAAACATTTTGATTGAAATGAGAAAGACCATAAATTAAAATATTCAACTATCATTTTAAACCATTCTGTTTTGGCAGTGGAATATTTTTTAAAGTTATGTTTGTAGGTGGAAGTAGGAATTTTACTTACACTTATTTTTGTTTTTGTTTTAAAATTTTTTCTTCAACTTTTGTTTTAAGTACAGAGGTACATGTGCAGGACGTGCAAGTTTGTTACATAGGTAAACCTGTGCCATGGTGGTTTGCTGCACCTATCAACCCATCACCTAGATATTAAGCCTAGCATCCATTGGCTACTCTTCCTGATACTCGCTCTCCCTCCACTCCCAGCCCGGGCAGGCCCCAGTGTGTGTTGTTCCCTTTCAAGTATCCATGTGTTCTCATCATTCAGCTCTTACTTGTAAGTAGGAACACACAGTGTTTGGTTTTCTGTTCCTGCATTAGTTTGCTGAAGACAATGGCTTCCAGCTCCATCCATGCCCTTGTGAAGGATATGATCTTGTTCCTTATTATAGCTGAATAGTATACCATGGCGTATATGCACCACATTTTCTTCATCCAGTCTACCATTGATGGGCATTTGTGTTGATTCCATGTCTTTGCTATTGTGAATAGTGCTGCAGTGAACATATGTGTGCATGCACCTTTATAACAGAACAATTTATAATCCTTTGGGTATATAAGGAGAAATGGAATTGCTGGGTCAAATGATATTTCTGCCCCTAGGTCTTTGAGAAATCACCATGCTGTCTTCCACAATGGTTGAACTAATTTAAACTCCCACCAAAAGTGTAAATGCTTTCCTTTTTTCCACAACCTTGCCAGCATCTGCTGTTTTTTTGACTTTGATAAAAGCCATCCTGATTGGTGTGAGATGGTATCTTATTTTGGTTTTGATTTGCATTTCTTTAATGAGCATTGATGTTGAGCTTTTTTATATATGTTTGTTGGCTGCATGTGTGTCTTCTTTTGAGAAGTGTCTGCTCATGTCCTTTGCCCACTTTTTACTAGGCAATGTTTAATGTTTGTTTTCTTCTTGTAAATTTGTTTAAGTTCCTTGTAGACTCTGAATATTAGACCTTTGACAGATGAATAGATTGTAAAAATTTTCTCTCATTCTGTAGGTTGTCTGTTCACTCTGATAATAGTTTCTTTTGCTGTGCAGATGCTCTTTAGTTTAGTTAGATCCCATTTGTCAATTTTTGCTTTTGTTGCAATTGCTTTTGGCATTTTCATCATGAAATTTTTGCCCGTACCTAGTTCCTGAATGGTATTACCTAGATTTTCTTACAGGGTTTTTATAGATTCGGGTTTTAAATTTAAGTATTCCCTTTTTTTTCTTTCTTTGAGATAGAGTCTCACTCTGTCGCCCAAGCTGGAGGGCAGTAGGGCAATATTGGCTCACCGCAACCTCTGCCTCCCAGGTTCAAGTGATTCTCCTGCCTTAGCTCCCAAGTAGCTGGGGTTATAGGTGCATGCCACCATGCCCAGCTAATTTTTGTATTTTTAGTAGAGACAAGGCTTCACCATGTTGGCCAGGCTGATCTTAAACTCCTGACCTCAGGTGATTCACCTGCCTCGGCCTCCCAAAGTGCTGAGATTACAGGTATAAGGCACCACGCCTGGCCTACATTTAAATCTTTAATCCATCTTGGTTAATTTTTGTATGCGGTGTAAGGAAGGAGTCCAGTTTTTACACCTCAGGTGCTGTATGTATACTATCACATATAACCAATATAACACTCTTATAAGGTAGGTATTAGCTGAAATTTACAATGACAAAGCTAAAGAATAGAGAAATGGAGATAAGGGCAAGATGGCCAAATAGGAACAGCTCCTGTCTGCAGCTCCCAGCGAGATCAACACAGAAAGCGGGCAGTTTCTGCATTTCCAACTGAGGTACCTGGTTCATCTCACTGGGACTGGTTAGACAGTGGGTGCAGCCCACAGAGGGCGAGCAGAAGCAGGGTGGGGTGTTTCCTCACCCAGTAAGTATAAGGGGTTGGGGAACTCCCTCCCCTAGCCAAGGGAAGCTGTGAGGGACTGTGCCATAAGGGACAGTGCTATCTAGACCAGATACTACACTTTTTCCACTGTCTTCACATCCTGCAGACCAGAAGATTTCCTTGGGTGCCTGTGCCACAAGGGCCCTGGGTTTCAAGCACAAAACTGGGTGGTCGCTTGGGCAGACACTGAGCTAGCTGTGGGATTTTTTTTTCATACCCCAGTCGTGCCAGCAAGACAGAACCATTCACTCCCTGGAAAGGGGCTGAAGCCAGGGAGCCAAGTTGTCTTCCTCGGTGGATCCGAACCCCAGAGAGCTCAGAAAGCTAAGATCCACTGGCTTCAAATTCTCACTGCCAGCACAGCAGTCTGAAGTCGACCTAGGATGCTTGGGCTTGGTAGGAGGAAGGGAATCTGCCATTATTGAGGCTTGAGTAGGTGGTTTGCCCCTCATAGTGTAAACAAAGTGGCAAGGAAGTTGGGACTGGGTGAAGCCCACCGCAGCTTGGCAAAGCTGCTGTAGCCAGACTGCTTCTCTAGATTCCTCCTCTCTGGGCAGGACATCTCTGAAACAAAGGCAGCAACCCCAGTCAGGAGCTTATAGCTAAAATTTCCATCTCCCTGGGACAGAGCACATGGGGTGAGTGGTGCCTGTAGGCATACCTTCAGCAGACTTAAACATTCCTGCCTACTGGCTCTGAAGAGAGCAGCAGATTTCCCAAAACAGCACTCAAGCTCTGCTAAGGGATAGACTGCCTCCTCAAGTGAGTCCTTGACCCCTGTGCCTCCTGACGGGGGAGACACCTCCCAGCAGGGGTCTACAGACACCTCATACAGGAGAGCTCTGGCTGGCATTTGGTGGGTGCCCCTCTGGGATGAAGCTTCCAGAAGAAGGAGCAGGCAGCAATCTTTGCTGTTTTGCAGCCTTTACTGGTGATATTCAGGCAAACAGGGTCTGGAGTGGGCCTCCAGAACTCCAACAGACCTGCAGAAGAGGGGCCTGACTGTTAGAAGGAAAACTAACAAATGGAAAGCAATAGCATCAACGTCAACAAAAAGAGCAACCATGCAAAAATCCCATCCAAAAGTCACCAATATCAAAGACCAAAGTTATATAAATCCATGAAGAGCAGGAAAAACCAGCACAAAAATGCTGAAAATTCCAAAAAACAGAATGCCTCTTCTCCTCCAAAGGATCATAACTCCTCGCCACCACGGGAACAAAACTGGATGGAGAATGAGTGTGACGAATTGACAGAAGTAGGCTTCAGAAGATGGGTAATAACAAACTCCTCTGACCTAAAGGAGCATATTCTAACCCAATCCAAGGAAGCCACGAACCTTGAGAAAAGATTACAGGAAATACTAACTAGAATAACCAGTTTAGAGAAGAACATAAATTACCTGATGGAGCTGAAAAACACAGCACGAGAACTTCATGAAGCATACATAAGTATCAATAGCCAAATCGGTCAAGTGGGAGAAAGGATATCAGAGATTGAAGACCAACTTAATAAAATAAAATGTGAAGACGAGATTAGAGAAAAAAAGAATGAAAATGAATGAACAAAGCCTCCAAGAAATATGGGACTGTTTGAAAAGACCAGACCTACGTTTGATTAGTGTACCTGAAAGTGACAGGGAGAATGGAACCAAGTTGGAAAACACTCTTCAGGATATCATCCAGGAGAACTTCCCCAACCTAGCAAGACAGGCCAATATTAAATTCAGGAAATACAGAGAACACCACAAAGATACGCCTCAAGAAGAGTAATCCCAAGACACATAATCGTCAGATTCACCAAGGTTGAAATGAAGGAAAAAATGTTGAGGGCAGCCAGAAAGAAAGGTCGGGTTTCCCACAAAGGGAAGCCCATCAGACTAACAGCAGATCTGTCTGCAGAAACCCTATAAGTCAGAAGAGAGTGGGGGTCAATATTCAACATTCTTAAAGAAAATAGTTTTCAACCCAGAATTTCATATCCAGCCAAACTAAGCTTCATAAGAGGAGAAATAAAATCCTTTACAGAAAAGCAAATGCTGAGGGATTTTGTCACCACCAGGCCTGCCTTACAAGAGCTCCTGAAGGAAGCACTGAACATGGAAAGGAAAAACCAGTACCAGCCACTGGAAAAACATAGCAAATTGTAAAGACCATCAACACTATGAAGAAACTGCATCAACTAATGGGCAAAATAACCAGCTGGCATCATAATGACAGGATCAAATTCACACATAACAATATTAATCTTAAATGTAAACAGGCTAAATGCCCCAATCAATAGACACAGACTGGCAAATTTCATAAAAAGTCAAGACCCATTGGTGTGCTGTATTCAGGAGACCCATCTCACATGCAAAGACACACAGAGGCTCAAAATAAAGGGGTGGAGGAAGATTTGCCAAGCAAATGGTAAAAAAACAGCAGGGGTTGCAATTCTAGTCTCTGATAAAACAAAATTTAAAAGAACAAAGATCAAAAAAGACAAAGAAGGGTATTACATGATGGTAAAGGTATCAATGCAACAAGAAGAGCTAACTTTCCTAAATATTTATGCACCCAATACAGGAGCACCAAGATTCATAGAGCAAGTTCTTAGAGACCCAACAAGGAGACTTAGACTCCCACACAATAATAATGGGAGACTTTAACACCCCATTGTCAATATTGGACAGATCAATGAGACAGAAAATTAACAAGGATGTTCAAGACTTGAATTAAGTTCTGGACCAAACTGGATCTAATAGACATCTACAGAACTCTCCACCCCAAATCAACAGAATATATATTCTTCTCAGCACTACATAGCACTTATTCTAAAATTGACCACATACTTGGAAGTAAAACACTCCTCCACAAATGCAAAAGAATGGAAATCATAACAAACAGTCTCTCAGACCACAGTGTAATCAAATTAGAACTCAGGATTAACAAACTCACTCAAAACTGCACAACTACATGGAAAATGAACAACCTCCTCCTGAATGACTACTGAGTAAATAGCAAAATTAAGGCAGAAATAAATAAGCTCTTTGAAAGCAAAGAGAGCAAAGACACAATGTACCAGAATCTCTGGAACACAGCCAAAGTAGAGTTTAGAGGGAAATTTCTAGCACTAAATGCCCACATGAGAAAGTGGGAAAGATAAAAATCAGTATCTTAATATCACAATTAAAAGAACTAGAGAAGCAAGAGCAAACAAATTCAAAAGCTAGCAGAAGACAAGAAATAACTAAGATCAGAGCAGAACTGAAGAAGATAGAGACACAAAAAACCCTTCAAAAAATCAATGAATCTTGGAGGTGGTTTTTTGAAAAGATTAACAAAATAGATAGACTGCTAGCCAGACTGATAAAAAGAGAGGACGGCAGAATCAAATAGACACAATAAAAAATAATAAAGGGGATATCACCACTGATCCCACAGAAATACAAACTACCATCAGAGAATACTAAAAATACCTCTACACAAATAAACTAGAAAATCGAGATGAAATGGACAAGTTCCTGGACACATGCACCGCCCCCCCCACCGCCAAGACTAAACCAGGAAGAAGTCAAATCCCTGAATAGACCAATAGCAAGTTCTGAAATTGAGGCAGTAATTAACAGCCTATCAACCAAAGAAAAGCCCAGGACCAGACAGAGTCACAGCCGAATTCTACCAGAGGTATAAAGACCAGCTGGTACCATTACTTCTGAAACTATTCCAAACAATAGAAACAGAGGGACTCCTTCCTAACTCATTTTATGAGGCCAGCATCATCCTGATACCAAAACCTGGCAGAGATACAACAAAAAAAGAATATTTCAGGACAATATCCCTGATGAACATCAATGTGAAAATCCTAAATAAAATACTGGCAAACCAAATCCAGCAGCACATTATAAAGCTTATCCATGACAATCAGTTTGCCTTCATCCCTGAGATGCAAAGGTGGTTCAACATTTGCAAATCAATAAATGTAATACATCACATAAACAGAATCAATGACAAAAACCACATGATTATCTCAATAGATGCAGAAAAGGCCTTCGATAAAATTCAACACCCCTTCATGCTAAAAACACCCAATAAACTAGGTATTGATGGAACATATCTCAAAATAATAAGAGCTATTTATGACAAACCCACAGCCAACATCATACTGAATGAGCAAAAGCTGGAAGCATTCCTTTTGAAAACTGGCACAAAACAAGGATGTCCTCTCTACCACTCCTATTCAACATAGTATTGAAAGTTCAGGCCAGGGCAATCAGGGAAGAGAAAGAAATAAAGCGTATTCAAATAGGAAGAGAGGAAGTCAAATTATATCTTTTTGCAGATGACATGATTGTATATTTAGAAAACCCCATTGTTTCAGCGCCAAAACTCCTTAAGCTGATAAGCAACTTCAGCAAAGTCCCAGGATGAAAAATCAGTGTGCAAAAATCACAAGTGTTCCTATACACCAATAATAGACAGCCAAATCATAAGTGAACTCCCATTCACAATTGCTACAAAGAGAATGAAATACCTAGGAATACAACTTATAAAAGATGTGAAGGACCTCTTCAAGGAGAACTACAAACCACTGCTCAAGGAAATAAGAGAGGACACAAACAAATGGAAGAACTTTCCATACTTATGGATAGGTAGAATTACTGTCATGAAAATGGCAATACTGCCCAAAGTAATTTATAGATTCAGTGCTATTCCTATCAAGATAACAGTGACTTTCTTCACAGAATTAGAGAAAACTACTTTAAATTTCATATGGAACTAAAAAGGAGCCTGTATAGCCAACACAATCCTCAGCAAAAAGAACAAAGCTGGAGGCATCATGCTACCTGACTTCAAACTATACTACAAGACTACAGTAACTAAAACAGCATGACACTGGTATCAAAACAGATATATAGACCAATGGAACAGAACAGAGGCATCAGAAATAACACCACACATCAAAACCATCTGATCTTTGACAAACCTGACAAAAACAAGCAATGGGGAAAGGATTCCCTATTTAAAGAATGATGTTGGGAAAAATGGCTTGCCATATGCAGAAAACTGAAACTGGACTGCTTCCTTACACCTTTTACAAAAATTAGCTCATTGTATTAAAGATGTAAACATAACACCTAAAACCATAAAAACCCAGAAGAAAACCTAGGCAATACCATTCATGACATAGGCATGGGCAAAGACTTTATGACTAAAACACCAAAAGCATTGCAATGAAAGCCAAAATTGACAAATGGGATCTAATTAAACTAAAAAGCTTCTGCAGAGAAAAAAAAAAACAAACAAAAAGCTATCATCAGAGTGAACAGGCAACCTACAGAATGGGAGAAAATGTTTGCAATCTATCCATCTGACAAAGGGCTAATATCCAAATATTAAACAAATTTATTATTTAATTTGTTAATATTTAATTTAAATATTAACCCAAACTTAAACAAATTTACAAGAAAAAAACAAACAACCCCATCAAAAAGTGGGCAAAGAATATGAACAGACATTTCTCAAAAGAAGACATTTATGTGGCCAACAAACATGAAGAAAAGCTCATCATCACTGGTCATAAGAGAAATGCAAATCAAAACCACAATGAGATACCATCTCATGCCAGTTAGAATGGCCATCATTAAAAAGCCAGGAAACAACAGATACTGGAGAGGATGTGGAGAAATAGGAATGCTTTTACACTGTTGGTGGCAGTGTAAATTAGTTCAACCATTGTGGAAGACAGTGTGGTGATTCCTTAAGGATCTAGAACTAGAAATACCATTTGACCCAGCAATCACATTACTGGATATATACCCAAAGGATTATAAATCGTTCTACTATAACAACACATGCATACGTATGCTTATTGCAGCACTATTCACAATAGCAAAGACTTGGAACCAACCCAAATGTCCATCAATAATAGACTGGATAAAGAAAATGTGGCACATATACACCATGGAATACTATGCAGCCATAAAAAAGAATGAGTTCACGTCCTTTGCAGGGACGTGGATGAAGCTAGAAACCATCATTCTCTGAGTTCATGTCCTTTGTAGGGACACGGATGAAACTGGAAAACATCATTCTCAGTAAACTATCGCAAGGACAAAAAACCAAACACCGCATGTTCTCACTCATAGGTGGGAATTGAACAATGAGAACTCATGGACACAGGAAGGGGAACATCACACTCCGGGGACTGTCGTGGGGTTGGGGGAAGGGGGAGGGACAGCATTAGGAGATATACCTAATGCTAAATGACGAGTTAATGGGTGCAGGAAATCAACATGGCACATGGATACATATGTAATAAACCTGCACATTGTGCACATGTACCCTAAAACCTGAAGTATAATAAAAAAAAAAAAAAAAAGAAAGAAACCATCATTCTCAGCAAACTAGTACAGGAACAGAAAACCAAACACCACATATTCTCTCTCGTAAGTGGGAGTTGAACAATGAGAACATATGGGCACAGGGAGGGAAACGTCACACACTGGGGTCTCTTGGGATGTCGGCTGCAAGGGGAGGGATAGCATTAGGAGAAATACCTAATGTAGATGATGGGTTGATAGGCACAGCATACCACCACGGCACATGGAACAAACCTGCATATTCTGCACATGTATTCCAGAACTTAAAGTACAATAATAATAATAATGATAAAAGAATAGAGAAATGAAGCATTTTCCCCAAGATCACTTAGCTATCGTATGACAGGACCAGGATTTGGACTCAAACTCTAGAACTTTCTCTCCTAAGCATTGCACAGCATTGTCTCAGACTGTACTGCTGTTTGCATCTTGTGAATAACACTCCAGCTCTTTCCAAACATCTCTTCATATTTCTTTTACTGGGACTGCAGAAATGGGAGTGGGGAAAATAGCATGTATGGTGATGCTTCTAAAGAAGGGGAGTGTGTACTTGTGTGTGTATGTGTGTGTGTGAGAGAGAGAGAGGGGAGAGAGGAGAGAGAGATTGAGAGAGAGAAAGCGAGAGAGAGAGAGAGAAATCTGGCACAATATCTGACACTGAGTGGGAATCCTCCCCATGCTTGTTAAGTCTTAATGTAAGATATGTTGTATTTCTTTATTTCACTCATGACCCTTGTGATGGGTTTCTCTGTGTAACCTCATCAAACTGGGACCCACATTTCCCAGTATATTTTTCCATGTATAGCTGGGTTAGAATTGACCAATATGGAACTCACAAGAGATCTGATCTAGAAGGCAGAAGCTCTATAGCAGCCATTCTGCTTTAAAAAATCTTCTCAATCTGTGGTAATAGATGGCCCCAGAGTGAACCCAGCAGCTCCACCCTGTCCTCCCTCTCTGTCCCATCTGTTTATTTTCCCTACTGCTGTCCCTGCTGGCCAAGGCTATCCCAGGCCCACCTCTAGATGCTGGGTCGTGGACCACAGGGGTAGTGAACACACAGATGCAACACCCTCCCATGGATTACTCCTTCATGACCCTGCTGGGTCTTTCAGAACATCCTGAGAGCTCCAGTTTTTCACTTGCACCAGTGCTGCACCAAGAACAATTGGTGACCCCTCACTGAAGCTTCAACTCCCCCTTCTGAATTTTCACTTCCTCAGCCACTGCCATAATTGCATAATGTCTAATTTCTAACAGAAAAATCCCCAGTCACTCATAGTAGCCCTGCTTCCCTAACTGAACCTTGACTGGCATAATCTCCAAATTTTATCCTCTTTCTTTTAAATTAAGTTACAGATGAGGTCTCACTATATTGCCCAGGGTAAAGTCCAGTGGCTATTCACAAGTGCACGACAGCCTGAAACTCCTGGGCTGAGCTCAAGAAACCCTCTTGCTCAAGCTCCTGAGTAGCTGAGACTACAGGCTCATGCCATCCTGCCAGGTTATACTCTCTTTCATTTACAGCTTAAAATTGGTCATACTGATCATAATTGGTCAGTAAGCACTGAGTCCCTCAGTCCCCTTAATGTCAATTGCCCAATCATTTGGGCTTAAGGGTCTTCCTCTAGGATGACTATGCCCCTTTTCCGGTATGTAATGGAATAAATATTACCACAGGAGTATTTCTTGATTTTCCCTTTATTTGCCTGAGAAAGAAGATTCTGCCTGGATGTACTAATTGTTTCCCCTCTTTCCTCCTTAAGACAAGTCCTACCTTATCAGATTTCTTGGTGGGCTTTAATGGTGGTAATTTAAGTGTAAATGGAGAGTGAAGTGAAACAAAAAGAAAGGAGGTAGTGAGGGTTCCAGAAGCTGTAAAGGAGAGAGGCTGGGCGCAGTGGCGGTGGCTCACTCCTGTAATTGCAGCACTTTGAGAAGTTGAGGCATGTATTAGTCAGGGTTCTCTAAAGGGATGGAACTAATAGGATAGATGAATATATGAGGGTGAGTTTATCAGGAGAATTGACTCACACGATCACAAGGTGAAGTCCCACAATAGGCAGTCTGTAAGCTGAGGAGGCAGCCAGACCAATTCCCAAAACCTCTAAAGTAAGGAAGCCGATAGTGCAGCCTTCAGTCTGTGGCCAAATGCCCAAGAGTCCCTGGCAAATCGCTGGTGTAAGTTCATGAGTACAAAATCTGAAGAACTTGGAGTCTAATGTTCGAGGGCAGGAAGCATCTGGTAGGGAGAAAGATGGAGGCCAGAAGACTCAGCCAGTCTACTGTTTACATGCCTACTTTTCGGCTAGTAGCTAATTAGATGGTGCCCACCCAGATTGAGGGTGAGTCCGTCTCTCCTAGTCCACTGACTCAAATGTTAATCTCCTTTGGCAACACCCTCACAGACACACCCTGGAACAATACTTTGCATCATTCAACCCAATCTAGTTGACACTAGTATTAACCATTTCAAGGCAGAAGGAGTTTGAAACCAGCCTGGGAAACAAGCAGTCCCCCATTTCTATGAAAAAAATTATTGTAATAAATTTAAATTTAAAAATATATCAAAAAACAAAAAAAGAAGAGAGAAGTGGAAGAAGTTTTAGTATAAATGCAGTAGAAAGGAAAAAGAAGATTCTAAAAAACATTGTACAGTCTTTACATGCTTTTCATGGTATTCAACAAATTAGAAATCTAAGTCATTTTGAAATTATTTTTAGTTGCATGGATTGGGTTCTTCAAATTGTGGACCCTCTCTGGGACTGATCCATGTGGACTATGGTTTTGAAAAGGTTGCAGGCCAGGTGTGGTGGCTCATGCCTGTAATCCCAGCACTTTGGGAGGCCAAGGCCGGAGGATCACTTGAGGTTGGGAATTCGAGACTAGCCCGATTAACATGGAGAAACCCCGTCTCTACTAAAAATCCAAAATTAGCCAGGCATGGTGGCGCATGCCTGTAATCCCAGCTACTCAGGAGGCTGAAGCAGGAGGATCACTTGAAGGCAATCGCTGGGAGGCAGAGGTTGCAGTGAGCTGAGATCATGCCATTGCACTCCAGCCTTGGCAACAAGAGTGAAACACCATCTCAAAAAAAAAAAAAAAAAAAAAAAAAAGGAAAAGGAAAGACAAGGCAAGAAAAGAAAAGAAAAGGTTACATATATATACATACATATATATATATAGGGGTCATGCCAAAAGACAGTCTCTGAATAGACAGTAAAAACAATTCAACTAAATCTCTCAAATTCCTCATGATTTCAACACTTTTTATGACTCCAAATTAACCTTTTAAGTATTACACAAAGTGCAAATGCTGATATCCAACATCAATAAGTTTTTCTCAAAGTATATTATTTTATGAAACAAGCTCTAAGGAAAGTTAAAATATTTACATGAAGAAAAAATTCTGAGTTCTACTAGGTTTGGAAAACATGAGACAAAAGAAAGCTAAACATACTGGTTTATTCAAGAACTATTTAAATTTCTTAATTTTTGTTTCTTGGAATTGTTGAGAGCCTCTTTTGGGAGTAGCATGATCCAAAATATATTCGTTGGATCACAAAAGAGAAACACATAGTAGCCACGTCTTCCTGCATAGAGAAGAAATTGAGTGGGGTCATAGGTAAAGTCAAATGTATCTGGATTTTTGTCTCTTCATTGATCATCCAGAAGAAATAATGGGGAGCAAATCATGGCATACACAATAAATATATACAATTTTTGTTTGTCAGTGTTGTGAACTGAGTGAGACTTACGCATTTGACCTAGTAAGAGACAGATCAGCTTTTACCCCTTAATTCTGGTTAGCATATTTCTGATTAAAGAAAATTAAAATCAGCATGAAATAGAAGTGGTCTTGTTTTAGCTTTTTGAAATAAATATTTCGCATACAGTAAAATTCTCTCTTTGCTATGTACAGTGTCATGGTTTTATGCAAATGCATACAGTTATGTATCACATAGAACAGTTCTAATTCCCTGACAATTTTCTTATGCTGTCCCTTTGTAAGCCCAACCCCACAACCCCAAACCCTGATAACCACTGATTTATTTTCCATCGTGATAGTTTTTCCTTTTCCTGAATATCAAAAATCATGTAGCCTTTGGAATCTGATTTCTTTCACTTAGCAAAATGCCTTTAAGCTTCATCCATGTATTAAATAGTTGCATGAATCAATAAGTAGTTGCTATATTGTATTTTATAGATGTTTTAGAGTTTGTTTATCCATTTTCCTGTTGAAGGACATGTAGGTTCTTTCCAGTTTTTGGTAATTACAAATAAAGTAGTGTGAACCTAGATTTTTCAACTCACTTGAATAAATAGCCATTAGTGGGACCGCTGGGTTATGTGATAAGTGTATGTTTAACTGTTTTCCAAAGTGTCTGTACTATTGTGAATTCCTACCAGAAGTGTTTGAGAGCTGCAGTTGCTCCACGTCCTCACTCATATTTGATATTGTCAGATTTTTAAAATTCTAAACCACTTACCTCTCAGAGAGTAGATGTTAAGTCTTCTCACCACAAAAATGATAAATACGTTCTCATAATTATCATATGCATATGTGAATTAGCTTGTTTGAGCCACTCCACAACATATATATGTTTCAAAACATCATCTTATACACAACAAATGTATAAAATTTTTATTTGTCAATTAAAGAATAAAACGCAGATTTAAACTATTTTAATACATGTATAATGGCATGTCTTTGTGTATTTAATTTGCATTTCCCTGGAGACTAATGATGCTGAGCATATGTGTGCACAAATTTGCCATCCATATATATATATACATATACATATATATACACACATATATATATGGAGAGAGAGAGAGAGAGACAAGGCCTTGCTCTGCTGCCCAGGATGAAGTGCAGTGTTTTGATCATGGCTCACTGCAGACCCAACCTCCCAGGTTCAATCAATCCTCCACTTCAGCCTCCTGAGTAGCTGGGACTACAGGTGCATGCCACCATACCTGGCTACATTTCATATTTCTTGTGGAGATGGTGTCTTACTATATTGTTCAGGCTGGTCTGGAGCTCCTGGGCTCAAGCAACTGAGACCACCCATTTCAGTCTCTCAAAGTGTTGGGATTACAGGTGTGAGTCACCACACCCACCTGCCATCCATATATCTTCTTTGCTGAAGTGTCTGTTCTAATGTTTCACCTATTTTTTAATTGTGGTGCTTGGTTTTTTTATTATTGAGTTTGAGAGTGTTTATATACTCTTGGTACATGTCTTTTATCAGATATGTGATTTACATATTTTCTCCTATTCTATGGGTTGTTAATTCTCTCTACAGTGTCTTTTGTGGAGCTAGAGCTTAAAACTTTGATAGAATCCAGTTAATCAATATTTCCTTTAATGGTGTATGCTTTTGGTATTGTATCTAAAAACACACTGGCAAAACCAGTGCAACACAGGTATCGCCTAGAAGATACTGCCTTTACTTTTACATGATACCTTTAGGTCTATAGCCATTTGGAGGTTTTTTGTTTTTTTCTTCTTCTTTTTCCCATATGGATGTGCAATTATTCAAGCATCATTTGTTGAGAAGATTTTCTCCATTGAATTGCCTTTGAATTTTTATCAAAAATCAGTTAACTATTTGTGTAGATTTATTTCTGGGCTTTCTATTCTGTTTGATTGATCTATGTGTCTATCCTTTTGACAATACAGGATTGACTTGATTACTGTAGCTTTATAAGAATAAGTCTTACAATTGGGTAATGTGAGGATTCTGACTTTGTTCTTTTCTTTTTCAGAATTTTGGAATTACCTATTTTAGTTCCTTTGCCTTTCCATGTAAAGTTTGGAATAAGCATGTCAATATCTACAAACAAAATCTTTCTGTTATTTATATTTGGATTTCATTTTGAATCTATAGATCAAACTATGTAGAAATGACGGAGGATGGAATTTTAAGGAGTTTTGATAATCATTCTTAGACTACAACAACAAAGAAACAAACAAAAACCCAAACCTTAACGGCTCCTTCCTGTTAGAAGATAAAGTTTAAACTCCTCAGCCTGATATTCAAATTTCTTTGTTATTTAGCAACATCCTGTTTTTTTCCAGCCTTATCTTTTATAATTTCTAAACCTAGATTGGCACCTCCAGTGAAAGCAAATCACTGTTCCTCCAACATACCGTGGCCTTCTCATGCCCATTAATTCACTCCATTGCCTCCTCCACAATCCTATGTCTCCCTTTATTTCTAGTTAAATTCATTTTCTTTTTTAATTTTAAAACAGTAATTGGTGAATATTGCATATATTCAACATATGCAATGTGATAATGTGATATACGTGTATATATGTATATATTTATACATTGTGTAATGATTACCACAATAAAATTAATTAACACATTCATAACCATCCATACTGTACAGTAGATCCCCGGAACTAGTTTATATTATAATTGAAAGTTTGTACCCTTTGACAAACATCTTCCCATTTTCCTCACCCTCCAGCCACTGGCACCCATTATTTTCCTTTCTGCTTCTGTGGGTTCAAATTAAATCCATTTTCAAGGCTTACCTCAACTGAAACTCTTCCTGGTTTATCCAACTGCCAGTTATCTCCTGCTTTCTGAATTCCTTCCATAGATATTGTAAGGACCACTCATTAGATTCTTCTTAAACATTTGGGTGTATTTTTAGTGTCATCTTTATCTGAAAAATGTCTTAACAGAAGTATCACCTGATAAATTCCTTCAAGATAGAGGCTGTATTTATGTTCTTTTTCATCTGTATAGGATATAGAGTATGCAATGCACATAACTGACATTCCTAAGAATTAATTAATTAGAATGAATTAACTTTCAATGTTTGAAACATTAATAAAAAATATTAAGATTTCCAATATAATTACAAATTTAAATATTTAACCTGGGAAGTATTTCGATGTGGATAGGGCCCTTTATGTAGCTGATCTCTATAGTTCTAAATTCTCTTTCATTTTTGCCTCACTCCTCTTCATTGTCCCCACTCTTGGCATCTGGGTGGGCTCACATGTATTCATCTGGTATTTGGGGGTCCCCTGTGTGAGATCCTCTATGTAGTGCCAAATTTCTTGGGGCTTTGCTTACTTCGTTCCTCTGATCAAACATTTTCTCTCAGCTGTACTATGTCCTCAAAGGACTCTTTCTTTCTAAATGATGTGTGGAGATCAGAAAGAGAAAAGGGATTTTGATCTGATGGATTCATCTTTCATGATACACTAACAGAATTCAGGTTAGGAATTTTTAGTGAAAAGTGCATGGGCTTTGAAGTCAGATAGGTCTATATTCAAATCGTCTACCAGATACCATCTTTGTGACCTTGAATGAATTGCAAAGTTTAAATAAGAGCACATATAGCATTTTTAGAATGTGGAGGGAAGCAGCGGGTAGCGCAACACACTTTAGTTCCTTGGCCCCGGTCTTCCTATGATCTTTCCCTAAAAATACAGTAAGTGCTATCATTTATTTAACATTTTCTGTATGCCAGACACAGTACTAAGTGATTTACACCCATTTCCTCATAATCCTTACAGCAATCTAACTTTTTAGTATTACTGTACCATTTTTCACAAGAACAAGCAAGGACTTAAAGAGCTCTTTGTCAGGTCATAAAATGAGAAAGTAGTGAAGCTGATATTTGACCTGCAGTCTGATTACTTCTAAAACCTAGGCTCTTAGTAACTATACCATGCCTTGCTAATTATATGCACTGTGTCTTCTTAGAAATTTCATGATGTGAGGTCAGAAATGAGGGACATTCAACATCTAGAAAACTTTGGGAGATGTACTTGAAGTTGCAAGGATTTCTCATATGGTCCTTCAGACCCTGCTGCAAGACACAGTTACTTATAAACCCATTTGTAAGTTATTAAATATATCTTATTTGGGCAAAATATATTCATGTATTCTCAGCACTCTGTGGGACTTCTTCCACTGGACTCCGTATAGCCAATTAACCAAGAAGCACTGTGAAGTCATTCATAACACTGTCGATGGTGTTAATTCCATTGACTCTTTAAATATGACCAACTGGGTTAGCAAGAAGTCCATCCTTCTTCTGAGGTCCTAAGTCATTCTCTGTGGGGTTCTCTAGTTGTGATGGAGTTGGAAATGGTAGAAAGGGCTTGGCTATTGACAGTCAGACCTGCTGTGTGCACATCTGCAGCTGTCCTTTTCTGGGTTCAGTTGCCTTCAGTGACGATTGCTGCTGTACTTTCCAGGGGATGCTTCCATTGAAGCGGCTGAGTGATCAATCTTCTCTGAAGGGTCAGCCTCTAAGGCCTGGCTCCTTCTGTGGCCAGGAGGGAAATGAAGTTTGCTTCTTGTGACCAACTTTCACTGGAGATTTTTAGAGAAACCCAGTGTGAGCTCTAATGACATGGCTTTGTCCTTCTTCTCCTCCTTCTTGTTTTTCTCCTCATACATCTTTTTAAATTCAATTTTATTTTCCTCAAAGTTATACATGGTTTTAAAAACTTAATTGTTATGTAAGATTTATTATGAAAAACAGTAGTGTTCTGCTTACCTCCTACCCAGTTACAGACTAGGACCTCATAATCAAGAACTTCAATCTACTTCATCTGATTCCTTTGGTATTTATTCTTATTTTTAAATCTTCTATTTCTACTTTCAGTATTTTTTTTCTATTTCTGCTTTCCTTTTTTTCTTTTTCTTTTTTTGAAACAGAGTCTCTCTCTGTTACCCAGGCTGAGTGGCGTGATCTCAGCTCACTGCAACCTTTGCCTCCTGGGTTCAAGTGATTCTCCTGCCTTAGCCTCCTGAATAGCTGGAATTACAGATGTACACCACCATTCCCTGCTAATGTTTGTATTTTTATAGAGACCAGATTTCACCATGTTGTCCAGGCTGGTCTCAAACTCCTGACCTCAAGTGATCTGCCTCCCTCAGCCTTCCAAAGTGCTGGGGTTACAGGTGTAAGCCACCACGCCCAGCCCTATTTCTGTTTTCTATTTCTCATTTTTCCCATTCCCATTTTTCTAAATATAACGATCTTGCCATCGTTCAGTTTTTCTGCATCAGCCATTTTCTATTGGCTTTCTAATATGGAAAAGAAGGCTATAATTTTCTTTCATTATTTCTCATCCTCTTAACCTGTTAATACAGTTGCATGAAAACCTTGGCTAAACATTTAATTTTTACAATATTATGACAACTACAAATAATTTTCATGGTTAAGCTATATGAATGACTGTGATTACTTTTCCTTTCCTACACGTTTTGTTTTTCCTAGAATTAATAAATGCTTCATAATATACTGTGGGCAGTCCAACCACAAACTTTCTCTGAATTGTTTAAATCTTCTCCCTGTACAAAGACAATTGGAGCCCTTCATCTTCATCTTCTTGGGGATTTCTCTCCTGAAGGCTTCTGACCTGCTCCAATCTGCTCTGGTTCTGTTATCTTCACCACTGGCAGAGTGTATTCCAGGATCTCTCTTCACCTCTTTCTTAAATTGGTCTTTCTGTTTCTTGCATGCCATGGATTCTTTTTTCTTGATTTACTCTCCAATGTTAATGAAACTTTTTTTCCCTTCAGTAGCTTCTTGAGAAGATGTGCATGTTAGGTAAAATATTGGTGACACTGAATATCTGAAAGGCTTTCTTACTTTTTATTTTTTAAACCATCACAATGCATTGATAGTTTGAGTGTAGCTGTTTAAGTTGTAAATCATTAATCATTTCCCCTCAACATTTTGAAGGTATTGGTCTATTGACTTTGAGCTATCTGTGTTGTCGCTGAACATTTTTTAAATTTGTGACTTCTTATTTTGGCTTGCATTCACTGGATCCTTTAAATTGTTCTACTTATCTCTAGCATTTCATGATGTTATGCCTTTTGTGTGGGTTTATGCTTACCGAATATGCTGAGCACCCAATAGGCTCTTTTATGTGGGAAACACGTCATTTAGTGCTGGAAAGTTTTCTTGAGTTATTTATTATTTTCTTTCTTCTTTTTCTCTTATTTTTCTCCTTCCTTCCTTCCCTCCTTCCTTCCTTCCTTCCTTCCTTCCTTCCTTCCTTCCTTCCTTCCTTCCTTCCTTCCCTCCTTCCCTCCTCTCACTCTCTGAAAGGCTCATTATTCAGATCTTGTTCCTCCTAGACTCATTTTATCTTCTTACCTTTTAGTTCTATATTTTACCTTCCTAGATTTTTCCTTCACTCTTTGAAAGATTTTTAAAATTTTGTCTTCCAAACCTTCTATTAAATTTTTGGTCATGTTATGCTGCTACATTGAAAGAGCTATTATCTGTTTCAATTTATTGATGAAATAACCTTTTCTCATTTTTCTGATAATATGGTTGCAATTTTTGGAATTATCTTCTTCCTGTAGCATTTTTTTTTCCCAAATTGCTTTGTTTTTGTAAGCTTTGGTCTCAGTCTTTCATGTTAAGGTTATTCCTAATGGTAGAGTGGTCTGTGGCTATCTGCTTATGTTAAAGAATGAGTCACTGAAAAGTTCATTGTAACCATTGTGTGTGTGGGTGTCAACTCTGAGCTTCACTGAAAGTTGATTTGCCTTCATCATTTTCTTGGAGAACCCAAAGGTCAAAACCTTTAGCACTTTTCTCTTGTTCTGATCAGAATACCCAGAGAAGAATCTTCCAATCTCTACCTTGGAATCTACAAGCCTTGCATCCATAGTTTGTAGTACAGTTGACTGGCGATACATGCCTGGAAGGAATGCTGTCAAAATTCAGTATGTGAACTTTCACTTGATCTCTTTGTGTTAATTCTGCATTTCCAGTCTTCTAGGATGTCTAATATTCTCCAGTCCAGAGATTCTGTTTTGTATTTTCGGGAGTTAGGAAGGGAAATTTGCCCATCTATTTGAAGTTGGGGACAGGATTTGGGGAACATTCATTTCTTAAGCAGACTTTCAACTGATCGTCCTGTTTCTGATTACAGCTGAAACCATCTTTTCCTGAGCCTTTTCTGGGTCCTACAAATCTAGTTTCCTCTCAGCCATAACACAATTGGCTTAGGATTCAGCTTTCTTAAGTCTGCTAAGGCAGTTATTACAAGTCCTTCTGTTTTTTCCAATTTGTGTTTTTAATCCTCTTCCTTCTCATTATTTTTGACTTTGTGACTTCAATCTTTAAATTAAAAAAATTAAAGATTTCATTTATGGTTGTCTTACTGGGATTTTAGGAAGTAGCAGAATTAAATGTATGTGTTCTGTGTACCATTTAAAACTGGAAATCACTTTTTTTTCCTGCTTTGCACCCACTTCTCAGCTGAACCTGGTCACCCAGCTTCCTTTGAGTCCAAAATCAGCTGCTTTGTGTGACCCACGCTGCCAGACACTTTCATTCATCCCACTGTCTTAGGACTCCATTGTTTCTCTCAAGTTTGTCCATGTCTGAACCCTAATGAAGCACTGGGTTCTCTTCCATTCCCTCAAGGTTCCTAGGTCTATGCACCTCCGGAGAGGTGGCTGGTCTCTGTTTTCAGTTCTCTAAGCATCTTTTGATCTGTAAAATCTCCTTGTACTTCCACCCTTAGAGGCTCCCAGAACAGAAAATAAAGTCTGCCCAGGGTATGCAGAAGACAAAGCAGCCTCAAAGAATCTCATCTGCACTCAGCCAAAATACTACTGGATAATTTTCATATGTGATGTCTTTATAATTATTGGGGTTATTATTTACAATTCTAGAAATTTATTTCTCAGCCACATTTCCTTCTTTAATTTTTTTCTATAGTTTTTAGAATAAAGAGATTTTCTAATGCTGCTTTTTTATTTCTGGTCAGTACCTCATTTTCTAAATGATTACACTTTTTAAATATAATTTTAGCACCTTATCATATTTATATACTATTTTAGAAATAGGTATCCATCCTTTTACTTTTGGGAGTATGGTTTCCTTACATAAAGCATTGGTTTTGCTTTTAAAGTTTATTAATATTATTATAATTATGAAACTGATGTATATTCATTGTGAAACATGAAGTTCGAAGAAGTTAAGTAATTTGCCAGTAGTCATCCATTTAACTAATGTCAAACACGGTATTCTCAACCACATCCTTGCTATTAACTACTCTGCTATACTACATTTTAACCCAAACTGTCTTTTGCAATAAAAGAGCCATATAATTGGTAGTTATATATAAATGGTGATAAAAATCCATCAAAGTTATTTTCTTTTAGTCTTACTGGCATTCAAGTTCCAAGTTTATTATAGTATCAGCCAGCATTTTATCAGAAATAGTTAATTTGTTTATGAATTAATTCAACATTCAACAGATATTCTGCAAGCACCTACAATGTACCAGATTCTGTGCTAAGTGTTGGGCAGTCCCTGGTGGAAAAAATAATTGTAGAGTGAGAATTTTTTCTCCCATTTTGGGTTTTACATATTGGCTTATCTTCACCTTCTCTGCTTATGAGAGAGATCCTTAATGCCAAGAGCTTTGATGGGTTCTTACCATGTTATGTCCTATAGCAGTGACCTTGGGAGGCAATTAGTTTTTCAGCCTTCCAAGTCTTACAAGCTCACAGTAGGCATCCTACCAGCAGGTGGTGTTATAAATTACCAGCTAGATCTGGCTTAGAACATCAAACAGATACCTTAAATCAACAAGTTTTTGACTGATTTCCAGCTGTAACAGGATTTGTTCCAAATCATTCTCTGTAGGTACCAGTGAAAAATCAATGGGCAACTCACGGAATATGTGATGAGGGAAAAGGCATAAGTTGAAAATAAACAAAAAACCCAATATTTAGTACAAAAATAAACCAACCATTTGTAATACTATTTGTATTTATGAATCAATGCACCATCTCGATTGTCAATGTATTGTGTTTCCTTAAAAAAACTAAAATAACAAGCTGCTTCTGAGTTCAGTTCATGCTGGCCTGAGGACATGAGGAAGCTTAGTTTGTGTTGTGCTTTTATAGTTTCGGCACCAGGGGGCATGGGCTTCTCCAGGGTAAACGTGATCTTTCTTACATTATTTGTGAAACAATAACAGAAACGGATGTCTGTAATACTTTTTTCTTATGTGTTAACAGTTATATTTCACTCAGATATCAGCATTTGGGGAAGTTGCCTTGAAGCAGTAATTTGTGACTCCGGCTGGACCTCTGAATCGTTTGTGGAGGGTCTGAAAACTTCAGGTGCCAGGGCTCTTGGATACTCTGGAAAGCTCCACGTGCAAGTGATTCTGTCAGGCAGTCGGAACTGAGGCAGCATGAGCCTGACCACAGGGAGCTACAACAGGGCTTCCAGGGCTCCCTGGGAGTTGGATGAAGGCTGAACTAGGCACGAGGTCCAGGTTAAGAGGACAAATATAGGGATCCCAGTTTACGATGGGAATGCAGGAAAAGGATACAAATGCCTTTAGCAAATGACTAAAGTATTGATTTAGAATATCTTTTTAAAAAGGTCTAAGCCTGTGCTGTCCAATAAACACAAGAGGCATTTATGCAATTCTAAATTTTCCAATAGTTGCATTAAAAAAGAAGACAACACAGGCAGAATTCATGTTAATAATATATTTAAACTCAATGTATCATATATGTTATCACTTTAGAACCTAATCAGTATGAAAAATTATTGATGAGAAATGTTACATTCTTGTTTCCTGCTAAGTCTTTGAAATCTGGTGTGCATTTTATGTTGGCAATGCATCTCAGTTTGAACTTACCTCATTTCAGGTGCTTAGAAGTTGAAAGTCGTGATTGGCTTCCATATTGGACTGTTCAGGTCTAGGTGAACAATTGTTCTAAATCCATTGGGAAGCAAGTGATAGAGCTCCCAAAGCAAAACAACAACAAACAAACAAACAAACAAACAAAAAACCAAACAACAACAAGAACAAAAAAAGTCAGAGCTAGAGTTAGAGGGTTTTTTATGGGAAGTTTTCGGCGATCTAGGCCTTAGGGAAGATGTTTTAGAGATTTATGACTTTAATAACAAGTGAAATCACTGAGAAAATTGGTGGATGAAAAGGGAGTCCAATCACTGTGGAAGTGGGCAGTAGAGAAGAAACAATTGGAGAAGAAAATTAGAAATGTAAGAAAGAGAATAACCAGTGAGAGTTAAGCATTCACTACACACCAGGCACTTTTCGATGTGCTTAATACACTTCCTTGTTGAGCATTTGCAGAACTCCTATAAGTTAGATTGAGGCCACAGTGTATGACTGATTATGATGTGAGTGGTGGATGTCCTGTGAAATTTTGCAATGTGGTGGTCTCAAGGTTAGTACCATTATCAACCCCATTTTACAGATGAAGAAATGAGGCTTTCTTTTCGTTTGCTTCACTTTGGGATACCTTCTCTCCTTGTCTTCTGTTATCTGCTCTGCAGTGATCTGCCTTTGCTGTCATTTCTCTCTCATTTAAATTGTTGCTTTCCCATTTAGAGGAAAAGAGAGAAAGAAGAATACTAGATTCACCATTTTTAATCTCTGCTTCCTGGCTTTCAAACTGTTCACACTTCGTACTTTGACTTAAATCTGATGATGCACCTGATATGGTTTGGCTCTGTGTCCCCACCTGAATCTCATCTTGTAGCTCCCATAATTCCCACGTGTTGTGGGAGGGACCAGGTGGGAGGTGATTCAATTATGGGAGGGGGTCTTTCCTATGTTGTACTCGTGATAGTGAATGGGTCTCACGAGATCTTATGGTTTTAAAAACGGGAGTTTCTCTGCTCAAGCTCTCTCTTTGCCTGCTGCCATCCACGTAAGATATGACTTTCTCCTCCTTGTTTTCCACCGTGATTGTGAGGCCTCCCCAGCCATGTGAAACTGTAAGTCCAGTAAACCTGTTTCTTGAATAAATTGGCCAGTCTTGGGTATGCCTTTATCAGCAGCGCGAAAACGGGCTAATACAGCTCCATCTTGCTGTGCTGCCCAAGCACGGGACTTATTACTAAGACCAGTAGTTATCAATGACTTTTCAGACCCCAAAACCCCAACAAGCAAATAACAGCAATAGGAAAAGCCCAAGCAAATAAAACCAGATATCCCTGCTTTATATTGTAAAGACAGTTGACTTTTTTCTTCTTCTGAAGCACAACAGAGTCTTCAGGATTCTCTTTTTAAGCATTGTAGGTGGTTAATACCAGATCAAACTACAGCATAAAGGGAAAGAGAGATACTGTGCTTTAAGATAGTATTTGGGAATGCATTAATAGGAAGTTATTTTAGTGCTAGTACACTCTGTTCTGCTAATTCCTAAGTAGTCCCTTAAACTCTAATTTAGAGATAAAAGAATAGGATTCCTTTATACAACCTTGCATTATCAAATGACACGCTGTGTATGTTTTGAAGGGCATGTCACAGTCATCTCCACTAAACACATTCTCCTAGATCAAAGGGCTCTCTCAAAGTATACTATATGTTCCTGAATTACTGCGTGTAATCGATGGACTTTGTCGGGTCATTCTGGAGAAACACACCAAGAAGGAATAAAAGTTTGTATTTGTATGTTAAACAATGATAATTTAGAGGTCGGGTGTGATGTCTGTCTCATGCCTGTAATCCCAGTGCTTTGGGAGGCTGAGGTGGGATAATAACTTGAAGCCAGGGGTTTGAGACCACTCTTGGCAATAGCAAGACCAAGACCCCGCTTCTACAAAATAAAAACAAAAATAAAAATATTAGCCTGGTATGATGGCACATACCTGTAGTCCTAGCTATTTGGAAGGCTGAGGCAAGAGGATTGCTTGAGCCCAGGTGTCTGAGGCTGCAGTAAACTATGATCGCACCACTGCCCTCCAGCCTGGGTGACAGAGTGAGACACTTAGCTCTTAAATTTTTTTTAAAAATGTATTTTTAAAAATGGAGAACATAGAGAAATAGAGAGAAACTTAAGCTTCTGAAAATACTGGGGGCTGGGAGGAGGAAACAAGAATTTCTTCTGATTATGCTATAGTTACTTTTAAAGTCTGTAAAGCAAATTTAAAGTTGCCTTGTATTATGTGTCCATAGTGCAAGCCAATGATTCTTTTAAGACATGAATCCCTAATGTGCAAAGGATGCCAATAATACCAGAATTACAGGACGGCAATGAGGATTAGAAATAATGTGTTAGGAACATGTGCCGTATCACATGTGCTGAATGGTACATCACAGTTCTTGGAATGCAGCCGTGGCCAATGAGATTTTGTTTTCTGTTTCCTTTTTTAACACAAAAGTTTTAAATGTAGTTAGGCAATAGTAGGGAAATGTACAAAAAAATATATTCTATATTAAGTGCAAAATGAGAGGTATGGCTAAGACTTGAGAAGAGAGAGAAAGCTATGATTTGATTTGGTTGATGTGTATCTCCCTCGTTAGTCTGTAAGCTGCATGAGGGTGGAGCCCTGCTGTGTTTTTGCCCACCATTGCATCCCCAGCACCTGACGCAGGGCCTGGCTCATGGTAGATGTTCAATAATTACATTTGTACAATGATACAAAGTGGTCATTCATAAAGTACCAGTTATGCATTCCCCCTCCTCTCAGTGCTTTAATAATGCAAGCTGGGTAAAGTGGCTAAGGAAACCCAGGGATGCTTCATGGAGGAAACAATCTTTGAAGAATTTATAGAGCCAGAGCTGGTGGCAGAAGGGCATTTCATGCATGAACAAACGTGCAAAGGTTAGAATTGTACTGCGTGTAGAGGTGATACTGAATAAACCAATTTCACCAGAGGTGATTTATTTTAATATTTATGAAGAAATAAGACTGATGGATATTTGGGGTAAATTTCAGAAAGCCTTGAGTGCCAAGCTTGTTTTTCTAGCTAAGTGCAGTGGGAATTTCAAAAGTACCCCTTTGAAACTGCTCTAATCAACAACTTCTCAAACCCTAGAAGCCACTAGACATGTAGGAAAAATATCCCCCCAAGGATTCCTCTGTCCTCATTTACATTGTGAGAAAATTGCTGAGGGGTCTGTAGGCAGAGATGCAGTGTTGCTGCCTGTTTTGCATGGCCTGAGGCCAGGAAGTCTCTGCCCAGCTGGGAAGCCCTAGTCAGAACAGGCTGCCTTTAAACGCACAATCAAAGCCAGGTCAAATGTGTTTCAGAACAGACTGAGAAATGTGAAGCCAAATATGATAAATTGTGGTGAGTAGTTGGCTGTGAGAGAATTTGGCTCTGCGTGCTTCCCCACACATCGTTCTGGGAGTGGTTTGCTTGTTGATTGTTGTGTGCATTTTGAAAGCAGAACTTTGGCTCATGCTACAAATATGGCCAATAACTCTTCCACTTATGCCGCGTGATTCCCCTGACTGCGGGGAGGTGCCAATTAACATAAGCATTGGTATTGCCTGGACTGGTCGCAATTAGGTGCAATCCAATTTCTGTGATATTAACTGGAAATAACTCAATTGCCCCCTCACCTCCTCTAATTCACTTTTTCAATTTCCTTTTTATTTCTATGCTGTGCTTTGTGATCCTGAGTTTTCTCCTAGGTACCAAGTGGTTCCACATTCTCTCCACTTTAAATCTTTTTTTCGTCATTTTAAAAATCAAAACTTAATTTACATGCACAAGTGCCTAGAGTAGCTATTTATGTGCGGATTGTAGAACTTGATTTTGAGGTAGAATATTCTGACTTTCTATTATATCTAGACTTTGATTGGGTTTTCATGCAAAACTAAATACAAGATACGTAATATGCTCAAAATACAAAATGCTTGGAGGACATTTCAGTTTCAGTGACATTTCAGAGTGTGTCCTGAAGAATTGTGTTTTATGTTATTGAAAAAATATTTTTTTTGGTAAGAAAAGTTGTTCTGGGATAGCTGAATTCATAGACCTGGCGTCTACCTTCCTAACAGCTGGAAGACTCTGGCAAATGTACTTTTGGATCATTAGAAGTGTTTAAATATACAATGATTCTAGATCTTGGCTAAGCTTCTCTCTTCCTCCCAAGAATAAATTGATATATTGGACAGCTGCTACTCTTTTGATAGTAGGATTTAAAATTATGCAACATTTTAAAAGCAGAGAGAAAGAGAATGATACATAATAAAAAAGAAAGCTTTAAGAACACAGAAACAAATATTAAAAAAGACTATAAAAGAGAAGGAATAAACTTCAAAACAATGTTTAGAATATGTAGGGTTTTTAGTGTGAGATTACTTATACAATGGCTTATATTTGTGATTGTTCTCAGGAATAACTTTTATTGTTTATGTTCTTTACAATATATTTATATTTTAAAATTAGAAAAATATAATATTAGGTAAGTCATTAGACCTGTAAAATCCTGTTACGTTTGGCAATGTTACATTAGTGCTTTTCTGTACCGATGATGTTGGTGGCTCTGCACCAAGCTATGACTAATCATGGATAGATAGCCCAGACCAAGTCATTTAATCTTTCTGAACCAAAGATTCATTATCTAGAATCACCTGGAGCTGTGCTGTCCAACATGGGAGATACTGGTCACATGTGGCCGTTGAGCACTTGAAATGTGTCATATCTGAACTGAGGTGTGTTGCATAAGATGCACATTGAATTTTGAAGACTTATAAAAAATGTAAAATAATGTATTGATAATTGTTTTTACATTGCTTGTATGTTGAAATAATATGTTGGATATAATGAATTACATAATTATATTTAGAAAAATAACTTTACCTGTTTCTTTTTAACTTTTTAACATGGCTACTAAAAAATTTAAATTTACAAATGTGAATTGTGTTTTATTTCTGTTGGACAGCATTAATCTAGAGGATGTAGGTGTTAACTTAATGACCTCTAAAATCCTTCTCACTTAACTCCTCTAGGAATCTAGAGTATATAAACAATATATCAAGGTATGATAGGATGAGGATAGAACATATATGTCTTGGGGT
This sequence comes from Symphalangus syndactylus, assembly GCF_028878055.3. Lineage (NCBI taxonomy): Eukaryota > Metazoa > Chordata > Mammalia > Primates > Hylobatidae > Symphalangus > Symphalangus syndactylus. The sequence goes on from NC_072444.2 coordinate 63,642,054, forward strand.
TCGTGTGAAGGTAATTCATGAAGTTAGTTTCAGTGAATAGGAATAATATAATTTCGCACAGGTGCTTGAAACCATCTGAGAAAAATGTTTGAAAAAATTTAAGGAAAATGATGGGGAAATGTAGAAAAAAAAAGATTGTCTTGGAGGACATTATGCTAAGTGAAATGAGTTAGGCACAGGAGGACAAATACAGCGTGATGTTATGTGGAATCTTAAACAGTTTAACTCATAGAAGCAGAAAGTGAAATGGTGTTTGCCTGGGCCTGGGACCAGAAATGGGGAGGTATTGGTCAAAGGGTACAAAGCGTCAGTTAGAAAGGAGGAATAAGTTCTGGAAATCTATTGTACAGCATAATGACTGTAGGTAATAATAATGTATCTTTGAAAATTGCTAAGAGGGTAGATCTTAAATGTTCTGGTCACACACAAAAATGATATGTATGTGAGGTGACAGACATGTTAACATAAAGCTAATGCTTTACTTAAATATTTCCCAATGCATATATATTTCAAAACATCACATTTTATACCAGAAATATAATTTGTATCTGTCAATTATACCTTAATGAAGAAAAAAAATTAGATGAAATAAAATATTTTTTAAATGAGTAGTGACATCTCGTATCTAATATAGTAGATACTCTCTTACCTGACTTCTATTTGATTAATTAATATTTTTTCTGTAAGGCATATAACACTGGCTGAAGCTCACAAATGCACTACTTCTTTCTTTCATGGCTTATCAGGTGCCCAGGCAATTATGCACCTACCAATTGATTCATGTACTTACAGGGACATTTGTGTCAATTCCCAAACCTGTTTATGCCAGCTGTATTTGTTGTAATGATTATTATTATTTTGACACAAGCTCTCACTCTGTCACCCAGGCTGGAGTGAAGTTGCATGATCTCATCTCACTGTAACCTCTGTCTCCTGGGCTCAAGGGATCCTCCCACCTCAGCCTCCCAAGTAGCTGGGAGTACAGGCTCATGCAACCAAGCCCAGTCAATTTTTGTATTTTTTATTTGGGGAGATGGGTTTCCCCATGTTGTTCAGGTTGGTCTCAAACTCCTGGGCTCAAGTGATCCACCCACCTGAGCTTCCCAAAGTGCCGGGATTCAGGTGTAAGCCACCACGCCCAGCCATTATAATTATTTAACTTAATAAAATACTAAGTAGTTGATAAAATAGAAATGTGAAAAGATCATTGTTGTTTCTATGAAAAATCAGTTTAATGTTTTTAAATCAGTAAAGCCAAGTCGTTAAATCACGCTGTAAAATTCTGTCTAGTTTTGGGGAGAACTACAAAAGTCTACAAGGATCCCATAGTCAGTTCGTTTCACAATCTTATTAAGCTCTATGAAGAAAGTGGAAATTATAGACAATGTAGTATGAGGTGGTTTATGTAAGAACGGCAATGAATACTGACTGCTCTTTGCCCCTACATCAAAAGATAATGCATATATTCACTTTTATACATATTGAGATACACATTTAATGCGTATATATTACATTACATAATTCCCTGCTATGACCACTTTTAGAATGTGACTACATAGTGTGTCTGACAATGTTGGATAAGATGTCTTCTAAAGCAGTATTGAGTTGCGCTCCCCTTGACTCTCTATTTTTATAAACGATAACCCCTCCACCCCAACCTTCTTATTCTCCCAGGCATAATCCTGTGGTATTTTCCATGATTCTGTCATGTTATAGACTAAACTTGTAATTCTTGAGACAAGAATGCATTCTATCCACAATCCAGCCTCGGGGTAACTCAACAGCTTCATCCCTACTACCCTGTTCAGAATCTGTGTGCTTCAGCCAAACTGAACTAATCACCAGTGATGCGTACAACCTGCAATTTTCTATCTTGGCTCATCATGCTTTCTCTGGCTAGAATATTCTTATTGTTTTTTTTTTTTTTAAACCAGGGTTCTTCCACTTATCAGCTGTGTAATTTTGAAAACCATATCCATCCTCTCTGGTGGGGCTGTTTTGGGAAAGAATGAGATAATACACCTGAGACACCTAGTACAGTACCTGGTATGTAGTGGTGTTAATCAGTTTTACCTTTTTTGATGTGGATTTCCAATCGGAATCAACTTTCTCCTTAACTTCTTTAGCATTTTACCTGTACTTCTTTAATGACTCTTAGATTTTAACCTAATTTCATTTGTTAATGTACAATTTGTATCTCACTTAGTGTGGTAGAGATTGCTAGTTTCTTATCCCAACATCTTTTTTCCTCCCTCACTTCTTAGTAATGAAACCCCACATTATTCAGGAAGCAGTTTTTCCAGCGAAGGGGTATAATCAAAAGCCCCTTTTGCTGTAACTGGTCATTTCACTAGGTTCTAGCCAAAGATTCATAAGCAAAAACATTGTGTGAGACACCTGGAGTCTCCATAAAAGCTCAGAGACAAACCATTATTTGTTGCTTCTTTATTTGTGCTCCCTGTAATGCAGATAATAGCTAAAATACACCAGCCATTTTGTACCAGAAAATGATATTGAGATTCATTTTGGT